>NC_045127.1:23280264-23642435 GCF_007655135.1 Punica granatum | reverse complement strand
ACGTATAGCTCTCCATTATGTGAGTGTATTATGGGATGACGGTGACTGGCCCATAATGCTTGATCCAATGAGTCTTGAACTTAATCCACTAGTGTGTTGGTGGGGCCGCGGTGACTAAGCTGGGCTAAAGTCTCAGCGAGCTATGACGAAAGGAACATTTCATGGTGGTTAGGTTCCCATAGTTGGGGCAGCCACAGCGAGCCAATAACCCGACCTAGCCTTTATATTCAGCAAAAAAAAAAAAAAGTGACAGGCTATATGTATAATACTGACTAATCCTGTTATTTCTGCATTTTGCATTGTTTTTAACATAATTAACGCATGATAATTTGAGTGCACTTAGGGATAAGGAAGATGAGAATGGAATGGAGTAATATAGTATGATGCTAGCGGATGAAAACTTATTCAATTCCTTAGCTTTTTATTTCCTGCAAAATCTATTATCGGGCGACTCTTTTATGCTTTGAACTTTGTATATAATAGTACAATTTCTTTTTACGTGTCACTTCTCTTTTCTAAATATTGTATCCAGCTGAAGGAGATGAAAGTAGAGATCACTTTTGTTGTAAAAAAATTTTGCTCGATATTTGGGTGCATTCACTAACCCACTTTTTGGTCCCATAATCTGCTAAACAAATATATAGGACAACAAACAATACAAATGAGCTACTTTGTGGATGGTTAATCAATAAATGAATTTGTTTGCGTAGCTGTTTGTTTATATACTTTTTAGGAAATGTTGTAATATGATATATAGTCCTCGAAGATGCGATTGTTGGTTCTCATTTTGGAAATATGGTCGATAGGATTCTGATTTTTCCTCATAAGCACCTCTTAATCAGTTTGTATACCAGCATGGGATAGAATTTAGGAACCGATTATTGCTAATATGTTGTATCACTAAGTTCTTGATTATAGGAGAACTATAATTGTTTTAGCTCAACATACTTAAGTAAGGGTCTCAACTTCACTGAATTATTACCTCTAACGATACCGTATTTGATAATTTGGATATTCTAGGTAAAGTGCTTTGCGTATTCTGGAAATTCAAGATGGGTTTGTATTGCCTTCGAAATTTGCCATTTGAATGTAATCAATTATCAAATCACCTTATTGCTCTCCCACTCCATCTTATCGACTTAACCTGCGGACTTATATTGTAAACCGCTATAAATATTGCTTGCGTTGTAATTCAATACATGTTACTCTTGCAGTTAGATATTTCATTTTTAGTCCGATAGGATATAGACTGATTCCTCCAAATAGAATACCAAATATGTTCATTCAAGTTTTTCTCTCTTTCTTCCTTATATAATAAATTAATTCACTTAGCCTTTTGAATTCAGTATTGCACCTTCAACGCACATTCTATATCACTGGTAATATATAAAAGTCGAAACGCGAAATATAAAAGCTTTATTTGATAATCCTTGGGTTCCGTTAAAATGTCCTCAATTGTTCAAAAAATTTATTTGATAATGCTTAGCTCTTGTGAATTGACCTTTCAATTTTAGTATAATGAACTTATACAATATTTTTTTGGTATAATATTCAATGAATGTTATAAATTTGTGTAGATTATTTGCATGTAGTGATATATAATTATTTTTTAAAAAACTTAAAAATTTTCTCGATAATTGAAAAGAACTCATCGAAATACGTGATATTATTCAAGTTTAATATATTAATTGTTAAAAAACTCTATAATAAATTCATTTTGTCCGTCTTTCTTTCTATTCATTATGCTTTTTTCTACACCTTGCACAATATCTTTACTTTTCATAAGCACTTGTACATATTACTAGATTATGGTCTCTCTGTTATATGTTTAGTATACCTATTTTACGTACGTGACTATTTTTTATTTTTATATAAATCTATTTATTATAAGTTTTATGTGTTGATTATCTATCTATTTTTGTAAAAAAATGAAAAGTTATTATGCAAGGCACGAGTGTCAACTAGCCTATTATAATATATAACAAGTGATAAGTGGAAAGAGAATGCGCTGTGCAAACCAAATATAAACCCTTAGCCCCATGTTGAGCTGACTTTCAATTCTAGTTCACTGAACATTCACAATAATTTGTTTGTGCCATATTCGACGTAATTTGGTTATTTGTCCATATTGTATATACGTAATAATATATAATTAATTTTTTTAAAAAAATAAAGTTTCTCGATAATTAAAAAGATCTCATCAAAATCTACGAAAAAAAGATCTCATCAAAATATGTGATGTTTTTTAAGTTCAATATGCCAAATGCCCTATAAATACGAGACCTCAAAAATCATACATTTTCATCATCTTTTTTACTCATTATGATTTTCCAATTCACTAATTCCTACAGTGTCTCACTTATTCTTATAGTTTTTATTATGTTTACTTAGAGAAATATGGTTTTTAATATATATTTTCTTTCTCTCTATATAGCTATTTATACGTCATATGCGTTAAGTATTTATTTTCGGTTACGCCAAAAATGACGCAATGCGCGAACGTCAATTAGTTCCTCTTTTAAGAATGTCTATAAGAAAGTCGAGTAATTCTATGATTCTCTCTTCCCACTAATATAGTAATTAATGAAAACTAGGAAATTAAAATCTAAATATCTAATATATCTTCCTATAATTAGGACCTCAATCACATTAAATCTGTAAGATAATGACTACCATAATAACCGTATATGATCTGATTCTCATTTCTTTAATAGTAAAATATCGCGCTCACCATCAAAATGAGCCATGAAGTTTTCATCTAGGAAGAAAGTTCAACTTCAGCTTCTTGGTTCGATTGACCAGGTAATTACTCCACCATTCGACTTCAAGGCAACAACCGAGAAGAATTTTCCTTTTGCTCCCAGAGCAAGCTTTTAGTTTTTCTTTCCCGTTTAACAGAAGCGAAGCATTTGACATGCACGTACATTAAATATTAGTGATTTCCCTTAATAAACACAGCGGACACGTCCTACGAGAAAGAGAATCAAGATCTGAAAATGACAAACGTGATTGGTCATAGGCCAAAACCTTATAAAATGACAACTCTTATTTGGTACGTCTTTCCACATTCCTGGAAATGTGAGTTTAGTCTATGTTTACTTCGATGTAATATGGGAGAACTCTCGAGAACTCTCCCAGATTAAATCCAAAATTCTCGCATTTGGCGGGAATCTCAAGCCTGGAAATCTCAATTTTGAGATTTTCGGGCTTCGACGGGCATTAAGAAGTAATGTGGACTACCACCAAGGAGGGTTGGTAAGTAGATCCCCACCTCGGTAAGGCAATATATTGTAAAATAAAATATAAAAAAGATTTCCAGCAATGTTCATAGAGATACAAAACATGGGAACGTAGATTAACCGGCCGTAATTTAATTGAGAGAAATCTACATGTAATGTACATTACTAGAAATGTGATTATCGAAAAAGTGCCAAAGTCCAGCAGCACCTTAGAATTTATATCTCAAAAATCTATATCTTGTTTGTTTAACTCAATTGTATTCTAACTATATATATATATATATAAATAATTATGTTGTAATGATTGTTGTTGAATTATAAAAAAAATGTGAAAAAATAATGAATAGTTTAGAAAAAGTAATGATTATATTGTTGAATTGTGAAAAAAGTAATTAATAATTGAGAGAATTTAGTATTAAAAATTGATTGAATGGTTAAAAAATTAAAGAAAAAGAAAAAAAATAATTATATTGTTAAATTGAAAATAAGTGAAATTAAGTGGAGTAAAATTAAAAATAAATTCTACAACCAAATAAAGGACTAATTTCTCATAAATCTTCATAGAGTAAAAATCTCAATCACATTTACCCAAAAAAATCTCCATCACAAGTCAAATCTATGAGATAATAATTAAGAATAAAATTTTAAATTATCCCATCTCATATTGTTGTGGTGATAAATAATCAATAAAATTACTTCAATTAAAAAATTTATCTTAATTAATTGAGTAGTTAGCACTTATTGTTTAGTTTACTACAATTTAATTGGTGCTTCCTCACGCCACGTAACGAGATATGATAACTGAATAATCTCTCTTAATTAACACAACAACGTATGTGATTTGATTCCGATTTCCAAAATAATAAATATCTCTAACATGGAAGGGAAATGGACGGATTCATCTTCCTTGGAATCTTTCACGTTTAATAATTCTCTCAAATTGGGGGGAGTTGAAGGGAAGGGAACAATTAAACATCAGGAATTTGAAAATTGTTTCCCCTACTGACATGCGTCGGTTTAACCGATTCATCTCTTATTTCCCTTAATTAAAGTTCTGAGTTCGAGTCTTGCGAATGGAGAAAATATATATTGGAAGATTTTTACTGTCTTAATTGGCCGACCGGCCAACTGAACTAGATTAATCGAGATTTATTGGGCTTCCGGTTTCCGGACACATGATACGCACCTACAAAAAAAAACTTGATATCAATTTAGTGACGTACATTTATAGCCCAAAAAAATTCAGTAATGCATTTCATGATTTCCATTGATATCTTTCTCTTTCGGGAGAGACTATACATTGATATTTGATAGACCTACCATATGTACATATATTGCAATAAGTTCATCATACGTAATTATGTCAAGAATTTCGTCTGTTCAGTTGCTTATAAAAACTGTAGCATAGCAAACCAAAGGACTCATTCCTGAATTTTGCTCTAATTTCTCCATTAAAATCTTAAAAATAGAAAAAAAAAATGGGCATTGCCGTCGAGGACAGGAGACAGAACCCGCGAGCTAAAGGCCCAGCCTCCATATTAGCCATAGGGACAGCTAACCCGAAGAACTATGTCTAATCAAGCTGACTATCCTGACTATTACTTTCGGGTCACGAGCAACGAGCACATGACCGAGCCCAAACAGAAATTCACTCGCATTTGTAAGTGTATCGAATCTAAAATCGTACGTGTGTATATATATATATATATATATATATATATATATATATATATAGTAGTGTCGCCACCGATATCCCTAGGCCAGTATACTCTGTCCCAGACACAGGAGAGACTGAGTCTTCACCACCTTCACCCACATTTTCATCCATAACCGATGCCACTAGAATCAACTCTAGGTCAGAGATCTATGTGATTGAGAAGCCCTTCACATTAGCATCCACAATCCTTAGGAATGATTACTGGTCCAAAGAAAATGAAAATAGGAGAAATTGGTTGTATGAGGTCTTTACTAAGGCACACGTAGAGACCATATTACAGTACCGATGAATCAACTTCAAATTAAAACTCTGCCTTGCTTACACTTGGCAGATCCATCTGCAAAAAAGATTGTTGAAACAGACGCCTCTGAAGAAGGATACGGAGGAATCTTGAAACAATCCAAAAATGGACATGAACAGGTTGTTCAGTTCACTTCAAAACATTGGAACCTAACATAGAAGAATTACTCAACCATAAAAAAAGAAATTCTTTCTGTGGTCCTTTGCATTTCTAAATTTCAATCTGATCTTTTAAACCAAAGGTTTTTACTTCGGATTAATTGCAAATCTGCAAAAGAGGTTCTTCAAAAAGATGTTCAAAACATTGCATCAAAACAGATTTTTGTCCGATGGCAAGCAATCTTGAGTGTATTTGATTTTGACATTGAATTCATAAGAGGTGAGACTAACAGTCTCCCTGATTTCCTGACAAGAGAATTCCTGCAGGTACCACCATGAGCATGAGGACTCGTTCCTCCAAAAGAGAGGCTACGGCCTCAAAACAGCTGGCCACCAGCCAGTCGATAAAAAATGAGGAGCAATCCTCACCCCATAAGGCCTTTGGCCAACCCTCCATTGGACGAATCACTGTCGATAGCCAGATTAAAACATATCAACAGTCTCTCCAACAGGAGATCGATAAGCAGAGTTGCATGCAAACTCTGCCAGGTAAAATCCCTAAACCCAAAAAGGAGAAACAAACTCTTGAAAAACAGAGTTCATCTCCACATAATCTTGATAATAATACCGTGGTCCAGCAATGGATTACTGTATTAAAAGATAAACCAGAATTAGCAGAGGTGCTATCTGGGATATCTCCTCCAGTGCTGGAGACTAGCAAGGGAGAGAGCTCTAGGCAGATCACCAAAAGAGTAGAAAAAAGTCTCGCAACATTTTCCGATAAGGAAACCAGCTCTTCAAAAACAGCTCCATGGTTTCCAAAATCATTATTTCAAACTGTTTTGATTATTGAAGAAGGTTTTTATCATGAAAACCCCTTCTTCGCTGCATCAAAATTGTTTCCTGAAAACTGGTATTTCCGGCCAATGGACATTTCAAAAACCCGGGAGTACTATGAGAAAATTTTGAGCGATACAGGTTCAGTTGAGTTCAAACACCACCTTGTCCCTGGCTCCTCAAACACCATATCCCACTCTACAGCCAAAATCCTGAGAGTGAACCACCCGAGAGAATGGAATGAGGGAAAACCATACCAAATCCATAAATTCCAAGCCCGGTTCTCGTCCGATCTCCCCCATAATGCTATGTATTCCAACTGGGACTACCAGCAAGCCAGGTACAATGCATTTTTGTACCAAAACTATGAGTTCAGACACACCTGGCTGATGTTTTTCCATTCCAAATCACCAGCCACATTCCCCTTTTGGTTTGCCCATTGGTGGTCTATTTGGGGTCCAATTCCAGATATACTACCTCCCATAATTCATGAAGCCTACATCATGTTTGCTTCTCGATTCAAACCTCAAGGGAATCAAACCATCTTTCCCATGCTTCTCCAATTCTATCAAATTTTTGGATTATCATGGGTCCATAATTGGTCCTTCGGATACAAGCCTGATCAACAGACAGGCCTGCAGACACTGGTCAGAATCTTCAAATGCAAATGGTGGGTTAAGTTGAAGGTAGATCATCTTGACTCGCAATTTGTTATCAATTGGTTCCGTAAAAATGCTCTTGTCTCAGACAAAGCACAAGTGGACCACCAAAGCTTTCTCCAGGTCAAAGCCCGAGTTTCGTCCTTCCTTTCAGCAGCAAAAACTGATGAGGATTACATAGGACGGTTAAGTCAGGTTCTCCTGGAACTCAAAGATCTAAACACCACTGCCTCGTCCGCATCAGAATCCCACAGGGAAAACGATGGTAGTGACCTGTCATCAGATTATATATACTCTATCTAAAAGTACGCGGAGTTTTTCTAATTTTAATTATTTCAAAAAATCTCATACCTTCGTGACTTTTCGTTGCACCTTTTAGATTCATTACTTTTGGTCACATATTTTCATAATTATACACAACTTTTTTTTTCTCTTTTGGTCAATTTTCGATATTTTTTCTCTCATATTCATTTCAACTGAGTTAGTCTCTATTGCAGTTATGTTTGTCCCTTTTTTTTATATCGATTTATAATTTCAAAACTTTGATGTTTCGTATGTTCGTTATCTAGTGATTTCACATAATCATTGTTTCTTGAATGCTTTTACGTTTTCAATGGCAAAAATAAAAGTACGAGGTATTTCTCCAACTATTCTTCATATTTTTGCACTTAAATAATAACTATATACGCATGGTATATATACATGGTTTCTTTTGAGCTACTTTCCCCCTCTCTTCATTTCATAGGCGAGAAGTCGATGATAAGGAAACGGCACTTGATCCTGACAGAAGAGCTTCTCAAAGGAAACCCGTCGAGTGTGTGTTCTTACGACGCTCCATCACTTAACTTCAGGCAAGATATCATAATGGACCACATACCAAAGTTGGGGGCTGAAGCAACACTGAAGGCCATCGAAGAATGGGGCCAGCCCAAGTCAAGGATCACCCATATCATCTTCTGCACCACTGTTGCTGCGGAAATGTCCGGAGCGGACTACAAGCTCATTAAGCTCCTCGGACTCAACCCGACAGTCAAGAGGGTCATGCTTTATCACCAGGGTTCGTTCATCTCTAATTCTAGATGCATAATTCATATATGGTGTATATATTTGCTAAGGGATTCATGTATAAGTTAAGGCTTTCAGATAGTCGGTTGTTTTTGTGAATTTCACGGTTTATTTATGGCTCCCCTCGTTATATTCCAACAAGGTTGCTTTGCGGGTGGAACGGTCCTTCGTATAGCTAAGGATCTAGCTGAGAACAATGCTGATGCGCGAGTGCTCGTTGTGTGCTCCGAAAGCACAGTCATGACCTTTCGAGGGCCAGCCAAGGAAAGCCCAGCTTCTCTTGTAGGGCAGGCAATTTTCGGGATGGATCATCTTCAGTTGTAATTGGTTCTGATCCTAAAGAACCGATTGAACGACCCATATTCCAAATCATGTTCACTGCTGAGACAATCTTACCAGACTCGGAGGGTTCTATCTCCGGACAATTACGTGAGTCTGGTCTCACATTTCATCTATCAGAAAAGGTACCCTACTTGATATCCGACAACATTGAGAAGAGCTTGGTCGAGGCTTTCGGTCCAATTGGCATAAATGACTGGAACTCAATATTCTGGGCACCTCACCCTGGCGGCCCAAAAATCCTCGACCAGATTGAAGCAACGCTGGGACTGCAGAAAGACTAGTTCAGGGCAACTAAACATGTGCTAGAAGAGTACGGGAACATGTCAAGCGCTTGCGTGCTATTCATTCTTGACGAGATCAGGAAGAACTCGAAGGAGGAAAGAGTGACCACCACAGGTGAAGAGCTCGAGTGGGGTGTTCTCTTTGGTTTCGGCCCGGGGCTTACCACCATCGAGACAGTCGTGCTCCATAGCATTGCTATTGCTTAATGATAATATGCTACTCCATGATCATTTGTGGTATATATGTTCAGTATTTAGAAATAAAGTATTTATTCAGTTTCCAAGTAAAATATGTGAAATGCATTTGACTCTTACTCATTAGAAATCTATATCATATAATAATAATAATAATAATAATAATAATAATAATAAACTCTCGAGCTGGCATATTATGCTGCTATCTCATCAAAAAAAAAGAAAATTAGCTCCTTTCACGCTGCCACATTGTCAGAATTGTAAGCATATCAACATCATATAATTTATTAAATTTTTAAGAATTTTTAATGATATAATTTGAATATAAAGTTTCATCCTCAAAGAGATATTTCACATGATTTGGATCTAGACTTGCCCTTTATATAATCTCTTATCACTTATAGATACATCAATTAGGTCCTCAACTCACTTATTTACCTAAACCCGATCCTAACTCTTAAGAAGTAATTCAACTAGGTCCTTGACTCTTTTTTTATCAGCCGTTTTAAGAATATACCTTGGATATATATTAAGTAAATTAAAATTTGTATTTGCAGACACTCATAGCACGATTCATTTTAGGATATAATGAGATACTCCGTATTTGCAATCCAAAAGATTGTACCCTTTTGATGGGAGATATATCATGTTGATTTCCTCACTAAATGGTCCTAACTGTCAGCAACACGTTTTGGCCCACCAGTTCAAACAACAGCATTAACAGCGATTTAGCCAACGACTTGAATATCAATATAGAAGAAGGCTCGACAGAGCAGCGAGTCATCATTCATCCTCAAGTCAGCAGGGACAGGCAGATGACCTAGGCGCACAACATAAGAATTTCCTTGGTCATCGAGATCTTACAGAGCAAACAGAGAGCCCAAACAGCTTCCAAACCGGCATTTTCAAAATACAATACCAACAGTGCTATTTTCTACTAGTTCACTCGACCATCAGAAGATAGTCAATATTAAGCTTCAAAAATTCCTCGCGGTGCCAAACAGATGAAAAGTGTCTTCAACCGCATTTCGTAGATTATTTGCTCTATACAGAACAATTTTCTGAATACAAACAATTTTTCAGCGAAAGTCCAAAAATGCCGGTTTATCAGACAAAAGCTAAGTACGGACCCGAATGTGGACTCTTGTCGGGGCCCGCATGCGAGCGACCTGAAATCGCGTGGCTTGGGAGTGTCCACCTTCTCGTGGGGATGCGTGACGGACACGCGTGAGAAGGAATCGTCACTTATCATTTTACGACCCGAAGGTCGATGGCGGATAAGTTACCCGGGTCTAGGGGTATGGAACACCTAGTTGTTGTTAAGGCATTGGTATGTGCGGAACCGGAAAGTCGGAGTTCGGGGGTTCATGTTACGTTCGGGCCTATATCCCGCACACCCTTTCGGTACTCTGGTTTGCTAGGCTTGCATGTTTTAATTATTTATCGCGTGAATTAAGTTGCGCTCGACTTGCATGAAGGCGGTATTGTCATGATTTTGCAAAAACGCATTTAAACATATAAGCATGCACAAATATGTTATGTATGGAATCAATAAAACAATACCGACTTCATGCACGTGGAAAATACAAAGAAACTCGGGAATCGAACTTGGATCTGGTCAAGAAGATCGTTACTTACCCGAAAAGGGCAAGAGAGCATTCGACCACCTCTTTTGGAGTGTAACTTGTGAGCTCTTTGCCTTTCCCGGGCCGGGATGTTCTTCTTAACTACGATCCAAGTGTTTCCCGACATGTTGACATGTTAATCAAGGATAAACATGCATGATATAATGTAAAAATGCATAAAAATGAAGTCTTGCAAGTGAACATGCTTTGTACACCATATAACTCCATGAACATGCAATAAATGTAAAAAGTCCTAACTCCTCTAAGTCAAGAGTGATTTACCTAGCCTCGGGATACGAGGAAAGAGTCGGGGAAGTGTTCGAGAGTCGGATGACTCGGTTGAACGCTTGGAAGGGTGCTCGGGTGCAAAGGACGCACGTTCGGGCAAGGATAGGCGCGCGGCTAGGTGTGCGCGAGCATGCACGGGCGCGGCAGGGGATCAAGCGCGCGGGAAGGTGCTCGGGTGCGCGGCTGGGGGACGTGCGCGCTGGCGCGCGGGTACTGTTCACCCGAGAGCACGGTCTTCGCCCGAAATGAAGAAATCAACCTGAAATGATGAGCAAATGACTTCAAACCAAAAATCTAAGTTCATAAATGAACTCCTTGGATCCAAAACATGTGGTCCATGGAGTTTGAGAATTTTTGAACTTAAGTCGGGATGATGACCATTGGCTTCCGACTTAAGAAACTCAAAGCTTTCTTCAGGTTTTCTTCGGTTTTTCTCTCTTGGTTTTGAAGTGTTGAAGTTTGCTGGTTTTGGCGATGGAGTTGAGAGCTTTTCTTCTGGGAGAAAGCTTGGAGAGAGTGTGCAAGAGGAGAAGTGATTAGGTTAATCACTTTGGGGCTATTTATAGGCAAAGCTAATGGGCAATTAAGTAAAGCAAAGCACACTTAAGCCTCCCATTAGCAAATTTTGGTTTGCCTAATGAGGATGAGGATGAATGTGGACCAAGTGTTCTTGATGAAGATGATCCAAGAGCATTGATGAGGAGTTGAGTGTTGTCTTCAACCTCTCCAAGATATTTTGGCTAAGAGAGGGCAAGTTGGCTTCTTGCATTGAAGAAGAAGAAAAAGCTTCTAGAGCAAAGGATGACTCATCTTAGACAGCCCGTGGGTTCCACGACCGAAGAGGAGAAACCGGAAAAATGCTCGGGTCTCGATTGATCGCTCATTCGAAGATCGTGGTTCGAACTGAATGTTGAGTTATCGATATACGCGAGGAAACGGATTTAATCAGTCCGAGATTGACATTTTCCGTGAATGTCTGTATGAGACTCAGAAGCCGGTTTTGCTCCTTTTATGCATTCAGAGCGAGGTTACCCACTTCTGATAGCATATCTTGTATCTGCATCCCACGTCGGTCATTTTGACATAAATTGTCAAATTACGTGGGCACTTGACCCTTAAGTCGATAAATGCAAATATGGAGCCAGAGATGTCCTAGGAGGTCGAAACTGGATTTCTCAGAGTGCTTTCTGAGTTTCTTGGGCGATCCGGAGATCACTATGTTCTCTATTTGCCGAGATTGGGCCTCTAAGGATATGAAAAGTGCATCAGAGACCCTTAAAGCACTGCTCGGGGGGTCTAGATGAGTTGTGTGATTCATTCCGAAGATTCCACATTAAGCCTTGAGAAGGCTAGCATTGTATAAGGTAAGCATCCGGCGTCAAGTTTCTTCAAAGAGGACCTCCGGATATCGATTTCCACTGAAAATGGTCTTTTGTGCTCCTCGGAGGTTACTCGGGAAACCGAGAAGGGTTTTGCTGTCTGTTTTGCCCAATTGCGAATGTCCGCTAGAGTTTTTAGGGCAATGTAGTGTGAACTTTGTTTGCCGTAATTCCGTCAGATCAGTCTCCGGTTATGTTCTTCCGAAGAGGGGTATGCCCATTTTGTCGCTCGGAAGTCATTCAGGGTGTTTGTATGGCTTCCAAAAGACAATCTGAAGCTCTGCTCGTGCTCTGTATGATTGTGGGGCATGGCCGCATCTGATATTTGTAATTAACTTTTCTCCGAGAAACTGGCAATTTTGGACTTTCATTGAAAAGTTGTTTGTATACAGAAAGTTGTTCTGTATAGAGCAGATGATTTGCGAAATGCGCTTGAAGACACTTTTCATCTGTTTGGTATCGATGTGGATTTTTGAAGTCCAATATTGGGTATCTTCCAACGGTCGAGCGAACTATTGGAAAATAGGACTGTCCATGTGGTACATTGGAAATGCCGGTTTTGGACATTGTTGAGCTCTCTAATCACTCTGTTACCCTTTGGTGACCCCTGGAGTCCTTCTGTCATATGCCTATATCATCTGCTCAATTTTTTCGACTTGATGATGAATAGTGATTTCTTGCTCTGCCGAGCCGTTTTCTATATTCCTGCTCAAGTCATAGTCCGGACCATTGCTGATATCGTTGTTTGGAAAGGTGAGCCAAAATGGAGTGTTGACAGCTTGCCCCACTTTGGCTGGATGCTCGGATAGAGGACTTGGCCAAAGATTTGAAGAAGAACCCCATTTTGGTCACCGGCAATTACCATGGCACATCCAATGGCCATTTCCTCTCTTCGTATTTGGATTGTGTTGGGAAGAATGAAGTTGAAGCTTAGAGTCATGCAAGGATTAGGTGAAAGGATGACAGTCGGGATGATCTCGGCTGTCCAAGTAGTAGTCTGATAGACAGGCAATGCCGAGATGATCTCGGCAGTAGACAAGCAATACCGAGATGATCTCGGATATGACGGATGTGAAAGGTCAACAGTCGGGATGATCCCGGCTGTCAAAGTTGTAAACTGATAGACAAGCAATACCGAGATAATCTCGGATATACTGGATGTCAAAGGTCAACAGTTGGGATGATCCCGACTGTCAAAGTAGTAAACTGATAGACAAGCATTACCGAGATGATCTCGGATATGCCGGATGTGAAATGACAACAGTCGAGATGATCCTGGCTGTCAAAGTAGTAAACTCATAGACAAGCATTACCGAGATGATCTTGGATATGCTGGATGTGAAAAGACAACAGTTGAGATGATCCCGGCTGTCAAAGTAGTAAACTGATAGACAAGCAATACCGAGAGGATCTTGGATATGCCGGATGTGAAAGGTCAACAATCGGGATGATCCTGGCTGTCAAAGTAGTAAACTGATAGACAAGCAATACTGAGATGATCTCAGATATACCGGATGTGTATCAGCGTAAATGTAAAGTCGGGATGATCCCCGTGTGTGCAAGAAGCATAGGTTGTGCTAAGTACGAGGGTAGGCAACTATTGTGCTAGGTTTGAACTGTGCTCTAGTTGTGCAGGAAGGGCAATTGGTAGAGCAACTGTCATGCTAGACACATGTTGTGCTTGGAGTGCGCAAAGCGCAGGATGAAAGCAGAAAGGGCAGGAAGCGCGGGATGACCCTATGTTGCGCAGGAAGCGCGGGATGACCCTATGTTGCGCAGGAAGCGCGGGATGACCCTATGTTTGCGCAGGAAGTTCAGGATGACCCTATGTTTGCACAGGAAGCGCGGGATGACCCAATGTTTGTGTAGGAAGCGCGGGATGACCCTAGGTTACGCAGGAAGCACGGGATGACCCTATGTAGCGGGATGACCCCCTGTGGCGCAGGAAGCGCGGGATGACCCTATGTTTGCGCAAGATGCGCGGGATGACCCTATGTTGTGCAGGAAGCGCGAGATGACCCTATGTAACGCAGGAAGCGCGGGATGACCCTATGTTTGCGCAGGAAGCGGGGATGACCCTATGTTTGCGCAGGAAGCGCGGGATGACCCTATGGTTGCTTCTAAATGTGGATGTTAGGCAGCAGTGCTAAGGATTGGATTGACTCTCGGAACTGCGACTCGCCTTGTTGCATGGGAGTGCGAGAAACGCGGGTGGTTCACATGTAAAGGTAGGCATAATTATCCGTTAGTCGTGATATTGGAGCATGTTGAATGTCCATGGGGAAGAGGTTGACCAGACAATGTTGATCTATTGAGGATTGGCTTCACGACGTGCAACTCGAGCTCTAGAGATGAGCGCCTACGTATCCCATGGAACTGGGAATCAGAGTACGCCGTAATTCTTATGTGCTTGTGATACCTGTAATCCTAGCATTACTAGTAAATCATGTGAGAAATACTAACATGAGATAGGCACAGGTAAGCAGTAAAAAGAGCGTCATTGTGAAGCGCATATCTTCAGTTTCGGGTCGCCTAAGCGACCTGTGAAGCATTCTTTTTGACAATGCAAGTGGGTCCCATTCTCGGAGACCTAGATGCGAGGCCTCCAAGGGACTCGTTAACCATGCATGGGCATATCGAGACTTTCCGAATGATGCCCTAACAGTTCTATTAGTTGTTCGACACGCCCGTCGGCTTTAGACCCTTCTCATCAGGGTGCCATAGGGCGGCTGCATTTGCAACCCGCATGGGAATTTCTCATCAGAATTGGTCAGATGTCGGTCTGATCATTTCCAAAATGTTATGACTAAACCCCGGAAAGGAATGTCTAGGATTTTGGCTTTGTGGTAGCCTATTAAAGGGTGGCTGTGACTCGTTTGAAGTTATGATTTTGACAAAGAGAAAAGAGAAAGCTTGAGGAACACGTTGCCCCAAGCTAAAATGATACACGGGTTCACGCTTGTAGTGAGATGTACCCCCCTCTTTTATCTCATGCTGTTGTGTAGGCTATCCCAAACTGCTTGGATGGGATGCTTGGTTTGCCCACTGTACTTGAGGAGGAATTCGCGCTGGACGGTTGAGCTGTGTTGGAGGGCTAATTGAGGATCATGTTGGAGTAGATAATCTGGCTACTTCCGTTGTGGATCCCTAGTCCGCACGATGTGTGAGTGACTAGGGGGCAATTTTATCTATCTCTCGTTTTGCTCTCCGTTTGCTACGGTCACCCACCTCGGGGCTGCACCTCTCAACCTATAGGGGAAGAGCTCTCCTTTTGCCATAACCGCCCCAAAGGGTTTCCGATCATGCCTCTCTTTTACCCTAGCTTTTGCCTAGGCCGCCCCAAAAGAGGTTTTCGACCTAGCGGACTCGATTCTTTTATCACTCGAGTTTCCAAGGGCGAAGGTTTCGAAGGATTTAACCTCCGAGTGCATTGTTTTTTTTCTTGTCTCTGTCAGGGATTTGTGTCTGTTACTCCCCTTTTGTCGGGGTTTGTTGATTTCTCAAGATTGGCGACGCCGGAGTTTTAAATTTCGGCGGTGCCTTCTTTTGTTCATTGGTGGGTTTTTCCCGCATCTTTTCTCTCTCTCTTCATTGGAGGGTTTTTCCCGCTTTTTTTTGCTCTATTTTTTTTCTTGCAGTTGGGGTTTGTTTTGTGCCTCGTGTCTTTGTTTGAAAATCCTCGACTTTGCATCGCCGAGGCCGCTTTGGTGTGCTTTTCCTCATGGAGACTTGTTGCATGTTGCTAGCCCTATTTTGTGAGGGCCGACTTTCTTGGAAGTTTGATTCTTGTGCACTTGGAAGTCGAACTTAGTGTCAGTTGCCCTTGCAAGCATTATATGTGAATTTCCCCTGTTGTTTAGAAAGAAAATGTCAAATTACCCCGTGAATAGGGAACCGAGGTTGCCCCGGTGCGAATGTTGATCGGGGATGCCCCGGTCTTCATTTGTGGAAGTGGCCTGTGGCAGGCGCCTTGTGCGATGTCTCCGATCATCTCTTGTTGTTCTTTGCATTACGTGCCTCTTGGAGGGTGCACACTGCTGAAGTCACTGGATGTTCAAGGAAGACGGTTGCATCAATGCTGAATGATTCGCTCGATTGTCCTCGTCTTCGACTTCATAGGGGGTAACTTATCGTTGGATACCTCCCTCGTCAAAGTTTGAGGAAAGGGTCCGAGACAAGTTCTCGGGGAAGCGTGAACTCGTGCATCACTCTTCGCCTATGGTCAATGTGCCCCTGTGAAGGATGACAAAGAAGACAATGCATTAGGCGATTATGCGGGGGGAATATGTGGTAAGAAATATGGGCTGGTCCCATGGGAAAATCCCTTTTTGTCCCACGCGCGACTCATGGGGTGCCACGTGCAGGCGACATTTGTTTCTTGGAATCTAGTCATCACCACTCCAGAGTGGTTAGACCGTGACTGGGGTCACATAAGCATGTTTTCCCAAATTGCAAGTAGGTATGCGCAGTCATCCTAGGGAAGGCCTGAGGAGCCGGGTCCCATGAGGACAAGCGAGTCGAACAGGTCCGACAGAACTAATAGGACGTCTTCGAGACTGTCCTAATGTCCTGTTTGAAGGATTTGTTCATGTCGGGAACCCATTTGTGGGAATGGATTTAAATTAAAGCAAAAGAGAGTTTAAAAAAGACTACGCATGTTGTTCCAGTGCTTAGTCGGCGGCGACGGCAGAGGACGGGTGAAATCTATTCTTTGATCGAAGGCATGACCGTGCTGGTATCTCCTGCGATTGAGAGTTGGGTCATGCTCTGTTTGTGGAGCTGTCACTTTCGATCTTTGTAGTTGAAGGATTAGACTTGCTCCTCGGAGTATCGATTGGATTAATTTGAATCCAAATCGATTTTGGATTTCAGATGAGCTTGAAAGCAGTAAATGCGGGGCCGGATCCCAAAAGCAGTAAATGCTGGGTCGGGGCCCGAAAGCAGTAAATGCAGAACTGAGGTCCGATGCGGGGCTGAAGCCTAAAAGGGAATCCCGATGAGGTAAATGCAGGGCCGGAGCCCGATGCAGGGCCGAAGTCCAATGCGAGGCCAAAACCCAAAAGTAGGGCCGAAGCCCGATGCAGTAAATGTGGGGCCGAAACCCGATGTGGGGCCGGAGCCAAATGCAGTAAACGCGGGGCCGGAGCCCGATGCTGGGCCTGAGCCCGATGCTGGGCCTAGGCCCGATGCAGTAAATGAAGGGCCGGTGCCCGATGTAGTAAATGCAGGGCCGGAGCCCGATGCAGTAAATGCATGCTCGATAGGAAAATGCAAGAGATGCGAACGCAAATGTCAATGCTGAGGAACAGCGCAGGGCGCTGCAAAGTGGTGACTCTGATTTGCTTGTGGTCTTGCTCTGTGATCAAGGATGAGGACTTAGTGTTGAAATCCCAAGGAGCTGAATGAGAGACGTTTGTTGTCTCAATTGTGGTCGCTCAGTATTTAGGTTGTCTTCTTGTTGAAAATTTCCTGCAATGGGAAAAGAAAACAATGAAGGAGCATGAACTGTTCAGGATTTCAATGCAATAGTGTAGGGAAGCGAAATGGCCTGGTAGGCGTCGTGCGAACCCGCCGAGAGACATGTATTGATACACACAAGAGTTGTGTTGACGGTGCGTGCATGTGGTACGTGGTGACGCTTTCGGACATGCTAGTGGTGCGCACTATTGTGTGAAGAAGTGTATATTGGTGCATTGGAGACGTGTCAGGGCACGTCGAGGATGTGGTCGGTCAAGCGGAAGTTAGTGTTGATTAACTTCGACTGGGAAGGTTGATCGGCCCTTGGGCCACGGTTTGTCTTGCCGTGGAGGAAGGGTGAAGACCGCAGGTGGTCTACCCATAATGGTTGGCACGACTCGCCTATCGTACGGGGTGGGTGGCCGGGATGGACGGCCTCTGGTCATAGCATGTCTCGCCATGGAGAGGTGAAGACCGTGGGTGGTCCACCCGCGAAGGCTAGCACAACTCGCCGGTCATGCGGGGCATGGTAGTTGCTGTGCAAACATCGGATGTAGGCAATGTATGAGTTTTCAAAAGCTAATGCCATTGCATTGATTTGATTCAAGTTCTCAGATTTACAAAGATGGTTCATTTGAAAAAGGGAACTTAAGCAATAAACCAATGCAATGTCCTAATTTGTTTGAAAACATGCATGCAGGTACATAAAGAATAAATTATAATTGTATCTGTTACAGTGTACATCGCTCTTTGTGAAATACAGCAAAAGGCCCGCTTAAAAGAAAAACTAAGGGCCGACTCAAAGACTTAACTTTGGGTCGGTTGACGGCATGAAGGTAATTTTGGTCCAACATGACGGTCCCTGTTTATGCATAGTTTAGGTGCTACCGGGATAGCAACTAACTAGGGATGGGGGATCCCGATTCAAGGATGTCAGTTCCTTGAAATCGAGCGAGGATCTTTGGGGGCCGGTACGGTGGCAGAGCCTACTCGATCCGTTCCATTACTTGGAACCTCTGACTAACCTAGCTTCCTAGATCGGTGCCCGTGGAATTTCAGGCATTTGGTACCTAAATCCACTAGAATGATGCTATGAGAGTGCAGAAAAGTAAATGTGCGCAAAATAAATGTACGAAAAGCGATAAATAAACATGCAAGCAAGCAAACGGATCGAGCCTGAACCCACTAAGTATGTCCCCAGTGGAGTCGCCAAGCTGTACGGACCCGAATGTGGACTCTCGTAGGGGTCCGCATGTGCGCGACCCGAAATCGCGCGGCTTGGAAGTGTCCACCTTTCCGTGGGGACGCGTGACAGACACGCGTGAGAAAGAGTCGCCACTTATCATTTTACGACCCGAAGGTCGAGGGCGGATAAGTTACCCGGGTCTAGGGGTATGGGACACCTAGTTGTTGTTAAGGCATTGGTCTGTGTGGAATTGGAAAGTCCGAGTCCAAGGGTTCATGTTACGTGCGGGCCTAATCCCGCACACCATTTCGGTACTCTAGTTTGTTAGGCTTGCATGTTTTAATTATTTATCGCGTGAATTAAGTTGCACTCGACTCGCACGTTTTGACACTGTAAATTCGATGAATTAAGCGATATCGGTTGAAAAGCCGAGAGAGAAGTAAATCTATGTGTCGGGGAATTGGTTTATAATCTTGCGTTACAGTTCATCAAACCGTGGAGGTTGAATTCCTGCATGAACCAAAACCGCGAATTCTGGGATTTACTTTTGACTGGGCAAGCACGAAATCGATTCGAATGATTCGACTGTCGGACCGTTTGCTTACCGACTGAGATTCTTACAAAATGAACGTACAAGATAAAAACCCTTACAATGCTCTCAGAAAAATACAACAAATTATAAATTACAGAGGGGTGAATCTCAGTCGACTCGCATTCGGTTATTATTCCACTCTAACTCAACATGAGTTTAGGGAAAAACCGATAAAATGAAATTCGAGCGCTCTCACTGAACAGGGCGTTGGACTCTGTGAGTGTTGATCAAGGCGTTGAACCCTGTGATCGATGAATAGGGCATTGGACCCTAAGTGCAATGCGTCCTATGGGTCGGGTTCAACTCGTATGGACAAACATTAAACATGATAAATAACACGTATTTTATAAAGGCGATATTGTCATGATTTTACAAAAATGCATTTAAACATACAAGCTTGCACAAATATGTTATGTATGGAATCGATAAAATAATACCGACTTCATGCACGTGGAAAATACAATGAAACTCGGGAATCGAACTTGGATCGGGTCAAGAAGATCGTTACTTACCCGAAAAGGGCAAGAGAGCATTCGGCGACCTCTTTTGGAGTGTAACCCGTGAGCTCTTTGCCTTTCCAGGGCCGGGATGTTCTTCTTAACTACGATCCAAGTATTTCCCGACATGTTGACATGTTAATCAAGGATAAACATGCATGATATAATGTAAAAATGCATAAAAATGTAGTGTTGCAAGTGAACATGATTTGTACACCATATAACTCCATGAACATGCAATAAATGTAAAAAGCCCTAACTCCTCTAAGTCAAGAGTGATTTACCTAGACTCGGGATACGAGGAAAGAGTTGGGGAAGTGTTCGAGAGTCGGATGACTCGGTTGAACGCTTGGAAGGGTGATCGGGTGCAAAGGCGTGCGCGAGCATGCACGGGCGCGGCAGTGGATCAAGAGCGTGGGAAAGTGCTCGGGCGCGCGGCTGTGCGCGGGTACTGTTCACCCGAGAGCACGGTCTTCGCCCGAAATGAAGAAATCAACCTGAAATGATGAGCAAATGACTTCAAACCAAAAATGTAAGTTCATAAATGAACTCATTGGATCCAAAACATGTGGTCCATGGAGTTTAAGAATTTTTGAACTTAAGTCGAAATGATGAACATCGGCTTCCGACTTAAGAAACTCAAAGCTTTCTTCGGGTTTTCTTCTGTTTTTCTCTCTTGGTTTTGAAGTGTTGAAGCTTGCTGGTTTTGGCTAGGGAGTTGAGCGCTTTTCTTGAGGGAGAAAGCTTGGAGAGAGTGTGCAAGAAGAGAAGTGATTAGGTTAATCACTTTGGGGCTATTTATAGGCAAAGCTAATGGGCAATTAAGCAAAGCTAAGCACACTTAAGCCTCCCATTAGCAAATTTCGGTTTGCCTAATGAGGATGAGGATGAATGTGGACCAAGTGTTCTTGATGAAGATGATCCAAGAGCATTGATGAGGAGTTGAGTGTTGTCTTCAACCTCTCCAAGATATTTTGGCTAAGAGAGGGCAAGTTGGCTTCTTACATTGAAGAAGAAGAAGAAGCTTCTAGAGCAAAGGGTGACTCATCTTGGACAGCCCGTGGGTCCCACAACCGAAGAGGATAAACCGGGAAAAAGCTCGAGTCTCGATTGATCACGCATTCGAAACTCGTGGTTCGAACTGAATGTTGAGTTATCGATATACGCGAGGAAACAGATTTAATGAGTCCGAGATTGACATTTTCCGTGAGAAATTGCCAAATGTCTGTATGAGGCTCGGAAGCCGGTGTTGCTCCTTTTACGCATTCAGAGCGAGGTTACCCACTTCTGACAGCATATCTTGTATCTGCATCCCACGTCGGTCATTTTGACATAAATTGTCAAATTACTTGGGCACTTGACCCTTAAGCCAATAAATGCAAATATGGAGCCAGAGATGTCCTAGGAGGCTGAAACTGGATTTCTCAGATTGCTTTCTGAGTTTCTTGGGCGATCCGGAGACCACTGTGATCTCTGTTTGCCGAGATTGGACCTTTAAGGAAATGAAAAGTGCATCTGAGACCCTTAAAGCACTGCTCGGGGGGTCTAGATGAGTTGTGGGATTCATTCCGACAATTCAACATTGAGCCTTGAGAAGGCTAGCATTGTATGAGGTAAGCATCCGGCGTCAAGTTTCTCTAAAGAGGACATCCGGATATGGATTTCCCCTGAAAATGGTCTTTTGTGCTCCTCGGAGGTTACTCGGGAAACCGAGAAGGGTTTTGCTGTCCGTTTTGCCCAATTGTGAATGTCCGCTGGAGTTTTCAAGGCAATGTAGTGTGAACTTCGTTTGCCGTAATTTCGTCAGATCAGTCTCCGGTTATGTTCTTCCGAAGAGGGATATGCCCGTTTTGTCGCTCGGAAGTCATTTATGGTGCTTGTATGGCTTCCAAAAGACAATCTGAAACACTGCTCGTGCTCTGTATGATTGTGGGGCATGGCCGCATCTGATATTTTGAAATAACTTTTCTCCGAGAAACTGGCATTTTTAGACTTCCACTGAAAAGTTGTTTGCATACAGAAAGTTATTCTGTATAGAGCAGATGATTTGCGAAATGCGCTTGAAGACACTTTTCATCTGTTTGGTATCGATGTGGATTTTTGAAGTCCAATATTGGGTATCTTCCGACAGTCGAGCGAACTATCGGAAAATAGGACTGTCCATGTGGTACATTGGAAATGCCAGTTTTGGACGTTGTTGAGCTCTCTAGTCACTTTGGTACCCTTTGGTGACCCCTGGGGTCCTTCTGTCATATGCCTATGTCATCTGCTAAATTTTTCCAACTTGATGATGAATAGTGATTTCTTGCTCTGCCGAGCCGTTTTCTATATTCCTGCTCAAGTCATAGTCTGGACCACTGCTGATATCTTTGTTTGGAATGGTGAGTCAAAATGGGGTGTTGACAGCTTGCCCCACTTTGGCTGGATGCTCGGATAGAGGATTTGGCCAAAGATTTGAAGAAGAACCCCATTTTGGTCACCGGCAATTACCATGGCACGTCTAATGGCCATTTCCTCTCCTCGTATTTGGATTGTGTTGGGAAGAATGAAGTTGAAGCTTGGAGTCCTGCAAGGCGTAGGTGAAAGGATGACAGTCGGGATGATCTCGGCTGTCCAAGTAGTAGTCTGATAGACAGGCAATGCCGAGATGATCTCGGCAGTAGACAAGCAATACCGAGATGATCTCGGATATGACGGATGTGAAAGGTTAACAGTCGGGATGATCCCGGCTGTCAAAGTAGTAAACTGATAGACAAGCAATACCGAGATAATCTCGGATATGCTGGATGTCAAAGGTCAATAGTTGGGATGATCCCGACTGTCAAAGTAGTAAACTGGTAGACAAGCATTACCGAGATGATCTCGGATATGCCGGATGTGAAATGACAACAGTCGAGATGATCCTGGCTGTCAAAGTAGTAAACTCATAGACAAGCATTACCGAGATGATCTTGGATATGCGGGATGTGAAAAGACAACAGTCGAGATGATCCCGGCTGTCAAAGTAGTAAACTAATAGACAAGCAATACCGAGATGATCTTGGATATGCCCGATGTGAAAGGTCAACAGTCGGAATGATCCCGGCTGTCAAAGTAGTAAACTGATAGACAAGCAATACCGAGATGATCTCAGATAGACCGGATGTGTATCAGCGTAAATGTAAAGTGGGGATGATCCTTGTGTGCACAAGAAGCGTAGGTTGTGCTAAGTACGAGGGTTGGCAACTGTTGTGCTAGGTTTGAACTGTGCTTCAGTTGTGCAGGAAGGGCAATTGGTAGAGCAACTGTCATCCTAGACACATGTTGTGCTTGGAGTGCGCAAAGCGCAGGATGAAGGCAGAAAGCGCAGGAAGCGCAGGATGACCCTATGTTGCGCAGGAAGCGCGGGATGACCCTATGTTTGCGCAGGAAGCGCGGGATGACCCTATGTTTGCGCAGGAAGCGCGGGATGACCCTATGTTTGCACAGGAAGCGCGGGATGACCCAATGTTTGCGTGGGAAGCGCGGGATGACCCTAGGTTGCGCAGGAAGCGCGGGATGACCCTATGTAGCGGGATGACCCTATGTAGCGCAGGAAGCGCGGGATGACCCTATGTTTGCGCAAGAAGCGAGGGATGACCCTATGTTGTGCAGGAAGCGCGGGATGACCCTATGTAACGCAGGAAGCGTGGGATGACCCTATGTTTTCGCAGGAAGCGCGGGATGACCCTATGTTTGAGCAGGAAGCGTGGGATGACCCTATGTTTGCGCAGGAAGCGCGGGATGACCCTATGGTTGCTTCTGAATGTGGATGTAAGGCAGCGGTGCTAAGGATTGGACTGACTCTCGGAACTGCGACTCGCTTTGTTGCATGGGAGTGCGAGAAACGCGGGTGGTTCACATGTAAAGGTAGGCACAATTATCCGTTAGTCGTGATATTGGAGCATGTTAAATGTCCATGGGGAAGAGGTTGACCAGACAATGTTGATCTATTGAGGATCGGCTTCACGACGTGCAACTCGAGCTCTGGAGATGAGCGCCTACGTATCCCATGGAACTGGGAATCAGAGTACGCCGTAGTTCTTACGTGCTTGTGATACCTGTAATCCTAGCATTACTAGTAAATCATGTGAGAAATACTAACATGAGATAGGCACAGGTAAGCAGTAAAAAGAGCGTCATTGTGAAGCGCATATCTTCAGTTTCGGGTCGCCGGAGCGACCTGTGAAGCATTCTTTTTGACAATGCAAGTGGGTCCCATTCTCGGAGACCTAGATGCGAGGCCTCCAAGGGACCCGTTAACAATGCATGGGCATATCGAGACTTTCCCAACGATGCCCTAGCAGTTCTATTAGTCGTTCGACACGCCCGTCGACTTTAGACCCTTCTCATCAGGGTGCCATAGGGCGGCTGCATTTGCAACCCGCATGGGAATTTCTGATCAGAATTGGTCAGACGTCGGTTTGATCATTTCCAAAATGTTATGACTAATCCCCGGAAAGGAATGTCTAGGATTTTGGCTTTGTGGTAGCCTATTAAAGGGTGGCTGTGACCCGTTTGAAGTTATGATTTTGATAAAGAGAAAAGAGAAAGCTTGAGGAACACGTTGCTCCAAGCTAAAATGATACACGGGTTCACGCTTGTAGTGAGATGTACCCCCCTCTTTTATCTCATGCTGTTGTGTAGGCTATCCCAAACTACTTGGATGGGATGCTCGGTTTGCCCACTGTACTTGAGGAGGAATTCGCGCTAGACAGTTGAGCTGTGTTGGAGGGCTGATTGAGGATCATGTTGGAGTAGATAATCTGGCCACTTCCGTTGTGGATCCCTAGTCCGCACGATGTGTGAGAGACTAGGGGGCAATTTTATCTATCTCTCGTTTTGCTCTCCGTTTGCTACGGTCACCCACCTCGGGGCTGCACCTCTCAATCTATAGGGGAAGAGCTCTCCTTTTGCCACAACCGCCCCAAAGAGTTTCTGATCATGCCTCTCTTTTACCCTAGCTTTTGCCTAGGCCGCCCCAAAAGGGGTTTTCGACCTAGCGGGCTCGATTATTTTATCTCTCGAGTTTCCAAGGGCAAAGGTTTCGAAGGATTCAACCTCCGAGTGCATTGTTTTTTTTCTTGTCTCCGTCAGGGATTTGTGTCTGTTGCTCCCCTTTTGTCGGGGTTTGTTGATTTCTCAAGATTGGCGACGCCGGAGTTTTAAATCTCGGCGGTGCCTTGTTTTGTTCATTTGCGGGTTTTTCCCGCTTCTTTTTGCTCTATTTTTTTCTTTGTAGTTGGGGTTTGTTTTGTGCCCCGTGTCTTTGTTTGAAAATCCTCGACTTTGCATCGCCGAGGCCGCTTTGGTGTGCTTTGCCTCTTGGAGACTTATTGCATGTTGCTAGCCCTATTTTGTGAGGGCCGACTTCCTTGGAAGTTTGATTATTGTGCACTTGGAAGTCGAACTTAGTGTCATTTGCCCTTGCAAGCATTATATGTGAATTTCCCCTGTTGTCTAGAAAGAAAATGTCAAATTACCCCGTGAATAGGGAACCGAGGTTGCCCCGGTGCGAATGTTGAAGTGGCCTGTGGCAGGCGCCTTGTGCGATGTCTCCGATCATCTCTTGCTGTTCTTTGCATTACGTGCCTCTTGGAGGGTGCACACTGCTGAAGTCACTGGATGGTCAAGGAAGACGGTTGCATCAATGCTGAATGATTCGCTCGATTGTCCTCGTCTTCGACTTCATCGGGGGTAACTTATCGTTGGATACCTCCCTCGTCAAACTTTAAGGAAAGAGTCCGATACAAGTTCTCGGGGAAGCGTGAACTCGTGCATCACTCTTCGCCTGTGGTCAATGTGCCCCTGTGAAGGATGACAAAGAAGACAACGCATTAGGCGATTATGCGGGGGGAATATGTGGTAAGAAATATGGGGTGGTCCCATGGGAAAATCCCTTTTTGTCCCACACGCGACTCATGGGGTGCCACGTGCAGGCGACATTTGTTTATTGGAATCTAGTCATCACCACTCTGGAGTGGTTAGACCGTGACTGGGGTCACATAAGCATGTTTTCCGAAATTGCAAGTATATGCGCAGTCATCCTAGGGAAGGCTTGAGGAGCCGGGTCCCATGAGGACAAGCGAGTTGAACAGGTCCGACAGAACTAATAGGGCGTCTTCGAGACTGTCCTAATGTCCTGTTTGAAGGATTTGTTCATGTCGGGAACCCATTTGTGGGAATGGATTTAAATTAAAGCAAAAGAGAGTTTAAAAAAGACTACGCATGTTGTTCCAGTGCTTAGTCGGCGGCGACGGCAGAGGACGGGTGAAATCTATTCTTTGATCGAAGGCATGACCGTGCTGGTATCTCCTGCGATTGAGAGTTGGGTCATGCTCTGTTTGTGGAGCTGTCACTTTCAATCTTTGCAGTTGAAGGATTAGACTTGCTCCTCGGAGTATCGCTTGGATTAATTTTAATCCAAGTCGATTTTGGAACTCAGATGAGCTTGAAAGCAGTAAATGCGAGGTGTCAAAACCTGAAAGCAGTAAATGCGGGGCCGGAGCCCAAAAGCAGTAAATGCTCGGCCGGGGCTCGAAAGCAGTAAATGCAGAATTGAGGTCCGATGCGGGGCCGAAGCCTAAAAGGGAATCCCGATGAGGTAAATGCAGGGCCGAAGTCCAATGCGAGGCCAAAGCCCAAAAGTAGGGCCGAAGCCCGATGCAGTAAATGTGGGGCCGGAGCCAAGTGCAGTAAACGCGGGGCCGGAGCCAAGTGCTGTAAACGCGGGGTCGGAGCCCGATGCTGGGCCTGAGCCCGATGCTGGGCCTAAGCCCGATGCAGTAAATGCAGGGCCGGAGCCCGATGCAGTAAATGCATGCTCGATAGGAAAATGCAAGAGATGCGAAAGCAAAGGTCAATGCTGAGGAACAGAGCAGGGCGCTGCAAAGCGGTGACTCTGATTTGCTTGCGGTCTTGCTCAATGATCAAGGATGAGGACTTAGTGTTGAAATCCCAAGGAGCTGGATGAAAGACGTTTGTTGTCTCAATTGTGGTCGCTCAGTATTCAGGTTGTCTTCTTGTTGAAAATTTCCTGCAATGGGAAAAGAAAACAAAGAAGGAGTTCAGGATTTCAATGCAATAGTGTAGGAAAGCGAAATGGCCTGGTAGGCGTCGTGCGAACCCGCCGAGAGACATGTATTGATACACACAGGAGTTGTGTTGACAGTGCGTGCATGTGGCACGTGGTGACGCTTTTGGACATGCTAGTGGTGCGCACTATTGTGTGAAGAAGTGTATACTGGTGCATTGGAGACGTGTTAGGGCACGTCGAGGATGTGGTTGGTCAAGCGGAAGTTAGTGTTGATTAACTTCGCCTGGGAAGGTTGATCGGCCCTCGGGCCACGGTTTGTCTTGCCGTGGAGGAAGGGTGAAGACCGCAGGTGGTCTACCCATAATGGTTGGCACGACTCGCCTATCGTACGGGGTGGGTGGCCGGGATGGATGGCCTCTGGTCATAGCACGTCTCGCGCCTGAACCCACTAAGTATGTCCCCAGTGGAGTCGCCAAGCTGTACGGACCCGAATGTGGACTCTCGTAGGGGCCCGCATGCGCGCGACCTGAAATTGCGCGGCATTGGAGTGTCCGCCTTCCCGTGGGGACGCATGACGGACACGCGTGAGAAGGAGTCGCCACTTATCATTTTACGACCCGAAGGTCGAGGGCGGATAAGTTACCCGGGTCTAGGGGTATGGGACACCTAGTTGTTGTTAAGGCATTGGTCTGTGTGGAATTGCAAAGTCCGAGTTCGGGGGTTCATGTTACGTGCGGGCCTAATCCCGCACACCATTTCGGTACTCTAGTTTGCTAGGCTTGCATGTTTTAATTATTTATCGTGTGAATTAAGTAGCGCTCGACTTGCACGTTTTGACACTATAAATTCGATGAATTAAGCGACATCGGTTGAAAAGCCGAGAGAGAAGTACATCTATGTGTCGGGGAATTGGTTTATAATCTTGCGTTACAGTTCATCAAACCGTGGAGGTTGAATTCCTGCATGAACCAGAACCGCGAAATCTCGGATTTACTTTTGACTGGGCAAGCACGAAATCGATTCGAATGATTCGACTCTCGGACCGTTTGCTTACCGACTGAGATTCTTACAAAATGAACGTACAAGATAAAAACCCTTACAATGCTCTCAGAAAAATACAACAAATTATAAATTACAGAGGGGTGAATCTCAGTCGACTCGCATTCGGTTATTATTCCACTCTAACTCAACATGAGTTTAGGGAAAAACTGATAAACTGAAATTCGAGCGCTCTCACTGAACATGGCGTTGGACTCTGTGAGTGTTGATCAAGGCGTTGAACCCTGTGATCGATGAATAGGGCATTGGACCCTAAGTGCAATGCGTCCTATGGGTCGGGTTCGACTCGTATGGACAAACTTTAAACATGATAAATAACACGTATTTTATAAAGGCAGTATTGTCATGATTTTGCAAAAACGCATTTAAACATACAAGCTTGCACAAATATGTTATGTATGGAATCGATAAAATAATACCGACTTCATGCACGTGGAAAATACAATGAAACTCGAGAATCGAACTTGGATCGGGTCAAGAAGATCGTTACTTACCCGAAAAGGGCAAGAGAGCATTCGGCCACCTCTTTTGGAGTGTAACCCGTGAGCTCTTTGCCTTTCCCGGGCCGGGATGTTCTTCTTAACTACGATCCAAGTGTTTCCCGATATGTTGACATGTTAATCAAGGATAAACATGCATGATATAATGTAAAAATGCATAAAAATGAAGTGTTGCAAGTGAACATGATTTGTACACCATATAACTCCATGAACATGCAATAAATGTAAAAAGCCCTAACTCCTCTAAGTCAAGAGTGATTTACCTAGCCTCGGGATATGAGGAAAGAGTTGGGGAAGTGTTCGAGAGTCGGATGACTCGGTTGAACGCTTGGAAGGGTGCTCGGGTGCAAAGGATGCACGTTCGGGCAAGGATGGGCGCGCGGCTAGGCGTGCGCGAGCATGCACGGGCGCGGTAGTGGATCAGGAGCGTGGGAAGGTGCTCGGGCGCGTGGCTGTGCGCGGGTACTGTTCACCCGAGAGCACGGTCTTCGCCCGAAATGAAGAAATCAACCTGAAATGATGAGCAAATGACTTCAAACCAAAAATGTAAGTTCATAAATGAACTCATTGGATCCAAAACATGTGGTCCATGGAGTTTAAGAATTTTTGAACTTAAGTCGAGATGATGAACATCGGCTTCCGACTTAAGAAACTCAAAGCTTTCTTCGGGTTTTCTTCGGTTTTTCTCTCTTGGTTTTGAAGTGTTGAAGTTTGCTGGTTTTGGCTAAGGAGTTGAGTGCTTTTCTTGAGGGAGAAAGCTTGGAGAGAGTGTGCAAGAGGAGAAGTGATTAGGTTAATCACTTTGGGGCTATTTATAGGCAAAGCTAATGGGCAATTAAGCAAAGCTAAGCACACTTAAGCCTCCCATTAGCAAATTTCAGTTTGCCTAATGAGGATGAGGATGAATGTGGACCAAGTGTTCTTGATGAAGATGATCCAAGAGCATTGATGAGGAGTTGAGTGTTGTCTTCAACCTCTCCAAGATATTTTGGCTAAGAGAGGGCAAGTTGGCTTCTTACATTGAAGAAGAAGAAGAAGCTTCTAGAGCAAAGGGTGACTCATCTTGGACAGCCCGTGGGTCTCACGACCGAAGAGGAGAAACCGGGAAAAAGCTCGAGTCTCGATTGATAGCACATTCGAAGCTCGTGGTTCGAACTGAATGTTGAGTTATCGATATACGCGAGGAAACAGATTTAATGAGTCCGAGATTGACATTTTCCGTGAGAAATTGCCAAATGTCTATATGAGACTCGGAAGCCGGTGTTGCTCCTTTTACGCATTCAGAGCGAGGTTACCCACTTCTGACAGCATATCTTGTATCTGCATCCCACGTCGGTCATTTTGACATAAATTGTCAAATTACGTGGGCACTTGACCCTTAAGCCGATAAATGCAAATATGGAGCCAGAGATGTCCTAGGAGGTCGAAACTGGATTTCTCAGAGTGCTTTCTGAGTTTCTTGGGCGATCCGGAGATCACTGTGTTCTCTATTTGCCGAGATTGGGCCTCTAAGGAAATGAAAAGTGCATCTGAGACCCTTAAAGCACTACTCGGGGGGTCTAGATGAGTTATGTGATTCATTCCGACGATTCCACATTAAGCCTTGAGAAGGCTAGCATTGTATAAGGTAAGCATCCGGCGTCAAGTTTCTTCAAAGAGGACCTCCGGATATCGATTTCCACTGAAAATGGTCTTTTGTGCTCCTCGGAGGTTACTCGGGAAACCGAGAAGGGTTTTGCTGTCTGTTTTTCCCAATTGCGAATGTCCGCTAGAGTTTTCAGGGCAATGTAGTGTGAACTTTGTTTGCCGTAATTCCGTCAGATCAGTCTCCGGTTATGTTCTTCCGAAGAGGGGTATGCCCGTTTTGTCGCTCGGAAGTCATTCAGGGTGTCTGTATGGCTTCCAAAAGACAATCTGAAGCACTGCTCGTGCTCTGTATGATTGTAGGGCATGGCCGCATCTGATATTTCGAATTAACTTTTCTCCGAGAAACTGGCATTTTTGGACTTCCACTGAAAAGTTGTTTGTATACAGAAAGTTGTTCTGTATAGAGCAGATGATTTGCGAAATGCGCTTGAAGACACTTTTCATCTGTTTGGTATCGAAGTGGATTTTTGAAGTCCAATATTGGATATCTTCCGATGGTCGAGCGAACTATCGGAAAATAGGACTGTCCATGTGGTACATTGGAAATGCCAGTTTTGGACGTTGTTGAGCTCTCTAGTCACTCTGTTACCCTTTGGTGACCCTTGGAGTCCTTCTGTCATATGCCTATGTCATCTGCTAAATTTTTCCAACTTGATGATGAATAGTGATTTCTTGCTCTGCCGAGTCGTTTTCTATATTCCTGCTCAAGTCATAGTTTGAACCACTGCTGATATCGTTGTTTGGAAAGGTGAGCCAAAATGGGGTGTTGACAGCTTGCCCCACTTTGGTTGGATGCTCGGATAGAGGATTCGGCCAAAGATTTGAAGAAGAACCCCAGTTTGGTCATCGGCAATTACCATGGCATGTCCAATGGCTATTTCCTCTCCTCGTATTTCGATTGTGTTGGGAAGAATGAAGTTGAAGCTTGGAGTCATGCAAGGCGTAGGTGAAAGGATGACAGTCGGGATGATCTCGGCTGTCCAAGTAGTAGTCTGATAGACAGGCAATGCCGAGATGATCTCGGGAGTAGACAAGCAATACCGAGATGATCTCGGATATGACGGATGTGAAAGGTCAACAGTCGGGATGATCCCGGCTGTCAAAGTAGTAAACTGATAGACAAGCAATACCGAGATAATCTCGGATATGATGGATGTCAAAGGTCAACCGTTGGGATGATCCCGACTGTTAAAGTAGTAAACTGATAGACAAGCATTACTGAGATGATCTCGGATATGCCGGATGTGAAATGACAACAGTCGAGATGATCCCGGCTGTCAAAGTAGTAAACTCATAGACAAGCATTATCGAGATGATCTTGGATATGCTGGATGTGAAAAGACAGCAGTCGAGATGATCCCGGCTGTCAAAGTAGTAAACTGATAGACAAGCAATACCGAGATGATCTTGGATATGCCGGATGTGAAAGGTCAACAGTCGGGATGATCCCGGCTGTCAAAGTAGTAAACTGATCGACAAGCAATACCGAAATGATCTCAGATACACCGGATGTGTATCAGCGTAAATGTAAAGTGGGGATGATCCCTGTGTGCGCAAGAAGCGTAGGTTGTGCTAAGTACGAGGGTAGGCAACTGTTGTGCTAGGTTTGAACTGTGCTCTAGTTTCGCAGGAAGGGCAATTGGTAGAGTAACTGTCATGCTAGACACATGTTGTGCTTGGAGTGCGCAAAGCGCAGGATGAAAGCAGAAAGCGCAGGAAGCGCAGGATGACCCTATGTTGCGCAGGAAGCGCGGGATGACCCTATGTTTGCGCAGGAAGCGCGGGATGACCCTATGTTTGCACAGGAAGCGCGGGATGACCCTATGTTTGCACAGGAAGTGCGGGATGACCCAATGTTTGCGTAGGAAGCGCGGGATGACCCTAGGTTGCGCAGGAAGCGCGGGATGACCCTATGTAGCGGGATGACCCTATGTAGCGCAGGAAGCGCGGGATGACCCTATGTTGTGCAGGAAGCGCGGGATGACCCTATGTAACGTAGGAAGCACGGGATGACCCTATGTTTTCGCAGGAAGCGCGGGATAACCCTATGTTTGCGCAGGAAGCGCGGGATGACCCTATGTTTTCGCAGGAAGCACGGGATAACCCTATGTTTGCGCAGGAAGCGCGGGATGACCCTATGTTTTCGCAGGAAGCGCGGGATAACCCTATGTTTGCGCAGGAAGCGTGGGATGACCCTATGGTTGCTTCTGAATGTGGATGTAAGGCAGCAGTGCTAAGGATTAGACTGACTCTCGGAACTGCGACTCGCCTTGTTGCATGGGAGTGCGAGAAACGCGGGTGGTTCACATGTAAAGGTAGGCACAATTATCCGTTAGTCGTGATATTGGAGCATGTTGAATGTCCATGGGGAAGAGGTTGACCAGACAATGTTGATCTATTGAGGATCGGCTTCACGACGTGCAACTCGAGCTCTGGAGATGAGCGCCTACGTATCCCATGGAACTGGGAATCAGAGTACGCCGTAGTTCTTACGTGCTTGTGATACCTGTAATCCTAGCATTACTAGTAAATCATGTGAGAAATACTAACATGAGATAGGCATAGGTAAGCAGTAAAAAGAGCGTCATTGTGAAGCGCATATCTTCAGTTTCGGGTTGCCTGAGCGACCTGTGAAGCATTCTTTTTGACAATGCAAGTGGGTCCCATTCTCGGAGACCTAGATGCTAGGCCTCCAAGGGACCCGTTAACCATGCATGAGCATATCGAGACTTTCCCAACGATGCCCTAGCAGTTCTATTAGTTGTTCGACACGCCCGTCGGCTTTAGACCCTTCTCATCAGGGTGCCATAGGGCGGCTGCATTTGCAACCCGCATGGGAATTTCTGATCAGAATTGGTTAGACGTCAGTCTGATCATTTCCAAAATGTTATGACTAAACCCCGGAAAGGAATGTCTAGGATTTTGGCTTTGTGGTAGCCTATTAAAGGGTGCCTGTGACCCGTTTGAAGTTATGATTTTGACAAAGAGAAAAGAGAAAGCTTGAGGAACACGTTGCCCCAAGCTAAAATGATACACGGGTTCACGCTTGTAGTGAGATGTACCCCGCTCTTTTATCTCATGCTGTTATGTAGGCTATCCCAAACTGCTTGGATGGGATGCTCGGTTTGCCCACTGTACTTGAGGAGGAATTCGCGCTGGACGGTTGAGCTGTGTTGGAGGGCTAATTGAGGATCATGTTGGAGTAGATAATCTGGCCACTTCCGTTGTGGATCCCTAGTCCGCACAATGTGTGAGAGACTAGGGGGCAATTTTATCTATCTCTCGTTTTGCTCTCCGTTTGCTACGGTCACCCACCTCGGGGCTGCACCTCTCAACCTATAGGGGAAGAGCTCTCCTTTTGCCACAACCGCCCAAAGGGTTTCCGATCATGCCTCTCTTTTACCCTAGCTTTTGCCTAGGCTGCCCCAAAAGGGGTTTTCGACCTAGCGGGCTCGATTCTTTTATCTCTCGAGTTTCCAAGGGCGAAGGTTTCGAAGGATTCAACCTCCGAGTGCTTTGTTTTTTTTCTTGTCTCCGTCAGGGAGTTGTGTCTGCTGTTCCCCTTTTGTCGGGGTTTGTTGATTTCTCAAGATTGGCGACACCGGAGTTTTAAATCTCGGCGGTGCCTTGTTTTGTTCATTGGCGGGTTTTTCCCGCATATTTTCTCTCTCTCTTCATTGGAGAGTTTTTCCCGTTTCTTTTTGCTCTATTTTTTTCTTGCAGTTGGGGTTTGTTTTGTGCCCTGTGTCTTTGTTTGAAAATCCTCGACTTTGCATTGCCGAGGCCGCTTTGGTGTGCTTTGCCTCATGGAGACTTGTTGCATGTTGCTAGCCCTATTTTGTGAGGGCCGACTTCCTTGGAAGTTTGATTCTTGTGCACTTGGAAGTCGAACTTAGTGTCATTTGCCCTTGCAAGCATTATATGTGAATTTCCCCTGTTGTCTAGAAAGAAAATGTCAAATTACCTCGTGAATAGGGAACCGAGATTGCCCCGGTGCGAATGTTGATCGGGGATGCCCCGGTCTTCATTTGTGGAAGTGGCCTGTGGCAGGCGCCTTGTGCGATGTCTCCGATTATTGGGTATCTTCAGACGGTCGAGCGTACTATCGGAAAATATGACTGTCCATGTGGTACACTGGAAATGCCGGTTTTGGACGTTGTTGAGCTCTCTAGTCACTCTGTTACCCTTTGGTGACCTCTAGAGTCCTTCTGTCATATGCCTATTCATCTGCTCAATTTTGCCGACTTGATGATGAATAGTGATTTCTTGTTCTGCCGAGCCGTTTTCTGTATTCCTGCTCAAGTAATAGTCTGGACCATTGCTGATATCGTTGTTTGGAAAGGTGAGCCAAAATGGGGTGCTGACACCCGATGTCAAACACAGTCATACCCGCAATTCTTCAAATCATGAGCATCGCTTCAGATTACTTCTCGAAAGTCACGCAGACTCCTTGAATGACTTCCCAATGACGGAACAAGCCGACCTTTCAGTGGAAAGGCATAACTGGAGACTGGTCCGACAAAACATCGGCAAATGAAGTTAGCCCTGCATTGCCCTGAAAACTACAGCGGACAGACGCAATTGGCCATAATAGACAACATAACGTTTTTCAGTTTCCCGAGTGACATCCGAAGAGCAGAAAAGATCGTTTTCAACAGAAATACATAATCAGAGGTCCTTTTGGCAGAAACTTGATGTCGGACGATTGGCTAACACAGTGTTACTTATCCCAAGGCTTAGTGTGAAATCCTAAGATTGAACTGCACAATTCATCTAGAACTCCAGAACAGTGTTTTTATGGTCTTAGATGCATTTTTTCAATCCTTCGGGGTCTGTTCTTAACGAACAAAGATCGCAACAATCTCCGGCTCGCCCAAGCAACTCAAAAAGCAATATGAGAAATCCGGTTGCGGACTCTTAGGACGTCTCCGGCTTTACATTTGCAATATCGGCTTATTGGTTAATTATTCAGTCTTATTGACAATGCATATCAAAATGACCAATGCGGAATGCAGACAGGAGATACGATTTCAAAAACGGCTAACTTTGCTTTGATCGCCTAAATGGAGCACAACTGGCATTCGAGTCCCAAAACTACTTGGACATTTTCTTATGCAAAATGGGCAATCTTGGGCTCATTTGAATCATTTTTGCGCGCACATTGACAATTCGAACGCTCATTTGAGCCACGAGCCTTGAACACTCGATCAATGGAGACCCGAACTTCCTCCCGACTCTCACCCAAGGCCCGTGGGACCCACGGTTGACTTTGGGCAGTCACCCCTTTGCCCAAGCCGCCCTCCCCTTTTGTCTTCTCCTTCTCTTGCCCTAAAATATCTAAGTGTTCTTCTTTTACACTCAAACTCATCCATCTCCACAAATGCTCTTATCTTCCTCATCAGTACATTTGAAGAAGATTCATCTTCATCTTCTCCTAATCAAACCGCCCATCACTTAATCCTTGCCCTAATTGCACTTAAGCTTTACCTATATATACCCTTTAAGTCATTAAGCTAATCACTTATCTTCATACACTCTCTCTCTAGCATTTCACACTCTTCAAATGCTCTCAAACACTTGAAGAAAACCGCAACTCACAGCAATCTTCAGCTCAACCAACAACAAGCAGAAATCAAGCAAACCTGAAGTCGGAAACCATGGTGATTATCATCCCGACTTAAATCCAAACTTGATCAAACTTCATATCCCACCTATTTTGGACCCCCTAAGTCCATTTCTGAACTTAGATTTTCAATTTGAAACCTCCAACCTGTCGGACTAGCCCAATACATGATCGGTCCAGTTTTGTGCCCAGTCGGGTCAATTTTTTCACTCGACTTCTCTAGGCCTTGCGGATCTGTTTGAGCTGCCACAACCCATCAGCCACCTTTATACATGACCTAAGAGTCTCCAGGAGTCGAGAGATCGTGCAAACCCGCACGTTTTGGACCAGCAAGACGATTCAGCCCGACTACCCAGTTGGGTTGGTTTTCTGGGCTATCTTTATTTTTCCTTGCAGATCGGGTTAACTCGAAGCCCTCCTTTCCAAACGACCACTACAGTCATCTCAAGGGGTCTCTTAGGAGTCGGGAGCCACTGACCTTGCAGCCAAAGACTACCGAGAGCCTCCCGTAGAGCCATTTATTTACCAGGTGCCATTCGAGTTTGTTTTGGCCTAGTCGGGGTCTTTTTTTTTCTTACTAACCTGACTTTGCTCGTGTTTTCTGGAAAATCTACGCGTGCACTCCTCCCAAAACCACCGCAGGGACGTTAAGCATCATCTTGGCTATTTGGAACATCTAAGCACTCTCCGAGAGGCCACCCGAGTCGTCCGAACCGACCTCTTTTCTCCCGGGTGCCCAGTTGGGTCTGTCCAGCGCCCAGTCGGGTCTGTTCAAGCAAAATCAACCTAAAACCCGACCCACCAGTGGTCCAACCTGACTTTTTACAGTCCCATCCCGCATCTCGGGACTAGGTCTAACCATTCCCCGACTTAGAGGAGCTAGGACTTTTACGTTTTCTTTGTATTTGTGGGGCAATAAGGCGTCTCAAGTTCGATATACATGCAAGATTGTATTTTTAAGCATCTTTACATTATGTCGTGCATGTCTTCATCGTATAACGTGTCAAGCATGTCGGGAACGAGCTTAAATCAGAATTGAGAAGACCGATTTGGCTCGGAATGACCAAAGGAGCTCTCGGCTTCACATTGAGGAGGGTGACCGTGAGCCATCCAAGATTTTTCCGGGCCATGACCGGCCTCCTTGCCCCGACTTAAGTCATTTCCCAAGTTTTGATGTTTTTCTCGCATCCATGAAGTCGGTAGCGTTTTATCGATTCCATAAATGACATGTTTGTGCATGCTCGTGTGTTTAAATATGCTTTCAAAAGTCATGGTGATACCGACTTTGTCAAATACGTATTATTTACCGTGTTTGATGTTTAAAATCGATTCTCGAAATTGATTGTAATTGCATTTTTCGTTCAATCATTTATTACGAGGTAGTTTGCATGATAGGCACGTTAATTTCGAATAATATGCATGGATTTAGGGTACTGATGATCATTTCGGGCTCACAAGAGTCCAAGAGTGCATTAGCCCTCATAGATCGAACACTCTTAGCTTTTGAGGACCCGTTATGGTCTTTGTATCGCAAATCATTCCATTAACCCCTTTGCATTCGAGTTTCAAGACAACAATTATTAACAATTCCACAAACGGGAAAATGGAACGTGTCGCTCGGCTAATTAAATCATTTGGCTTAAATAAAATTGCATAAATCAACCATTAACTTTTAATCGCGTCGACGAATCATGAACTGTCGGGAGCACCCTTCTTAAACTCACAATTTCAAAGCACCGAAACGCATAAACACGAATAGAGTTGGTGTCTAAAGAATACTCGCGTGCCTTGACTCGAGTCCAAGCCCGATTTGAGGCGGCTCGAGTCGGGATATGCGAATCTTCTTAAGACCTCTCCATGTTACGCGATCTCGATTCTATACGAACGCTTTACACGTTTTACCGTTTAAAGGCGTCATCGCTGTTTCGTGATTCGCCGACATTCTAGGCATTAGAGAGATCGAAACACCTCGATTCACTATTGAAGGCGAGCAGGCCATTCGGGCGCGAGTGTTATTCGCATAGCCCCTTTCTTCTTATTTCGATGTTTCTGTCATCCTACCGTAGACTCGGGTGGTTAGCACTGTTACCATTATCACAAGACATGCGAATCTTGATTAATCATTCACTCGACTTAACCAAACATTAGACAATGGTTAGGCGGAACTCTGGGTTCAAAATCTAGACTCAAAACATATGTTTAGCGTATTCAGTGCAACCGCAGTATCACTATACAGAACAAATTTTTAAAACCCACTCACACATGCATAGTTGACCTTCCACTGTATCTTAGCACGTTCTTCTGCTTGCCTAGGCTAGACAAATTGTTTGCCAATTAACCCCGGCTAATAATTGGTTAAATCACATAAATTTGGCGTAATACACCACTTGTCTGTATTCGTCAATTTTTGTCTGTTTTCAACTGTTTTTATCAGTTTTATCATTTTACTTCTACTTATCGCTTCCATTTGTTGATTTGTTGCGGCTCGTGTCCGAGCCCATAGGTCACGCATTGCACGGGATTCAACGCCCCAAACCACCGAATACGGGGTCCAACACCCCCACACAAATCGAGCTCGCGCGACCTGAGTGCGGAATGGGGTCTAGCCCCTGAGTCACTACCTTGCTCCGAGTAGAGTCTATGCGGAAGACTACTCGGATCAGGCACGTGAATCGTGGTTAGGCACGCCCGGGAGCTCGACCGGTCCCACGGATCTATTGAGAGTCAACGACACCCTTGTTAACCGTGGGCCTAGTGGGACTCGACCCCCGGCTCCTCGAGCCCGCGTTGCCTTAATTTATTTGTTGGTCATCCAAAACTCATGGTGAGCACGAACGAAATATCTGCCCAATGCAATCCGATCATGATCCATATGCCGTATTTGTTATATTTTGTAATTATTTGAGAGTACATTGTGAGAATTTTATTTGTACATTCATTCATCTATAAGGATCCCCGGTCAGTGAGCGAGAGGTCCGAGTGTCGAATCGATCGAGTCGATCTATTACTACCTAGGGACGCGTAAATTCGAGGCGTCACGGTCTCTGATTGCGCTGGAATTCTGCCATCATGGTTTGATGAACCGTAACACGAGAATAGCGAACCGATTCCTCGACGTATGGGTTTACTCATCTCTCGGGTCCTTGGCCCCATCCGATTTATTCATCGATTTTACGGTGTCAAAACGGGCAAGGAGAGCGAAACATAATTCACTCGGTAAATAAAATAAAGGGCAAACCTAGTAAGCTAGAGTACCGAAAGGGCGTGCGGGATATAGACTCGCACGTAACGTGAACCCCCGAGCTTGGATTTTTCCGGTTCCGCAACGACCAGTGCTTTAGCAAAGTTAGGTGTATCTTTACCCCTAGACCCGGATAACTTACTGGCCCTTGATCTTCAGGTCATAAACAAGTAGTGGCGACTCCTTTTCACGCGTATCCATCACGCATCCCCCGGGAAGGTGGACCATCCCAAGCCGTACACGTATAGGCGCGTGCATGCGGTCCGACGAGAGCACATTCGGGTCTGTATAGCTTGGCGACTCCACTAGGGAATCCTTTTGGTTCGGGCTCGATTCCGCTTGCTTGCTTGCATGTTTATTTACCACTTTCTGCACATTTATTTCAAGCATATTTATTTTCCGCACTTGCATCGCATCATCCTAGCAGTTTCTAAGTACCACGCTCAAAATCCCACGGGCGACCAATAGGAAGCTAGGTTAGAAAGAGGTTCCAAGTAAGGGAACGGATTGAGTCAGCTCTACTACTGAACCGGCCCCCAAAGATCCTCACTCGGTTTTGAGGAAGTGATTACCCTTTGATCGGGAGCCCCCATCTCTAGTTAGTTGTTTTCCCAGTAGCACCGAAACAATGCATAAATAGGGACCGTCATGTTGGACCAAATTTGCCTTCATGCCGTCAACCGATCCAAAATCGAGTCTTTGAGTCGGCCCTTAATTTTTTTTTAGGTGGGTCTTTTGTTGTTTTTCTGAAAGAGAGATGTACAGTGTAAAGGACACAGTTATAGTTTATTCTTCTGCACTTGCATGCATGTTTTCAAACAAACTAGGACATTGCATTGGTTTAATGTTTAAGTTCCCATTTTCAAATGAACTATGTTTGTAAATCTAGGAATTTGAATCAAATCGATGCAACTACATTAACTTTTGAAAACTCATGCATTGCATGCATTCTATCTATTTTTATGTTTGCACAGCAGCTGGCCCACCCCGCACGACAGGCAAGTCATGCCAATTTTCGCGGGCAAGCCACTTGCGATCTTCACCCTTCCTCCATGACAAGGGAAGCCGTAGACCGAGGGCCGACCCACCTTCCCAAGCGAGACTAACCAACACTAACTTCTTCCTAACAGAGAGCGTCACCGCGTGATCGGACGCACATCTCTCCGTGTGACCCCACGCATCTACCAACGATCGAGCACGTCTCACACATGTCCAAGCATGTTCACACCAGCCCATGCATGCAAGCTCAACATACCAATGCACGTCTCTCGGCGTGTTCGCACGACGCCTACCAAACCAGTTCGCTTCCCTACATTCTTGCATTGAAATTTTGAACAGTTCATGCTCCTTCATTGTTTCCTTTTCCCATTGCAGGAAATACCTAGTAAGAAGACAGCCTGAATACCGAACATCTAGAATCAGGGTAACAAGCACATCTCATCCAACTCCTTAGAGCATCAACGCCGAGGCTCAGCCTTCCTTCTGCAAAGATCACAAGTGATAGCTCACAACAACAGAAGCATGACCCACCCACCCACCACAGTAGACACTAGTACGGTCGCGCCTCAGACCAAAGAATGAGTCCCACCTACCCCACGCTGTCGCCGCCGACTAAACACTTGGGCAACACGCGCACTCTTCCTTAAACTTTCTTTCGCAAATGCATTCCCACAAATGGATTCCCGGCTAGAATAAGCCCTTCAAAGAGGACATTAGAACGGTCCCAAAGACGCCCTATTAGTTCTGTCAGACTTGTTCGACTCGCCTGTCCTCATGGGACCCGGCTCCTCAAGCCTTCCCCAGGATGGCTGCGCATGCCTACTCACAACCAGGGAAAACATGCTTATATGGCCCCCAACCACGACCAGATTCCCGGAATCAAATGTAAGCCATAAGCGACACCCCATGGGTCGCGCACTAGACAAAAAAAGGGATTTTTTTTCCCATGGGTCCACCCCATATTTCTTACCGCATATTCCACTACATAATCGCCTAATGCATCATCTCTTTTGTCATCCTTCACAGGGATACGCTGGTCGTAGGCGAAGAGCGATGCACGAGTTCGCGCCTCCCCGAGAACTCGTCTCAAACCCTTTCCTCATATTTCGACGAGGGAGGTGTCTGACGATGAGGTACCCCCTACGAAGCCGAAGACGCAGACAATCGAGTGGATTACCCAGCATCGACACAACTCTTCCTCGAACATCTAGTGGCTTCAGCAGCGTGCACCTTCCAAGAAGCACGCAATGCAAGAACAACAAGATATGATCGGGGAAACCGATTGCACAAGGCACCTGCCACGGGCCACTTAAACAAACGAAGACAGGGGCATCCCCGTCCAATCTTGGTTGCCTATTCCACGGGGCAATTTCGTATTTTCTTTCTAGACAACAGGGGAATTCACCTGTAAAGCTTGCAAGGGTAAATGACACGAAGTTCAACTTCCGAGTGCACAAAAGTCAAATTTCCAAGAAAGTCGGCCTTTACAAAATAGGGCTAGGACAACAACACAAAACCAACTCTCCACAGGGTAAAGCACACCAAAGCGGCCTCAACGATGCAAAGTCGAGAGGTTTCAAATAAAGACACGGGGCACAAAACAAACCCCAGCTGCAAGAAAAAAACAGAGCAAAAAGAAGCGGGAAAAACCCGCCAATGAAGACAAAGAGAGAAAAGAAGCGGGAAAAACTTGCCAACATGCGAAACAAGGTAACGCTGACATTCACCAAAAGCATCAGCACCGCCAATTTAAAAGAAATCAATAAACCTCGACAAAAAGGGGAGCAACAGACACAACTCCTCGATGGAGACAGAACACAATGCACTTGGAGGTCGAATCCTTTGAACCCTTCGCCTTTGCAAACTCGAGAGATAAAAGAATTGAGTATGCTAGGTCGAAACTCCTTTTAAGGGGGTCGACCTAGGCAAAAGCTAGGGTAAAAAAGAGGTGTGGCCCCGAGGAAGGTGACCGTGGCAAAATGAGAGCTTGTCCCCTTTTAGATTGAGAGACGTGGTCTCGAGGTGGGTGACCGTAGCAAAAGGAGAACAAAACGAGAGAGAAATAAAATGACCCCTAGTCCTTCACACATCATGCGAAATAAGGATCCCCAAGGAAAGTGGCTAGGTTATCTACTTCAACACGATCCCCGATCGGCGCTCCAACACAACTCAACCATCCAGTGCGGATTCTTTCTCAAGCACAGTGGGCAACCAAGCACGCCATCCAAGCAGTTCATGACAGCCTACACAACATAAGGGCGGAGGAAAAGGGGGATACATCTCGCTGCAGGCGTGAACCCGTGTATCCTTTTACCCAGGGGCAACGTGTTTCCCAAGCTTTCTCTTTTCTCTTTGTCAAATTCGTAACTCCAAGCTTTCTCTTTCAATTGGCTACCACATAGCCAAAATCCCAGACATTCCTTTTCGGGAGTCTAATCATAGCACTCTGGAAATGATTTGGCCAAGGTTTGACTAATTATGGACATAAATTCTCATACGAGTTGCAAATGTAGTCGCTCTATGGTACCCTGTTGAGAATAGTTCAAAGCCGACGGGCGTGTTAAACAACCAATAGAGCTGCCGGGGCATCATCGGGGAAGTCTCGATATGCCCATGCATGGCTAACGGGAGCCCTTGGAGACTTCGCATCTAGGCCTCTAAGAACGAGACTCACTTGCATTGTCAAAGAAAAATTCTTCGCGAGTCGTTTAGGCGACCCAAAACTGAAGATCTGCGCATTACAATGACGCTCATTTTGGTGCTTACCTATGTCTATCTCTTGTTAGTATTTCTCACATAATTTACTAGTAATGCCAAGATCACAGGTGGTATAGGCGATAAGAATTACGGCGGACTCTGATTCCCAGTTCCATGGGATATGTAGGCGCTCATCTCTAGAGCTCGAGTCGCACGTCTCAAAGTATTGATCTCCGGCAGATCATCATCCTCTAGACAACCTCTTCCCTATGGACACTCAGCGCGCTCTGTTTTCACGACTAACGGAGAGTCGTGCCTACCTCTGCGGGTGAACCACTCGCTGTTCTCACTCTCCCATGCGACAAGGCGAGTCATAGTTCCGAGAGTCAGTCCAATCTTCAACACTGCTGCCTTACACCCACATTCATAAACAACATAGGGTCATCCCGCACTTCCTGCACAGTTAACGGGTCATCCCGCGCTTCCTGCACAATTAATGGGTCATCCCGTGCTTCCTGCGCTCATACTTTAGGGTCATCCCTCGCTTCTTGCACAACATAGGTTCATCCTGCGCTTCCAGCGCAACAAAGGGTCATCCCGTGCTTCCCGCGCTTACACTTTAGGGTCATGTCGCGCTTCCTGCGGTTTCTGCTTTCATCCTGCGCTTTACGCACTCCAAGCACAACATGTGTCAAGCATGACAGCTGCTCTACTGATTGCCCTTCCTGTGCAACTAGAGCACAGTTCAAACCTAGCACAACAGTTGCTTACCCTCGTGCTTAGCATGACAACTCGCGCTTCCTGCACACACGGGGATCATCCCCACTTTACCTTTATGCTAATTCGCATCTGGCACATCCGAGATCATCTCGGTATTGCTTATTTATCAGCTTACTACTTGGACAACCGAGATCATCCCGAATGTTTTCCTTTCGCATCTGGCATATCGAAGATCATCTCGACATTACTTGTCTATCAGCTTACTACTTGGACAGCCGGGATCATCCCGATTATTGTCCTTTCGCATTTGGCACATCCGAGATCATCTCGGCATTGCTTGTCTATCAGCCTACTACTTGGACAACCGAGATCATCCTGACTGTTGTCCTTTCACCCACGCCTTGCCCGACTTCGAGCTTCAACTTCATTTTTCCCGACATAATCCAAATACGAGGACAGGAAATGGCTAGCGAAGGTGCCATGGCAACTGTCGGGGACCAAAACGGGGTTCTTCTTCAAGTCTTTGGCCGAATCCTCTATTCGAGCATCCAGCCAAAGAGAGGCAACTGTTAGTACCCCGTTTTGACCCACCAGTTCAAACAACAATATCAACAGCGATTCAGCCGACGACTTGAACATCAATACAGAAGAAGGCTCGATAGATCAGCGAGTAATCATTCATCCTCAAGTCAGCAGGGACAAGCAGATGACCCCGGGACACAGGAAAAGAACTTTCTTGGTCATCAAGATCTTACAAAGCAAACAGAGAGCCCAAACAACTTCCAAACTGGCATTTTCAAAATACAACACCTATAGTGCTATTTTCTACTGGTTCACTCGACCATCAGAAGATAGTCAATATTGGGCTTCATAAATCCCTCGCGGTGCCAAACAGATGAAAAGTATCTTCAACCACATTTCGCAGATCATCTGCTCTATACAGAGCAATTTTATGAATACAAACAACTTTTCAGTAGAATTCCAAAAACGCCGGTTCATCAGACAAAAGCTAATGCTCGATGTCAGACACAGTCATACCCCGCAATTCTACAGATCATGAGCATCGCTTCAGATTACTTCTCGGAAGTCATGCAGACTACTCGAATATCTCCCGAGTGACAGAACAAGCCAACCTTTCAGTGGAAAGGCATAACGGGAGACTGGTCCGACGAAACATCGGCAAACGAAGTTAGCCCTGGATTGCCTTGAAAACTACAGTGGACAAATGCAATTGGCCATATCAGACAACTTAACCTTTTTCAACTTCCCGAGTGACCTCCGAAAAGGAGAAAAGACCGTTTTTAACAAAAATACATAACCGGAGGTCCTTTTGACGGAAACTTGACGCCGGACAATTGGCTAACACAGTGCTACTTATCCCAAGGCTAGTGTGAAATCCTCAAACTGAACTGCACAATTCATCTAGGACTCTAGAACAGTGCTTTTATGGTCTCATATACATTTTTTTCAATCTTTCGAGGTCTACTCTCAACGAACAGAGATCTCAGCGATCTCCGGCTCGGCCAAACAACTCAGAAAGCAATATGAGAAATCTGGCTGCGGACTCATAGGATGTCTCCGGTTTCACATTTTTAATACTGACTTATTGGTCTATTATTCAGTGTGATTGATAAATGCATATCAAAATGACTAACGCTGAATGCAGACACGAGATACGCTCTAAAAAACGGCCAACTTTGCTCTGATCGTCTGAAACAAGCAAAACCGGCATTCGAGCCCCAAAACCATCAGAACATTTTCTTATGCAAAATGGGAAATTTTGGGCTTGCTTGAATCGTTTTCGCACGTACATTGACAATTCGACGCTCATTTGAGCCACGAGCCTCGAACACACGATCAATCGAGACTCGAATTTCCTCCTGACTCTCACCTAAGACCCGTGGGACCCCCGGTCGACTTTGGGCAGCCACCTTTTTGCCCAAGCCGCCCTCCCCTTTTGTCTTCTCCCTCTCTTGCCCTAAAATATATAAGTGTTCTTCTTTTACACTCAAACTTCCCATCCATCTCCATAAATGCTCTTATCTTTCTCATCAATGCATTTGAAGAAGATTCATCTTCATCTTCTCCTAATCAAACCGCCCATCACTTAATCCTTGCCCTACTTGCACTTTGTTTTCCTTAATTGCACTTAAGCTTTGCCTATATATACCCTTTAAGTCATTAAGCTAATCACTTACCTTCATACATTCTCTCTCTAGCATTTCACACTCTTCAAATGCTCTCAAACACTTGAAGAAAACCGCAGCTTACAGCAAGCTTCAGCTCAGCCAACAACAAGCAAAAACTAAGCAAACCTTAAGTTGGAAACCATGGTGATCATCATCCCGACTTAAATCCAAACTTGATCAAACTTCATATCCCACCTCTTTTGGACCCCCTAAGTCCTTTTTCGAACTTAGATTTTCAGTTTGAAGCCTCCAACCTGTCGGAATAGCCCAATACAGGATCAGTCCAGTTTTTTGCTTAGTCAGGTCAATTTTTTCACCCAACTTCTCCAAGTCTTGCAGATCGGTTTGAGCTGCCACGACCCATCAACCACCTTTACACACGACCTAAGAGTGTCCAGGAGTTGAGAGATCCCATGCAAACCCGCACGTTTTGGCCCAGCAAGACGATTCAGCCCGACTACCCAGTCGGGTCGGTTTTTTGGACTATCTTTATATTTCCTTGCAGATCGGGTCAACCCGAAGCCCTCCTTTCTAAACGACCACTACAGCCATCTCAAAGGGTCTCTTAGGAGTCAGGAGCCACCAACCTTGCAACCAAAGACTACAGGGAGCCTCCCGTAGAGCCATTTATTTACCAGGTGCCATTCGGGTCTGTTTTGGCCTAGTCGGGTCTTTTTTTTTTCCTTACTAGCCTGACTTTGCTCGTGTTTTTCGAAAAATCTACGCGTGCAGTCCTCCTGAAACCACCGCAGGGATGTTAAGCATCCTCTTGGCTATTTGGAACATCCAAGCACTCTCTGAGAGGCCACCCGAGTCGTCCGAACCGGCCTCTGTCCAGCGCCCAGTCAGGTCTGTTCAAGCAAAAACGACCCAAAACCCGACCCACCAGTGGTCCAACTTTACTTTTTACAGTCCCATCCCGCATCTCGGGATTAGGTATAACCATTCTCGACTTAGAGGAGCTGAGACTTTTACGTTTTCTTTGTATTTGTGGGGCAATAAGGAGTTTCAAGTTCGATATACATGCAAGATTGTATTTTTATGCATTTTTACATTATGTCATGAATGTCTTCATCGTATAATGTGTCAAGCATGTCGGGAACGGGCTATAATCGGAATTGAGGAGACCAATTTGGCTCAGAATGACCAAAGGAGCTCTCGGCTTCACCTTGAGGAAGGTGACCGTGAGCCTTCCTAGATTTTTCCAAGCCATGACCGACCTCCTTGCCCCGACTTAAGTCATTTCCCAAGTTTTGATGTTTTTCTCGCATCCATGAAGTCGGTAGCGTTTTATCGATTCCATAAATGACATTTTTGTGCATGCTTGTGTGTTTAAATATGCTTTCCAAAGTAATGGTGATACTGAATTTGTCAAATACGTATTATTTATCGTGTTTGATGTCATATGCATGCGAGAAATGTTTAAAATCGATTCTCGGAATTGATTGCAATTGCATTTGTCGTTCAATCTTTAATTACACGGTAGTATGCATGTTAGGCACGTTAATTTCGAACAATATGCATGGATTTGGGGTATTGATGATCATTTCGGGCCCACGAGAGTCCAAGAGTGCATTGGCCCTCTTGGACCGAACACTCTTAGCCTTCAAGGACCCGTTATGGTCTTCGTATTGCAAATCGTTCCATTAACCCCTTTGCATTTGAGGCTCAAGGCAACAATTATTAACAATTCCATAAACTGGAAAATGAGACGTGTTAGTCGGCTAATTAAATCATTCGACTAAAATAAAATTGCACAAATCAACCATTAACTTGTAATCGCGTCGACGAATCATGAACCGTCAGGAGCGCCTTTCTTAAACTCACAATTTCAAAGCACCAAGATGCATAAACAGGAATAGAGTCGGTGTCTAGGGAGTACTCGCGTGCCATGATTCGAGTCCGGGCCTGATTTGAGGCGGCCCAAGTCGGGATATACGAGTCTTCTTGAGACCTCTTTGTGTTACGCGACCTCGATTCTATATGAACGCTTTACACGTTTTACCGTTTAAGGGCGTGACCGTTGTTTTGTGATTCGCCGATATTCTAGGCATTAGAGAGATCGAAACAACTCGATTCACGGTCGAAGGTGGGCAGCCCGTTCGGGTGCGAGTGTTATTCGCACTGCCCCTTTCTTCCGATTTTGGTGTTTTTGTCATCCTACCGTAGACTCGGGTAGTTAGCACTGTTACCACTGTCACAAGACATGTGAATCTTGATTAATGATTTACTCGACTTAACCAAACATTAGACAATGGTTAGGCGGAATTCTGGATTCCAAATTTATAGTCAAAATATATGTTTGGCGTATTCAGTGCAACTACAGTGTCACTATACATAACAAATTTTTAAAACCCACTCACACATGCATAGTTGACCTAGCACTGTATCTGAGCACGTTCTTCTACTTCCTAGGCTAGACAAATTATTTACCAATTAACCCCGGTTAATAATTGGTTAAATCATGTAAACTCGGCGTAATACACCACTTGTTTGTAATCGTTAATTTTTGTCTGTTTTCATATATTTTTATCAATTTTATCAGTTTTCTTCTGCTTACCGCTTCCATTTGTTGATTTGTTGCGGCTCGTGCCTGAGCCCATAGGTCATGCATTGAATGGGGTTTAATGCCCCAAACCACTGAATATGGGGTCCAACGCCCCCACGTAGATTGAGTGCGCGCAACCCGAGTGCGGAATGGGGTCTAGCCCCTGAGTCACTACCTTGCTCCAAGTCCAGTCTATGCGGAAGACGACTTGAATTGGGCACGTGAATCGTGGTTATGCATCACCTGGGAGCTCGATCGGTCCCACAAATCTCTTGAGAGTCAACCGACACCCTTGTTAACCGTGAGCCCGGTAGGACTCAACCCCCGGCTCCTCGAGCCCGCGTTGCCTTAATTTATTTGTCTGTCATCCAAAACTCACGGAATATTGGCCCAATGCAAGCCGATCGGGATCCATGTGCCTTATTTGTTATATTTTGTATTTATTCGAGAGTACATTGTGAGAATTTTATTTGTACATTCATTCATCTGTAAGGATCCCCGGTCGGTGAGCGAGGGTCCGAGTGTCGAATCGATCGAGACGATCTATTACTACCTAGGGACGCATAAACCTGAGGCGTCACGGTCTCGATTCGCGCGGGAATTCAATCATCATGGTCTGATGAACTGTAATGCGAGGATAGCGAACCGATTCCTCGACGTACAGGGTTACTCATCTCTCGGGTCTTTGGCCCAATCTGATCTATTCATCGACTTTATGGTGTCAAAACGGGCAATGAGAGCGAAACATAATTCACTCAGTAAATAAACAAAACGGAAAGCCTAGCAAGTTAGAGTATTGAAAGGGCTTGCGGGATATAGGCCTGCAAGTAATGTGAACCGCCGAACTCGGATTTTTTCGGCTCCGCAAGGACCAGTGCCTTAGCAAAGCTAGGTGTATTATTACCCATCGTCCCAAGTAACTTACCGGCTCTCGACTTTCGGGTCGTAAATAGGTAGTATGGACTCATTCTCACATGTGTCCGTCATGCATCCTCCGGGAAGGTGGACCATCCCAAGTTGTACGCGTATAGGCGCGCACATGCGGGCTCCTACGAGAGCACATTCAATTTCGTACAGCTTAGCGACTCCACTAGGGAATTGTTTTAGATGGTTCAGGCTCGATTCCGCTTGCTTGCTTGTTTGCATGTTTATTTACCGCTTTCTGCACATTTATTTTAAGCATATTTATTTCACGCATATTTATTTTCCACACTTGCATCGCATCATCCTAGCAGTTCCTAGGTACCACGCTCGAAATCCCATGGGCGACCAATAGGAGGTTAGGTTAGACAAAGGTTCCGAGTAAGGGAACGGATCGAACAACTCTACTTATAAAATGGAGGCCCGACAAGAGCACATTCGGGTCCGTACACTAACTCTAGTTATAAAATGGGCATGTATCGCCATCGAAACGTCTTCTGCATATATGGTACTAGCTATAAGATCCTCTTGGCTTAACAAATTATTTTCAGATTCTCAAACAATGTTATTGAGAATTGTGTCTTGAATTTGACAGATTTTCTATTTCTTGATTTGATTTTTTTTCGATAAATTCTTGATTTGAATTTTAATGAGAGAATATTATGGTGATATTGTATTTAAAGATACTTTTGGTACATATCAAGTCGGGATTTATTTTGTTGAGAGAGAATCGGGGTCTATATATGTGTCGAGAGTTTTGATGTGACGAGTGAGAGAGCGAGTATTCCATAAATTGCGATATCTTTTCAAGGGTTAGGATTCCCAATTTGTGTTTACCCGTAGTTCTTGTGAGGGAGACACTTTTGTCGTACTCCACTCCATTTTTGTTACTCAATAAGAAGTCTCCGCCAAGCCTCCATTGCTCGTCAATGTTTCCCTCAAACATTTTATTCCGCATTTGAGGGCTTTACCACGTATTTTTATGTGCAATTTCTTCTGTCTTCCCCGTTATTTTCAATGACCGTTGGGCCAATTTCCTGCATACTTGTTATGATTCTTGATGAATGATTGTGAGGAACGAACAATTTTGATCTTCATCTAACAGAGGAGGTAGTTGTATTTATTATGCCTATGCTTAAATTGTTACTGTGCGTGACTGCCGTCATAGTTAATTACGAAAAAATAGATTTTTCTTGGAACTTGAGGCTTTATTTTATGAGAGTTGTGGCATTTGCTCACTAAGGTTCAAATTTAATATTTGAATTCTTTGCGACCTTATTATTTTAATCCTTGGTTCAGGCTTTCTTGTGAATCAACAATTATATGTTCATTGGACAATGAGAAGTCGGGTAATAGAGAGTTAAGGGGTTGAAGATTGGAATTATGACATTAATTCTCCTTTTCCTTTTGCAATTATATATTGTATATAGATGCTTACATTGGTGCATGTACTATCCTTTATTCATACCGGGCAAGGAGTCACTGTCTCCGGCTCTCTGTTTACCATTATGAACAATCAAAATTCTGATAAAATTCATGCCTGTCCCTTTCCTTTTTTCTTCATTTTTAAGATATAATAATTATTTATTTTTTTCGGTGGGCAATAATTAATTATTCTTTGAACGTAAAGCTACCTCCTATAGAAGATGAGCCTTTACATTATAATATTTTATGAAAGTGGGTCTTTAGCTTGAATTATAAAAGTAAAAATGAAGTGAAAACCGTGTTCGAGAGGTTTGCTTGAAAATGTCTTAATTGCAGTTAAGTAAACATTGTCATTTGAGATTTTTGTAGGAATCAATGGGATTACTATTAACTGAAGTTTAAACTTTTAGGGTGGTGATTGGGCTCCTTGAGAAGTTACTGGGCCATTCTGATAAATTCGGTAGGGTCACGATAATTTTAGCAGAGCAATGCACTAGCTAAAAATGTGGGAATTAAGTGTTATGCGGACAAAGTGCTATATCATGGACTGTGACAGGAGTCACCTCTAAAATCCTAGCTGCCTGGTGAGGTATCTGTTGAGATATGTTGTCCCACATCGAAAAATTGATAAAGAAACCACAAGCTTATATGAGGCTTGGGTCCAGTAACCTATCAGCTTAAGCTTTTGGGTTGCAGATGGGCTCAAGTCCATGTAGGCCCAAGTGGGTATTTTACATGGTATCAGAGCGGGTTATGCTTCCGCGCGCTCATGTGGGCTCACACCACGCCAGATTCGATTTCGAGGTAGTTAAGAGTGCGCCTTATGTTAATCAGGCCCAAGAGTGGTCCGGTCCAGTTCCGAGGTAGCTAAAGGTGCACCTCTAGTTAGGCCCGAGTGTGGAGCTCGAGGCTAGTTTGGTATTTGTCCCCCCTTACCTGAGCATGGAAGAGGATGCCCGGCTCGGGTCAGTTGTTAAGGGCGGGTGTTTAAGGCACGTGGCACGTGTTGGACCACACGTTGCCACGTGAGGGCGGGTGTTGAGATATGTTGTCCCACATCGAAAAATTGATAAAGAAACCACAAGCTTATATGAGACTTGGGTCCAGTAACCTATCAGCTTAAACTTTTGGGTTGCAGATGGGCTCAAGTCCATGTAGGCCCAAGTGGGTATTTTACAGTATCCTCGGTTTGGATAAGATTTGTTTGACAAGCCTTTGAATGAGGGATATTGTAACAACCTAACCCAAACCCACATTGATGGAAAAAGGGTTAATGAGTAATATATAAGAATGAACCTATAGTATTACTAGTGACTTGAGCTTAAACTTTTAGACTGGTGGTTGGTCTCCTTGACCAGTTACTGGCAAGGTTGTTAGGATTGTGATCCTATCTAGGATCAGAAAGGGGGTCATAGGATCGAATTGAAAATCGTATGATCCTACCTATAATTAAAAAATTAATAGAAATATAAATGTATGCTTTTTTTGCATATCACAACTCGTATTTACCATCATAGATTTTGTCTACCATAAAAAATCAATCCCTGCTCATATGATTTCAAGTTTTGAGAAGACCAATCACCAACAATAAGTCATAGAAAAACACAAGGTATAGTTCATAAGTTAACAAAAAGCAGTTCACAAATGACATTATCGAATAAAATTAACAAACAACAAAGAAAAACATATCACATGTCATCAAAATCATCGTGAAGATCTTCATCGCCATGAACTCTGACATCATCATCATCCATGGGCTAAAATGCATGGGCTTGGGCCAATTCTTTAAAAATATGATATGATGTAGGATCGCTAGAATCGCATAGATACCTTGATCCCAGGAGTTGGCTCAAGATCCCACTAAGATCCTAGCATTTGGATCCTCATGCTAAGATCGGGATCGGAAGCCTACCTATGGATCGTCTAGAGAATTGAGGTCGTGACCCAATTGGGTCATTGTATCATTTATATATGGATACAGATAAGTACAATGAAGGTGTCCCGATATAGAATCAGCTATGTACAGTAAGTATATCACAGAGATCCTGAGATATATTCTAATACATCGTCTCAATCTATTAAGAGTGCAGTTACTAACAGATTGTGACAATGAAACTGAAAAAGGAACATAGACAAGTCTTCATGAGATTATCTGCTAGTTGACTTGAAGTCGGCACATAGTGTATAAGCAAATCCCCACGTTGGAGCCTCTCACGTACGAAATGATAGTCAATCGCAATATTTTTGGATTGTTGATGTTGAACTGGATTTGCCGCCAAGTAGGTTGCACTGATGTTGTCACAACATATGATAACAAGACTCGAAGAGTGACAACCGATATCCTGAATGAGTTGAGGAAGCCAAAGAGTTTCTGCAACGGCATAGGCAAGTGCACAATGCTCGGCCTCAGTAGAACTTTTAGTGTAGTTGGTTGTTTCTTGGAGCACCAAAAAATGAGATTGGGTTCCACAAACACCACATAACCGGTAGTGGAATGTCATGTGTCCTGACAACTGGTCCAATCTGCATCAGTGTTGGCCGTTATTTGAAGGTCGGGAGAGCGGTGAAAGGTGAAGTCGTGCAAGATAGTGCCCTAAAGATATCGCAGTATGCGTTTCACAACAAAACACATGTTAGGTCGAGTTATCGTTATTGTGCGGACTCGAATTTTGTCTCTTCGAGACCCGCATGCGTGCGCTATCGCACAACTTGGGGTGTTCGCCTTCTCGTGGGTACGCGTAACGGACACGAGTGAGAATGAGTGGTCACTACCTGTTTGCGACCCGAAGGTCGAGAGCTGGTGAATTGCTCGGGTCTAGGGGGTATGGGATACACCTAGTTTGCTAAGGCATATGGTCTTGCGAAACCCGAAGTTCCTAATTCAGGGGGTTCTGTTACGTGTGGGCTTATATCCCGCACGGCCTATCGGTACTCTAATTTGCCTAGGGTTTGCCATTTTTATTCATTTATCACATGAATTAGGTTACACTCATCTTGCCTGTTTTGACACCGCCAATTCGAAGAATCGATAGATTCGGGCTAAAACCCGAGTGGAAAATAGGCCCACGCTTCGAGGATTCAGTCTATTATCCTCGCCACGGTTTACCTAACCATGATGATCGGTTTCCCATGTGGACCGAAACTACGAAGCATCGGCTTACTTGTCTCAAGGGAAATAGGTTGATTCGATCGATTTTGTCTCTCCAACCATTTGCTTATCGACCGGGATTCTTACAATGAATGAATATACAAAATAAATCCTTACATTGTTCTCACAAATAACATTACAAATTACAATGACTGAATCTTGATCAGTTCGCGTTCAGTCATTATTCCACTTTGGCCGACCGTGAGATTTGAATAACTGAAAAGTAAATTAAGGCGACGCGAACTTAAAGAGCCGAGGGACCGGTCAAGCTCCCGGGCAATTGTCAAGCTACGATTCACGCACTCAATTCGAGTCGTCTTCCACTTAAACACTACTCTGAGTGAAATGGTGACTCAAGGCTAGACCCTATTTTGCACTCAAGTTGCACGCGCTCAAGGTGTATGGGGCGCTGGACCCTGTGCGAGGCGTATCCTATGGGCTCGGGCTTGAACCGCGATGAAACAGTAGAAAACAAATAAAAATTGATAAAAACAGACATAAACAGATAAAAACAGATGAATACAGACAAATTGTGTTTTAAATGTCGTGTGTACGTGATTGGCCAATTATGAACTAGGGTTGTTTAGCATACAATTATCTAACCTAGACAGAAAAGAGGACACGCTTACGTGCAGTGCTAATTCTGCTAAAGACGCATGAGTTTATTTTAAATTGTTCTCAGGGTGACAATACGGCTTTAACAGATTATGACCGGGACATGTTTTCTCCTAAAAATCCAAAATCTATCCTTTCTTGCCTAATTGCCCAATTTTGATTATGCCAAATGCATGATTAGTCAAATTTCGCATTTTATGACAGATGAACCAGTTCTAAGTGCTCAAAGCTATGCAAGGATAACGGAAACACTTCAATTGGGTGAAGCGGGCAATGCAGATGAACTTGCACCGGCACAGGCTTCTCGTCTCCACCCATGGCCCAAGATGTTTCAATTATCCTAACCTTAGAATTGTAGGTAAGTTAAAAATAGATGATATTGCCTTTGTACTGAAAAATGACTTTGAGAAAGGTGAGAGTACGCGATGCGGGTCACCTTGGCTTGTAGCTGGTGTCGACCAATCCCTTGGGTCCTCTAGGGTTATGTGAGAACCTCGAGAGAACCAAAGACCCGGTCAATCTATCCGGAAGTGAACTGAAAAACACTCCCGCCCCGACCTGAACTGCTTGAAACCAGGCGAATATCCGAGTCAAGGCATACAAGTCTTTCATAGACGTCCATGCTACATTGGACCACGCGCCTCAATAATTTGCGAAATTTGAATTTGAAAAATGCGAGATCACCCGTTCTTAACCCATCGACGAGCTTACCTTTTTTTTTAGACCGATTTATGTATTTTATTTAAAATCGAGTGATTTACTTAGCCAAGTTACACGTCATTTTCCCTGTATGTGGAATTCTTTTAGTGATTAGTGCTCTATGCCTTGAATATTACTTGTTTACGAAGCAATTTGTGACACGAAGACCAATGCGGGTCCCCGAAGGCCAAGAACGCTTGGTCAATGATGACCGACATGCCCTTGGACCTTCGTAGGCCCGAGATAGTCATCGATACCCAAATCCATGCACATTACTTAAAGCTAATGCGTTTAATACTGTCAGCACCCCATTTTGGCTCACCATTTTAAACAACGACATCAGCAATAGTCCAGACCATGACTTGAGCAGAACTACAGAAAATGCCTCAACAGAGTCAAGTCAGTAGAGTCAAGTGGATGACACGCGTATGCAACAGAAGGACTCAAGGGGTCAGTAAAAGGCAACTGAGTGACTAGAGAGCTCAACAACGTCCAAAATCGGCATTTTCACTATACCACGTGGACAACCCTATTTTCTGATAGTTCGCTCGACCGTCGGAAGATAGCCAATATTGGACTTCAAAAATCCACATCAGTGCTAAACACATGGTTGTCAGAATCGCGATTCGAATCGTAGAATCGTACAATTCATGGGGGGGTCACCGATTCCGATTCCACGGGGTGAGTCGAGATGGTGGAATCGAGGCTGAATCGCGTGTTGAATCATAGAATTGCAGAATCAGTCCGGTTCTATGATTCTACATTCAGGCCCAAGTCAACCCAAGCTCGGGCCCAAAAGCGGGTCGAAGCCCAGGCCCAGAGCCTTTTTATTTTTCCCTCTCCTGCCTGCCCTTTCTTCCTTCTTTCCAGTCGTTTAACCCCAATTTCTCCCTTCTTCCGGGCTTCGATTAACGGTCCACCTGCTTCTTCTTCCGACAAGCTAACTTTTCCGAGCTTCCATCCACCTTCTTCAGGTGACAAAGTAGCGGGTACTTGGGATTTGCAACGAAATCTTCCATCCAGGGGACAGAGTGGCGACGAAATCTTCCATCCACCTTGTCAGCACCCCATTTTAGTCCACAAGTCAAACAATGTCCATCAATAGCAAACAATGCCACGACTTGAGCGTTATCACAAAAAAAGGTTCCATAGAGCGAGAAATCACTATTCATTTTCAAGTCAGCAAAATCAAGCAGATAACATATACACACGACAGAAGGACTCCAGGGGTCACCAAAGGGCAACATAGTTACTAAAGAGCTCAACAACGTCCAAAATCGGCATTTCCAGCATACCACGTGGACATCCCTATTTTCCGATAGTTCGTTCGTCCATCGGAAGATAGCCAATATTGGACTTCAAAAATCCATATCAATGCCAAACAGAAGAAAAGTGTCTTCAAACGCATTTCGCAAATCATCTGCTCTATACAGAACAACTTTCTGTATACAGACAACTTTTCAGTGGAAGTCCAAAAATGCTGGTTTCTCGGAGAAAAGTTAATTCCAAATATCAGATGCGGCCGTGCCCCACAATCATACGAAGCATGAGCGATACTTCAAATTCCCTCTTGGAAGCCACACATACACTCCAAATGACTTCCGAGTGACAAAATGGACATATCTCTCTTCGGAAATGCATAACTGGAGACTGGTCTGACAGAATAACGGCAAACGAAGTTGACCCTGTATTTCCCTGATAACTCCAACGAACAGACGCAATTGGGCAAATCAGACAGCATAACTCATTTCAATTTCCCGAGTGACCTCCGAGGAGCAGAAAATGCCGTTTTCAACGCAAATCCATATCCGGAGGTCCTTTTTGTGGAAACATGATGCCGGATGCCTACCCTACATAGTGCTAGCCATTCCAAGGCTCGATGTGGAATCGTCAGGCTGAACTGCACAACTCATCTAGGCCCCCCAAGCAGTACTTTAAAGGTCTTAGATGCACTTTTCAAGTCCTTAGAAGTCTAATCTCGACAAACAGAGATCACAGTGATCTCCGGAGCGCCCAAGCAACTCAGAAAGCAATCTGAGAAATCCAGTTTCGGCCTCCTAGGATGTCTTCGGCTCCACATTTGCATTACCAGATTAAGGGTCAATTGTTCACATTGTCTGACAATTCATGTCAAAATGACCAACGCGGAATGCAGACACGAGATGTGCATTCAGAAATGGCTAACTTTGCTCTGATCGCCTGAAATGGGCAAAACCAGCTTCCGAGCCAAAAACCACACGAACATTCATTTGGGCAAAATGGATGATTTTTGGCTTGTTTGAATTGTTTTCGCGTGCACATTGATAATTCGATGTTCGTTTTAGCAACGAGCCTTGAACTCGCGATTAATTGAGACCCAAACTTTGTCCCGAACTTCCTCTCAAACCCGTGGGGCCCACGGTCAGTCATGACCAGCCCTATCCCTTGCCATTGCCACCCACTTCCTTGGCATCTTCTCCATGCAACTTGCCTTATCCTTCTTCAAAATATCAAGCCTACCATTTCACTTCAACACTCCACCTTCATCAATGCATTTGGCTCTTCTTCATTAATGCATTTCAAGAAGTCTTCATCCCTTTCTTCATTAAAAATTCGGATCTCCTAATCCATGCCCCTTAATTGCACTTTTCTTCACTAATCTTGCATTTAAGCTTTCCTATATATTGTCCAAATGTCATTAACTTAATCATGCACCTTCAAGCATTCTCTCTCTAGCATTTCTCACTCAAACAAATGCTCTCAACCTCCCAAGAACTTCAGCAAAATGGCAGCAAGCAAGAACCACCCAAAAAACCAAGCAAAACACTCAAGACTTAAGTCGGAATCCATCCCGACTTAAATCCAAACTTCACTAAACTTCATATCCTACATGTTTTCGACCCCCTCTATTCATTTCCGAGCTTAGATTTCAAGTTTGAAGCCTCTAAGTTAGAGAATCAGCTCAGTACAGAATTGAGCACAATTTTGGCCCAGCCGGGTCAAAACCTCCAACCCTGTTTTCTCACCTTTTCGAGTCGGTCTGAACTTTCAAAACCCATCAAACACCTCCGGGGGTTCGTTAGGAGTCGGGAGCCACCGACTTGCTCAAACATTCCATCGGAATCCACCGTTATGAATTCCGACCCGAAAACTGCTCAGTCGGGCGGGCATTTCTGACTGTCTGTTCGGTTTTCTTGTAGATCGGGTCGATCCATGACCCTTTTGGACGAACGACCACTTCTATCACCCCCAGGGTTCAGTAAGGAGTCAGGAGCCGTTGGCCTTGCTCAAAAATTCCATCGGAATCCGCCGTTATGAATTCCGACCCGAAAACTGCCCAGTCGGGCCAGTTTTCGAACGTGCTCTATTTTCGGTGATTTTTGCAGGACTATACGGGTTGACCCGACAACTCTGGGAACAAACGACCACCACGATCACCTAGAGGGGTCCCTTGGCTACCCAAGGCCGCCGACCTTGCCTCAAAATTCCATCGGGAGCCTCCGTGGCGACGTCCAACCCCGACTTGTGCCAGTCGGGTCTGTCCACCCTTCCAGTCGGGTTTGTTGCTACCATTCAGGTCTGTTCAAGCCAAAACAGCCCAAACCCGACCCACCAACGGTCCAACCCGACTCTTGAAGGTCCCATCCCCCCTCTCGGGACTAGGTATGACCATTCCCGACTTAGAGGAGTTAGGACTTTTATATTATTGTTGTGTTTATGAAGTTTTAAGGAGTTTTAAGCAAGATTTTAATTCCGAATTTTAATTTTATGCAATTTCCTTATTACACCATGCATGTTTATCATCGTTTAACATGCTAGTATGTCAGGAAATACTTAAATCGAAGTCGAGGAAACCATCCCGACCCGGAAAAGCCGAGATCGTTCGGGTTAACCTCTCCATGAGGTAACCGAGAGCATTCTTGACCTTTTTGGGTCAAGACCGGATTCCTTTGCCCCGATTTAAATTGTTTCCTGAGTTTTATTGTTTTTCTCACATCCATGAAGTCGATATTGTTTTATCGATTCCTTAAATAATATGTTTGTGCATGGTTGCATGTTTGAATGTGTTATTTAAATCATGATAATACCGACTTTCGTTTAATCGTGTTATTTAACATGTTTGATGTTTGAGCATGCAAGAAACGATTCAAAACAAGACGGGAAAAACTCGTGAAACCAAATACAAGCCATGAGACCTCTCGGCTTTCTCCAAGAAAAATAGGCCGAGAGTTTCATGGAGTTATTCGGGTTCCATGAGGCTTCCTCTTCCCGTTTTAAATCCGTTCTCAGATTTCGTGTAATTTGCAAGTTCAATTACATCGAGAATCTCACATGAAATGTCTTTCCAAACCAAAATATGCATGGATTCGCAATTCGGAGACCCTTTCGAGTCTATTAGGACCAAAGGGTGTTTCGGCCATCGTTGGCCGAATCATCCTCGGTCTTTCTTGACCCGTCTTGGTCACCGAGTCACGAATTGTTTTCGTAATTAATGCATTCAGCACAACCCTTAAGCATTAATTTCACTAACGGGTTAATCGGGACGCTCACACGGTTAATTCATTCAATTCAAACAAGTTTACACGAATTGGCCATTAACTGATAACTCGCGTCGATGAGTTGTCAAATGACGTTGGTGCCCTTTTCAAACTTATCAATTTCAAAACCCGAAACGCGCGATCTGATGTAGCATGGACGTCTGAAAAGGGCTTTTGTGTCTCAACTTGAGTTTTTACCTAATTCCAGGTAACTCAGGTCAGGATACAGAAGATCTTTCTAGATCACTTTCGGGCAGATCGACCGGTTCTTTGACTTTTTTGGGGTTCTTGCACGACCCTGGAAAATCCAGGGAATTGGTCGACACTAGCTACAGGCCGAGGTGGCCCGCACTACAATGTTTCTCCTTTTCTGAAAACAATTTTCAAATAAAGGGCAAAATCGTCTTTTCACAATTCAGCGACACCCCTAGGGTTAGCATGACAGAAACACTACAGTACGGGATAAGAACGGGCTACCTGTTCAGGTGCAAGTTCATCTGCATAGCCTTTTCTTATCTAATTGATGAGTTTCTGTCATCCTAACATAGACTCGGGTAACTAGAACGATTATCTCTGTCAGAAAACATGCAAAATGCTGATTAACCTTTCACTCTACCTAACCAAACACTAGATAATGGTTAGGAGGAATTTTAGATTCCAAATCTAGAGTCAAAACACGAGTTTGGCTAATTCAGTGGTAATTCAGTGACACAATACAGAACAACTGTAAAAGCAATCCACACACAGGAAACTTGACTACGAACATCCGATATGTCAGGTTCTCAAACCAAATCCGAATGCTAAAACATTAGCACGCGTTTGTTTGTCTAGGGTAGGATTTGCATGCCAAAGTACCTCGAATTAACAATTTGCTAAAACACGTACATTTGACAGTAACAAACACCTTGTCTGTTATTAACATGTTGCGCGTTATCTTTCCTCACCTGTTTGCCATGTGGGTTGAGCCTGATTCCTAGGCCGAATAATATTAGGGTTCAAAGCCCTAATCATCGATCACAGGGTCCAACAACCTAACCATCACTCACAGGGTCCAACGCCCTATTCAGTGAAAGCATGCATTGAATTTCAGTTCTTCGGTGTTTTCCTTAAACTCACGGTGAGTTAGAGCGGAATAATAACCGAACGCGAGTCGATCAGAATTCAGCCATTTGTAATTTATATTTATTATTTTCGAGAGCATTGTAATGACTTTTATTTTGTACATTCATTCTGTAAGAATTCCAGTCGATGAGCGGACGGTTCGAGAGTCGAATCATTCAAATCGGTCCCATGCTTGCCCAGACAAAAGTAAATCTAAGATCTCGCGGTTTTGGTTCACACAGGAATTCAACCTCCGCGGTTTGATGAACTATAACGCATGATTGTGAACCAATTACCCGACACGCGAGTTTACTTCTCTCTCGGCTTCTCGACCGACATCGTCTAATTCATCGAATATTCGGTGTCAAAACATGCGAGCCGAGCGTAACTTAATTCATGCGGTAAATAATAAAACATGCAAGTCTAGCAAACCAGAGTAACGAAAGGGCTTGCGGGATATAGGCCCGCACGTAACATGAACCCCCGAACTCGAACTTTTCGGTTCCGCACAGATCAATGCCTTAACAACAACTAAGTGTTCCATACCCCTAGACCCGGGTAACTTATCCGCCCTCGACTTTCGGGTCGTAAAATGATAAGTGGTGACTCCTTCTCACGCGTGTCCATCACGCGTCCCACGGAAGGTGGACACTCCCAAGCCGCACGATTTCAGGTCGCGTGCATGCGAGCCCCGACGAGAGTCCACATTCGGGTCTGTACACACCTTCCATCCGCAAGCCCTGGGATTCCGCTGTCGCTGACCACCCGCCCCCTCTGCTACTTCTCCCTCTCCATTCTCTCTTTTTCACTATGTTCTCTGTTTTCTGTACTGCTTGACATTGCTCCATTCTCTGTTTTCTATACCTGGAAGAGTAATCTTACTGTACACACTAAATGCAATTCTCTGTATCGTACTGTCTTTGGCTTGGAGATTGGAATTAGGGATGTTAATATGTTAACATATCACTGATAAAGGACGTGCATGAGCTGCTGGTGTCGGATAGGGCTGCTAGTAGCATTTATCCGATAAAGGAGACGACACCTAAAGGAAGCTGCTGAAGTGCATCTCACTGGAAATTGGATTAATTTTCTTAATTAAGGAAACTTAATAATTTTGTATGTATATATTCCTTTCAGCAGTATATCCTGAAAGTTTTCATTTTTTGGGGTCAAATACGGGGCCCCAAGCCTGAGTACGTTTTCTTTTGATATACATATGAATCAGAACAGAAAATGAAAAAGCAGCAGCAACCTTAATGGGCCAGTTTCTTTTTGAAAATGAAAAAGCAAGCCCCAATTAATGACTTGGAGCTTCCTAAAGAAAATAAGTTTGATGCTTTGTATGATGATAATGATGGTGACGATGATGATTTGGATGAGATATAATTTGTTTGTTTATTTTATATTATGATTTATGTTATTAACTTTTTTATTTCGGGAGTTTGAGTTATGATTTGGATCTTGAATTTCAATGATTTGTAACAATATTATGTTTCTATCATTTTATGACTTATTGTTGATTTATTAGTTTGTGGTCTTTATTAGTATGAGAAATCAAGTTTCGGCCTCCTAGGATGTCTCCGGCTCCACGTTTGCATTACCAGCTTAAGGGTCAACTGTTCACGTTGTCTGACAATTTATGTCAAAATGACCAACGTGAGATGCAGACACAAGATATGTTGTCAGAAGCTGGACAACTTGGCTCTGGTCACTTGGAATGAGCAAAAAACGGCTTCTGAGCCTTATACGGACCCGAGACATTTTTTCTCGAAAAGTGCCAATCTTGGGCTCATTTAATCCGTTTTCTCGTGTATATCGACAATTCAACGTTCAATTCGAACCACGACCTTCGAATGGGCGACCAATCGAGACCCGAGCTTTCTCCTGGTTTCTCCTATTCGGTCGTGGGACCCACGGGCAGCCCGAGGGCAGCCGCCTCTTGCCCCAATCCTTTTGTCCTCTTCCTCTTACTCTCTTGCACTCACCTAGCCCAAAATATCCAAGGAGATTGTAGAGAACACTCAAGCCCATGGTTTTCAGAATTGTGATTCGAATCGTAGAATCGTCACGGGGGTTTATGCGTTTCCGATACAATGAGCTGAGTCGGAAACTTTGGAATTCCAGGTGAATCAAGCCATGAATCGCGGAATCGTGGAATCGGGCCGATTCTGCGATTCCGGATTCGGCCCAGACTCGGGTGAAGCCCAGGCTTGATTCGGCTCCTCGAGCGAAGGCCAGGCCAAATCGGGCTAAAGCCCAGCCCATTGGCCCTGAGCCCGGTAGCTCTTTCCCCCCCCCCCCTCCCCCCCTTTTCCCTTTCTTCTCTGGTGCTCCCCCTTTCTCCCTGACAGTTCTCTGCCCTAATCCAAAGGACCTCCGAGTCTCCAACAGTTCGAGCTTTAGCAATTTCTTCGTGTTCGGCACTTCTTCTTGTTCTGCCAGTGCCGATTTCTTCTTGTTCGGTTGTTCCAAGTCTTCAACGAGCTTGAATCTTCGCCGTTCCGAGTTCCGACTTTCGCGATTTCTTTCGCAGTTCCGAGCTTCGACCGTCCGAGGTTCGACCGTTCAAGCTTCAACCAGACCAGGTAGAGTTGATCTGCCCAAGCTTCGACCTCCCAAGCTTTGACTAGAATAGCTTAGTTGCTTCAACTTGCTTGCTCTGCCTCTGCCCGATCTGAATCAATTGGAATATCTTCCTGTATATGTCTGAGGAGAAAAGCCTTTCTTGTGATTAAACCATTATAAGATAGATTTTGGTGAAGGACGAGAAAAAATAAAGTTTCCCAAGTCTATTCTGAATTGACCAAAACAACAATTATATTTCTCATATCTCATGCATTGATATTAAAGAGCTGCTGAATATGTATAAACAAAAAATTATAACTACACAGTGTAATAACATCTTTATAAGGCTCACAACAGGCAGCACATGCTTGTAAATCAAATGCATGAATAAAATTAAGTGATATGAAGGTCTATATAGATACTCCCTTAAAAAAGAGTCTGTGCTAGCATATACCCAATCAAATGACAACAAGCTAACTTAGAAAAAATTACCTTAGAGTTCCACTATGGCGAAGGGAAGACTGGAGAGCACGCCCGCAATTCTGTATCCAAGGATGCGAGAGCAGTGTCTTTGCATCAAGCCTCTGCCTGGCATCCTGATATACACAAACACGGAGAAAGCAGTTAGAAAGCACTCATAACTGACTAGGCAAATGGGTTTATCCTTGAAGAGTCCAGAACAGGTGAAGTTGACACCGAAATCTTAATCATGCTCCAATATCCGTGGTAGATAAAGATCCTAAGTTATCAGAAGAACTATTACCGAACCTATCAAAATTTTGTGTTTTTATCATTTTATGACTTATTGTTGATTTGTTGGTTTGTGGTCTTTATTTGAATGAACAATGATTGATTTTTTTGTTCAGGAAAGTATGCTACATATATATATATATATGCTATTTTTTTAATCACAGGTAGAATCTTATGATTCACGATTCGAGTCGTGATTCACGATTCTACGACCCTCGATCGATTTTCGGTAGAATCGCGATTTTGAAAACTTTGCTCAAGTCATCAACTACATCTCCATTATTGCTCTTGGCTCTTCCACATGAAGATTGCATGGTGGAGATTCATCCTCATCTCCCCCTAGTTAACTGCCCAAGCCTAAGCCAAGAGGTTAAGGACACTTTGCTTTGCTTAACTGCCCATTAGCCTTGCCTATATATTGCCCAAAAATGATTAAGCTAATCACTTCTCCTCTTGCACCTTCTTACTAGCTTTCTCACTTCAAGAAAAGCTCTTAACTCCATAGCTAAAACCAGAAAGTTTCAACACTACAAAGCCAAGAGGAAAAGCCGAAAAAAATCCCAAGAAAGCCTTTAGTTCTTAAGTCGGAAACTGGTGTTCATCATCCCGACTTAAGTTTGAAATTTCTCAAACTCCATATCCCACTCATTTTGGACCCATGTAGTTCATTGGTGAACTTGGTTTTTCCATTTGAAGTCTTTAAGTTTTCGTTTCAAGTCAAATAGGTGATTTCGGGACATTACCGTGCTCTCGGGTGAACAGTGCACTCGTCGCATGCCCGCACGCCCAGATGCTCGGCGTCACCCGCCCGTGCGAGCTCGTGCACGTGCTCTTCGATCAGACGCCTGCCCGTCACCACGCCCGATCTTGCGTCCGAGCACCCTCTCGCGCCTGTGCACGCCAGCGCAAGCCCAACCGCATGCCTCTCATTTCCCGAACGTGCATCCCGTTGCACCCGAGCATCCTTCCAAACGTTCAACCGAGTCACCCGACTCTCAAATACTTCCCCGACTCTTTCTTCGTATCTCGAGGCTTGGTATAGCATTCTCACTTAGAGAAGTTAGGTCTTTTTACATTTCTTGTGTGTTTATGGAGTTATGAGCTATAGTAAGCATGTTTCACTTGTAAGTTTATTATTTTTATGCATTTTCATACTATATCATGCATGTTCATCCTCGATTAACGTGTTAACATGTTAGGAAATGTTTGGATCGTAGCTTGGAAGACCATTTCGACCCAAAACAAGCAAGCAAGCTCTCGGGTTTTCCTTACAAAGGGGTGGCCGAGACATAGCTTGCTTCCTTCGGGTCAAGGATGGCCCTCTTGGCCCAATCCAAGTTCGATTCCCGAGTTTCCTCGTGTTTTCCTACGTGCATGAAGTCGGTATTGTTTTATTGATTCCTTAAATAACATGTTTGTGCATGTTTGCATGTTTGAATGCGATATTCAAATCATGGCAATGCCGACTTTCGTTAAATCGTGTTATTTGTCATGTTTGATGTTTGAGTATGCGAGAAACGATTCAAAAAAAGACGGGGAAACCTCGTGAAATCTCATACGGGCCATGAGACCTCTCAGCTTTCTCCAAGGAGAAGTGGTCGAGAGTCTCATGGAATTATACGGGTTCCATTAGGCTTCCTCTTCCCATTTTAAGTCCGTTCTCGGATTTCGTGTAATTTGTAATTTACATTATCATCGCAATCTCACATGAAAAATGTATTTTCCAAGCAATATGCATGGATTCGCAATTTGGTGATCTTTTCGGGCCTATTAGGACCCAAGGGTGTTTCGGTCATCTTTGGTCAAATCATCCTCGGTCTTTCTTGACCCGTCTTGGTCACCGAGTCACGAATCGTTTTCAAAATTAATACATTCGGCAACAACCTTAAGCATTAATTTCACGAACGGGTTAATCGAGACGCTCACGCGGTTAATTTATTCAATTTAAACAACTTCGCACGAATGGGACATTAATTTGTAACTCGCGTCGACGAATTACAAAACGGTATTATTGCCATTTTCAAAGCTCGCATACTTGAAAATACCGAAACATGCAATACGAATTAACATGGACATCTAGGAGAAACTTGCGTATTTTGACTCGAATTCCCCCTGATTTCAAGTAATTCAGGTCCTAATACAGAAGTTCCTTTTAGATCATTTTCGGATCGACCGACCAAATCTTTGGCTTTTATGGGGTTATCTCATAACCCTGAAAGATCCAAGGGATTGGTCGACGCAGGTTACAGGCCGAGTGGCCCGTATTACGTTGTTTCCCTTTTCTGAAAACGAATTTTCAAATCAAGGGCAAGAACGCCATTTTGTGATTTGGCAACATCCTAGGGTTAGTTTGACAAAAACACGACGGTATCGGAATAGGAACGGGCTACCTGTTCAGGCGCAGGTTCATTTGCATAGCCCTTCTTATTTCCACTGATGAGTTTCTATCATACTAGCGTAATTTAGGGTGTTAGTCGGGTATTTTGTATCAAAACTCAATTACCTGATTAATCATTTCCACGACCTAACCAAACACTAGAAATGGTTAGGTGGAACTCTAGGTTCTAAATCTACAGTGAAAACACAAGTTTGGATGAATTCAGTGTAACTTCAGTGTCATAACACCGAATCATTGTAAAAGCAACCCACACACACGGAACTTGACTACGGACACCCGATATGTCAGGTTCCCAAACCAAAGCCGACTGCTAAAACATTGGCACATGTTTGTTTGTCTAGAGTAGGATTTGCATGCCAAAATACCCCGAATTAACAACTTGTTAAAACACGTATACTTTACAGTAACAAACACTTTGGCTGTTATTAACATGTTGAGTGTTATCATTCTGCACTTGTTTGACATGCGGGTCGAGCCTGATCCCTAGGTCCAATAATATTAGGGTTCAACGCCCTAATCATCGATCACAGGGTCCGATACCCTAATCATCACTCACATGGTCTAACGCCCTATTCAGTGAGAGCGTATATCGAATTTCAGTTCTTCGGTCTTTTCCTTAAACTTACGGTGAGTTGGAGAAGAATAATAACCGAATGCGAGTCGACTGAGATTCAGCAATTTGTAATTTATATTTTGTTGTATTTTTTGAGGGCATTGTAAGGATTTTATTCTGTATATTGATTCTGTAAGAATTCCAATTGGTAAGCGAACGGTCCGAGAGTAAAATTAATCGAATCGGTCTAATGCTTGCCCAAAGGAAAGTAAATCCAATAACTCGTGGTTTCGGTTCAAGCAAGGATTCAACCTCCATGGTTCGATGAACTGTAATGTAAGATTGTGAACCAATTCCCCGACACACGGGTTTACTTCTTTGTCGGCCTCTCGACCAACAACGTTTAATTCAACAAATTTCAGGTGTCAAAACGTGCGAGCCGAGCGCAACTTAATTCATGCGGTAAATAATAAAACATGCAACCCTAGCAAACCAGAGTACCGAAAGGGCGTGCGGGATATAGGCCCGCACGTAACATGAACCCCCGAACTCGGACTTTCCTGTTCCGCACAGATCAATGCCTTAGCGAAACTAGGTGTTCCATACCCCTAGACTCGGGAAACTTATCCGCCCTCGACCTTCGAGTCGTAAAATGATAAGTGGCGATTCCTTCTCACGCGTGTCCGTCACGCATCCCTGGGAAGGTGAACACTCCTAAGCTGCGCGATCCAAAAGTGCGCATGCGGGCCCTGACGAGAGTCTACATTCGATTCCGTACAGCTTGGCGACTCCGCTGGGGACATACTTAGTGGGCTCAGGCTCGATCTGTTTACTTTGCTTGCATGTTTATTTATCGCTTTCCGTACATTTATTTTACGCACATTTATTTTTCTGCACTTGCATTGCATCATTCTAGAGGATTTAGGTACCAAGTGCTTGAAATCCCATAGGCACAGATCTAGGAAGCTAGGTTAGTTAGAGGTTCCGAGTAAGAGAATGGATCGAGTCGGTTTTGCTTCCGAACCGGCCCCTAAAGATCCTTGCTCGATTTCAAGGATTTGACACCCTTGAATCGGGAGCCCCCATCCCTAGTTAATGGTTTTCCCAGTAGAACACTGAAACCATGCATAAATAGGTACCGTCATACTGGACCAAAATAACCTTCATGCCGTCAACCGACCCAAAAGTTAAGTTTTTGAGTCGGCTCGTAGTTTTTGTTTTAGGCGAGCCTTTTGTTATTTTTACTGAAGGAGTGTTGTACAATGTAATGAACCAATGTTATAGTTTATTTTCCTGCACCTGCATGCATGTTTCCAAAACAAATTAGGACATTGCATCAGTTTGTTTATAAACATTTAAACCAACATCTTTTCCATTTAGGTAAGAATGGACCGCTCGCGTCCCTATCTTAGGCTTGATATTATTAGCACGCCAGCCGCGGACATCACACGCCTTTGGAGCTCGTTTCGCCCAGTTGATTGCGCATTTCTCCGGCTCATCATAGGAGACTTGCTACTACTTGCTGATTCTCCCATCAACTGGACCTTGCTCAGAACTGCTATCAGTTTTTAGGACACTCAGCGGGCTGTTTTCAGCTTTCAGGGGACAGAACTAGCTCCTACAGTAGAGGAATATGCAACACTCATTCAGCGACCTATGTCGACTCGCGATATCGTGGTGCCCAACCAGTTTGCATCGATACAGAGTAGACTAGCCATCCTTTTAGGTCTCCGCAATGAAGAAATTTGTTGAGACTTCAGTATGGATGGGAGCACGGCATTAGGACTACATGGCTCATAGACTTCATACATTTCCGTGCTCTCAATGCCACGGGAGAATCATACCAGCGTGACGCCTGTCACGGATTCCTCTTGCTTATCTTCGGGACTATTCTGTTCTCGTACTCGTCGAATCTCATAGACGGGACACTTGCCCAAGTCATCCTCCAAGTGGTAGGAGGCCATAGTTATGTGAAAGCCGTCTTGGCTGAGATCATTCGGTCTATTGACTATGTACGAGAGATTCGACGGGGCAGGATGAAAGGATCCCCACATTTGCTTCAGATTTGGCTTATCGCACACATCAGGCCGTTCGGCTCATCCCATCCTTTTTCATGCATCACCGACGAGCGCTCGCTCATCGCTCGTCTACTCCTTGTGTTTCGACCTTCCGACCGTAACTACACCAATTGGATGCAGTTCATGGAGGAGCTTACTCCAGCACAGTTTTTATGGACTACTCGTTAGAATCCCGGCGGTCCCATGACCATTGGATGTCCTTCAATTATAGAACTTCCCCTGATCAGTCATTTAGGGAGCACACTTGTTTTTCAAGCCCGAGTTATCAGACAACTCGGCGGCCTACAGGACATCCCTATAGAGGCGGATCGCACTCCATACTGCTTCATGTGGATAGACACTACAACTTCACTCCCGGATAGGTTTCTACGAGTCCAAGAGGTTCGACGTTTATGGGACACGCGCATCGTTCAGGAGCTCTACTTCCCGGAGCAACCCACTTACGACGAGTGAGCTTTCTCAGCTACTGCAGCATATGTGGTGCAGTTCCATCCACAGGGACTCACACCTTTTCATCGGCTAGGCACGCCACGGATTACGCGCACACCGCAGGCAGACATTCCAAACACAGAGAGCTCAGTCCAAGGAGCCATGCGCACAGAGTTGCAAGCCATCAGGGGGGAGCGAGATCGACTCCGTTGTGAGCTTGTGGACATACGTTCAGAGCTCACTGACCACATAGAGCTTCAGAGCGAGTTGGCTCAGACTCGCGCATGCATAGCGAGCCAAGAGAGCTTTGAGCGCTATGCTGGACCGAGCACGGGCGAAAGCGCGCAAGGTCTCCCATTCGTAGGTTTAGTTTGTTAGCGCTCTTGCCCCGCACAGGACCCGCACTGCTCTCACTTGGCTACGGGATGTAATAGTGTCGGTTTAATGTTTATGTTCCTTGTTTTCAAACAGACAATCTTTGTAAAAATATGGAACGTAAAACGAACTGATGTAATGGCATTAGTGTTTTCAAAGTCATGCATTTCACACATTTCATACACTTAGTCATTCATTTATATGTTGAAAATTTGCCAACATACAGCGATCGCACTTACAAATTTATACATACAGGTACTAACAATTGGCGTTACATGAATATCCTACTCGTGCACGTGTCAGAATGGAAGAAGAACAACAACCCGTTGTTTTCGAGCACAAGACACTACCGATGCCGCCACACTCCCTGCCGCAGGGCGCACATGTTATACCACTTCCCGTTGCATCTACGGCGTATTCGGGTGCTCCTTCAACACACCTCCTTCCTCCGGCACAGGCACTATCCAACGCCATCGACCCTGTGCGCTTCACGGCGCTCGAAGGCATGGTGAATCAATTGGCTGCCAACATGAATACCAATATGGCGGAACTTATGGCCATGCTTCGAGATCAAAACCGAGCTTCTTTGAGCTACACTCCTCTTCCCAAGCGCAGGACAATGGTAGATCCGAATCCGGTCGTTCCTCCGATCTACGTCACAGATAGTGAGGACATATCTTTTCCTGCAATGACATATGCACTGGTGGTCCAATCTATCAGTGATCCCTTACTGCCACCACCTGCCCCTACAGTGGTTCCTTTGCCACCAACGGCTTTCCTTTCAACAGATTCGACCATGCACACGCTGCCATCGCTAGATATGCCAATTCATCCTCCGGTCTATACTGTTCCACCACCGACAATTCCTCCGATCACTAATGCTCAGGCTCCTGTTTCCACCGCGGACCATTCTTTTTTCCAAATTCTACAACCCCAAATGAGCCTCTCTTACCCAGCTCCACCACTCCAAAACGTTCCTCCCACTGAACCAGGCATGCCTGTGCAGGTTGCCCCTCCAGCTCTACTTACAAACATTCATCCTGAAGCGAAGAATGAGAAAGATAAGAGGATAAGAAAAATGGAGGAAACCATTTGAGCCCTCAAAGTAGGCAGTTCCCGTTTTGATTACGGTGACAGCAATTGGAATTTATTCCCGGGCATGCGGCTGCCCCTGAAGATCAAGATTCCGGATTTCAAGAGATACGAGGGGACAAGTGACCCATGACATCATCTTCGCATTATCAGAGTAAAATGATGCCATACTGGGATTATGAGGAATTCGTCGTTCAGACGTTCCAGGATAGTCTCATGGGATCAACACTAGATTGGTTCATGACGTTAAAAGCGGACGACATCCCCACTTGGACCGATCTCCCAGAAGTTCCTCGACTAGTATCGATTCTGTGCGGAGTCAGCCCCTACTCTCCTTGATCTCAGCATGATAGAGATGAAGGAAGATCAGGCTTTCGAAGCCTATGCATCGGAATGGAGGGGAAAAGCAGCTAAACATATTCCTCCAATTACTGAGTGACAACAAGTGCATCTGTTTCACTCCACGCTCAGAGGCGCATATTATTCACACCTCTTGGTTCACACCTCCTCCTTCTCGACTTGATAGAGGCAGGAAAAAAGCTTGACATTGGTATTAAGTTAGGAAGAATTGAAGCCCTATCGAGGAAGAAGGAAGGGGAAACATCGAAAAGGCAAACTTCCGGGTCGTCCAAGAAAAGTAAGGATGCGACTGTTGGCACCGTTAATTCGCAACGTCGGGCTTCACAGCTGATTTCAGTGGACTACACCCCTACGCCACAGATTCTTCAAGCTTATGTACATCCTGTGCATTACACGCAGGCCTATCCATTAGCCTCACCGACCGTTATTCAGCCGCCACCTCCGCAACAGTATGTTTCTACTCAGGCACAACAAAACAGAGTCCTGGCTTCGAGATCTCCTCATCCGGCTCAACGTACCCCAGCCCCGAGAGCTCAACAGGGTAGTGCTGCTCAATCACGTCCGCGCAAGCAGTACACTACTTTACTAGCTCCTCCCTACCATATATTCAGGCAACTCATCTCAAGCAACAAGATTAGAACAGAGGCGCCTGGTCCTCATTTCGATCCTACCGTGCAGAATCAAAATCTGCGTTGTGAGTTTCACCAGGGTGCTCTTGGACATACTCTGGATACTTGCTGGAGACTTCGGGATAAAATCCAGGAGATGATTGACACAAGGCAGATTTCCTTCAATGAGGTAAAGCCGCCGAACGTCTGCGCAAACCCTCTCCCCGATCATGGATCAGGTTCAGGACCTTCTGTCAACATGATTAGCATAGTTGCTATCTAAGAGGAAGAGGATAGGCAGAAGACTTCAATTCCATTCGTCATCAACTATGCTCTGGCAGAAGTTGCATTCGCTTTCGTCCCGTTCATCATCGAGGTTCCTGCAAAGGAGTCATATCAGGATAGCCGAGTCCCCTGGAGATATGAGGGCGATGTTGCCAATGTAGAACAAGAAATGAGCGCGATGGGTGATCCACTGCAAATATATATAAAAATAAGCGCGAATTCTACCAGCAAGTATACTGGGTCAGATCAAGTAATATAGTGGTGAATAGAGTGTTGATCCCACGAGGATTAATTAAGTCCTAAACCTATATTAGATTCTATTATTATCTAAGCAATCAAATTGAGAGAATTAACTAATTAACTACTAATCAACCTAAATCGTCACAAAGAGCAGAAAGAGAATTGTATGAAAATATATCAATTGAAAGTGGGAAAAACATAATCCACCCTAGTTTCACTAATCAGATTGCCATCATGTTATATAAATTAATAGCTATGTGGTTATTCAAGTGAGTTTATCAAGCCTTTAAAATTAAAGTCTTAAACCCCTAATTAATCATTCAGCTCCCGCATCTCTAATTAATAGTGGACTCTAAATTATAATCATACACCTTCCAGTGCTATGATTGTCTAATGCCCTAAATTAATTATCTCTAATGTCTTAGCGAATAACTAACTAGAAACATTGCATTAATCCCTGGATAATCTCTAATTAAACTAATTAACGCAGCTTCCGCATTTAACTAATTAGTCTAATCAAGAATTCCTAACAAACACTATATCAACTCCCGTATCAATAGTGTTTCTAACAATTATAACCAATTAAGAATTAAAATTGAAATTATAGGAATTACAATCATGAATCATTAACACATCTATTAATCCTATAACATGGCGACAATCATCATATTAGCTACCTAGGGTTTCATCATATTCCCACAAGAGAAGCTTAGAACATCATGGAATTGAAAACACAATTATAATTCAAAGGAGTCATTGAAATAGAATTCATATTCAGCAGTAAACTCAAGATATTGAATCCTAAAACAAAAACCCAACAATTCTTTTAAGGAATTGTCTCTTCCACAATTCTTCGCTTCAAATCAATTGATCCAGGTGATGGCTTCAGACAAGACTCTCTAAAAAAAAACTCTCTAGGTTAAAAGAATAGTGAAAGATGGCTCCCCCCAGGGTTTCCTATTCTTGTTATGAGGAGTATTTATATCCAAAACAAAAAAAGATTTCCGAAAGATATAGGTTGGCTCCAAATTGCGCAAAACTCCTCAATATTGCTCGTAATTCCATCTAAGTCCTCAAAGACCTACAATATCAAATTACACATAATTAAGCACCAACTTCTTATAATTTCTATAAAATTAATAATAATTTAACATGAATTGCACAATAAAATATTAGTATAATATGCCCTTATCAACTTCCCCACACTTGAACTTTTGCTTGTCCTCAAGCAAAATAAATAAGACCAAGGAAAGAAATCTATCATAGAGAGTACAAATTTTCATATTCACTAATTCAAGCATCTGATATCTCACAATTTATGACTCGCTATTTTGTGGTGCCCACTGCCCAAACCAAACTGAAAACATGTGATCAAAGTACTACAGTTGAAATTAACCAACTAATCTAGAGAAAGCAAATTTTAATCCAAGCGTTTAGCCTAAGATTTCTATTTCAAAAGTAAATACTCAGTCCTATAAGGAAAAATACACATTTAAACTTCATAGTTGTTAGCAGGCATATGATCCCTATAATTTTCCCTCTAAGCAAGTCAACAAGGTAGTGAAAGCATATGGTATATGCTTCGTCCCTAGGTTTTCTTCCTTTTTATTACAAGTCTTAATTCATTTTTTTTTTGTTTTTGCATTCAATTTTTCCTTTCTGTTTCGGAAGCAATTTTTTTTTTCAAGTCCAATTTTTGTTTGAATTTGTGCCTTTCCGCTCTTCTCGTTATAGTGAGTTCATTGAGTCGGCACATCCCGGGCTCATCACCCAAGTGACCGAGTTTTAAAGGGACCCCTACGAACTCTTCCTCACTCTAACATTCAAGTTAGAATACTCATAACTCAATTCTTGAGTCATTGGAGTAAAGGCTATGCTTGCTTTTTTTTTTTTGAATGCTCACTAACACTTTTCAGACTTCTTTTATAGGAATCACTAAGTACAAAGCTTCTTCTACCTCTTTCACTAAATGTTAAAGTGCTATTAGAATAATTAAAAAGAGGATATACTAACTAACTTTGCTTAGAAGTAGACCTGTTTATTTTTCACTTAAGGACTTGACCGACTCTTAAACTTCAAACTCTAGGGCTAAAAACTAGGTAAATTTGATTTCTAAAGATTTGACTAATTAATTTTAACTAAGTACAAAAATCACAACAGTGGTGAGTAGGGCGCCTAAGTGAGTCAATTTTTTTCAAACAATTCTTGAACAAATGCTATCAACAGTATTCTTCGTACAATCTCTAGATTTCAATAATTAAAAAAAATTTAAAAAAGAATTTGGCCTAACAATTACCAGATAACTTAAGGACAATTATAGTTCAAGGTGATAGGGAAGTATAACCATTTATCAACAAAGACAGGCATCAGATGTCATGAGTAACAAATTAAATCACAGAATTCAGACATCAACACTATACTCAATTTTATACTCCATCTGTTTAGTATCTCACTTCCCCACACTTAGATTAAACAGTGTCCTCACTGTTCCTAATGTAGCTCTAGTAAAACGAAAATAAAAATAAAGAACATAAGAGAAAAAGAGATACTAGTACTTCCCCGGTTTCGAAAAATTAAGTTGAAGCAATTGGAGTTCCAACTGGTATAGCAATAGAGAGAGTCAGCAGTTGTTATCCACCCTGGCTTCAAAAACAAAAAGAAAACAACAAAAAGAACAAAAATAGCAGATAATCCATCTTAACTAAAATAGTCAAATAGCAAATATCACAAGTCTACCCAATGAGTGGGTGCTTGATAAAGTACAAACCAGCAGCAAATCAAAATAAAACAAATGAAGCAAAAGAATTGAGAGCCAACAGGGACTTTAGCTCTCAGACATGGGTTGCCTCCCATGAAGCACTTAGTTTATAGTCGCTAGTTCGACATTTCCAGTTCTTCAACCGAATTTGCTAGATCCACCGTAGTGGCATCACCATCAATATTTTCCCCTTCAAAGTAATGCTTGAGAAGATGACCGTTTACTTTAAAAGTGCGGTCATCTTCTGACTTTAGCTCAACTGCACCATAGGAAAAAACATTAGAAATAACAAATGGTCCAGACCATCGAGATTTTAACTTACCTGGGAACAACTTCAAGCGAGAGTTGTATAATAGGACTTTCTGACCAGGCAAAAACTCTCGCTTTAGGATGTTCCTATCATGCCATCGCTTGGCTCGCTCCTTGTATATCCTAGCATTTTCATATGCTTCCTCTCTCATCTCAGCCATCTGATTCAACTGGAGTAATCTCTTTTCACCTGCAGCTTGTAAATCAAAGTTAAGGTATTTTATGGCCCAGTATGCTTTGTGCTCAAGCTCTACTGGTAGGTGACATGATTTACCATAAACAATCTTGTATGGGGACATTCCTATGGGGGGTTTTGAAAGCTGTCATGTAAGCCCACAATGCATCATCAAGTTTTAAAGACCAATCTTTCCTAGATGCATTGACTGTTTTCTCTAAGATACGCTTTATTTCCCTATTGGACACCTCAACCTGTCCACAAGTCTGTGGATGATAAGGGGTGGCAATTTTATGAGTAACTCCATATTTTGATAATAATTTTTCAAATTGTCGATTGCAAAAATGTGATCCCCCATCACTTATAATGGCTCTAGGTACCCCAAATCTTGAAAAGATGTTCTTTTTCACAAAACTGATTACAACTCTAGCATCATTACTTTGTAGAGCAACTGCTTCTACCCATTTTGAAACATAATCAACAGCCACAAGAATATGTTTATTTGAAAAAGAAGAGGGAAAAGGACCCATAAAGTCTATTCCCCACACATCAAAAAGCTCAATTACAACAATGCTATTTTGTGGTAATTCATGTCTCTTAGAAATATTGCCAGTTCTTTGGCATGGAGCACAAGACATAATGTAATTCCTGCAATCATGAAATACTCTAGGCCAATAAAATCCACAAGATAAGATTTTAGTTGTAGTTCTTTCCACACCAAAGTGGCCTCCTGCTTCCTTAGAATGACAGTGTTGTATTATGCTAAGCTGTTCAGTTTCAGGCACACAGCGTCTAATTACTTGGTCAGCACAACATTTAAACAGATATGGTTCGTCCCAAAAATAGTATTTCACATCATGCAAAAATTTCTTTTTCTAATGAAATGACAAACCATATGGTGTGATTTTGCTAATCATGTAATTGACTATATCAGCATACCAAGGTAATCCTTGGATTTCTACTACATGCAATTGTTCATCAGGGAACTTTTCATTAATGGGTGAATCTAAACAATCAGATTCCAAATGGGATAAATGATCAGCCACTACATTTTCAGTTCCCTTTGTATCTCTAATTTCTAGGTCAAATTCTTGCAGCAGTAGAATCCAACGAATTAGCCTAGGTTTAGCATCAGCTTTAGCAAACAAATATTTCAGGGTAGCATGGTCTGTGCATACTATGATCTTAGAACCTATCAGATAAGGCCGAAACTTGTCACATGGAAATATGACTGCTAAAAGCTCTTTTTCAGTTGTGGCATAGTTCCTCTGGGACTCATTTAAAGTTCTACTAGCATAGTATATTGCATGAAATACCTTACCTCTCCTTTGCCCAAGTACTGCTCCTACAGCATAGTCCCTGGCATCACACATCAGCTCAAATGGAAGCTCCTAATTAGGTGCAACGATCACTGGTGCAGAAGTGAGTTTCTCCTTCAATAAATTGAATGCCTGCAAACAACTGTCATTAAAAACAAAAGCAGAATCTTTTTCAAGTAAATTACAAAGATGTCTAGAGATTTTAGAAAAGTCCTTGATAAATCTCCTGTAGAAGCCAGCATGTCCTAAGATGCTCCTTACTCCTTTTGTTGAAGTGGGTGGTGGCAACTTCTCTATTATCTCCACTTTTGCTCGATCAACTTTAATCCCTTTATTTGACACCTTGTGACCTAAGACTATTCCCTCTCTTACCATAAAATGACATTTCTCCCAGTTCAGAAGCAGACTAGTCTCCTTACATCTTTTAAGCACACAACCTAAATTTGTCAGACAAGATTCAAATGACTTCCCAAAAACAGAGAAATCATCCATAAATATTTCAATAAAATTCTCTAACATGTCAGAAAATATAGACATCATGCACCTCTGGAAAGTGGCAGGTGCATTACAGAGACCGAAAGGCATTCTCCTAAAGGCAAAAGTGCCATAGGGACAAGTGAATGTGGTTTTCTCCTGGTCCTCGGGTGCTATATGAATCTGATTATAACCAGAATAACCATCTAGAAAACAATAATAATCATGCCCTGCAAGTTTTTCTAGCATCTGATCAATGAAGGGGAGGGGGAAATGGTCTTTGCGGGTAGCATCATTTAGTTTCCTGTAATCTATACAAACTCTCCACCCAGTCACAGTACGAGTCGGGATTAATTCATTGACCTCATTTTTAACCACAGTCATACCACCCTTTTTAGGCACTACTTGAACAGGACTAACCCATTTACTATCTGAGATAGGATAGATAATACCTGCATCCAACAGTTTAAGCACTTCTTTCTTCACTACCTCTTTGAGAGTTGGGTTAAGTCGCCTCTGTGGTTGCACTGTGGGTTTGCACTCAGCTTCCAACATTATCTCGTGAGTGCAAATCAGAGGGCTGATCCCTTTGATATCTGCAATAGTCCATCCTATTGCCTCCTTGTGCTCTCTCAGCATGCTTAGGAGCTGCTGCTCCTGATCACCTGTCAAGGAAGAAGAGATAATTATTGGCAAAGTATCATCTATTCCAAGATAGGCATATTTTAAATGGCTAGGCAATGGTTTAAGTTCTAGCATCGGGGACTGTGTCAAAGATGACACTGGTTTTGTCGCACTGGTGCCCAGCTCCTCATAGTAGCGAGCCTTGCTTTCTGACACCTTTTCCACAGATTCTTCCTCATGCTCATCATTATCACTCCAATCGTCCAGATCCCTAAGGACTGATTCCATTGTATCCATACCTGCTTTCTCCTCCACAGACTCAGAGATAAGCTCATCAATAATATCAATGGTGTAACAAGATTTGCCATCATCAAATTTCTTTATGGCATCATAAACATTAAAAGTTATTTGTTCATTCATAACTCTTAAAGTGAGCTTACCTTGTTCCACATCTATTAATGCTTTACCTATCGCAAGGAACGGTCTGCCAAGGATCATGGGCACCTCTCTGTCCTCCTCCATCTCCAAGACTATGAAGTCGACTGGAAATATGAATGTCTACCTTCACCAGGACATTCTCGACAATACCCTTTGGATATTTGATACTCCTGTCAGCAAGTTGCAAGGTAATATGAGTTTTCTTGCATTCTCCAAGTCCAAGTTTCCTGAAAATAGACAGAGGCATTAAATTTATACTTGCACCTGAATCGATAAGAACGTTCTCAAAATGAAAATTCCCTATAGTACAAGGAACAGTGAAACTCCCCTGATCTCTTTGTTTGCGTGGTAAGTTAGGCAAGTCCTTTTCGAGAATCATAGAACACTCTCCTATAAGCATCACAGGCTCACTCCCATCAAACTTCCTCTTTTTAGTGAGCAGATCCTTCATGAATCTAGCATATGAAGGCATCTGCTGGAGTGCTTCTGCAAATGGAATGTTGATTTGCAGCTTTTTAAAGACATCTAGGAATTTAGCAAATTGGGCGTCCAGCTGCTGTTGCTTCAATCTTCCTGGAAAAGGGACAGGAGGAACATACGGTTTCACCCCTAGTGACTTCTGCCTTGGTTCCTCCAGCTTTTGCTTACCTTTGTCTTTCTCTGGACTCTCCTCCTGAGTTTGAGCTTTTCTATTGTTTGTGTCCAATTCCTTGCCACTCCTCAGCATTATAGCATTGACACCCTTGGGGTTCTCTTCAGTGTTGCTGGGTAAAGACCCTGATGGTCTATTACTCAATTGTTGAGAAATCTGACTAATCTGACCCTCTAGGTTTCGAATAGTGGCTTGTTGATTATGTAGCATGGTGTCAGTCTTTTGCATATAGCTCAACATGAGCTCTTCCATTCTCGACTGACTCTGCTGAGGTGGAGCATTCTGAGCAGGGCCTTGCTTCTGGAATCCAGGTGGCGGTTTAAGTGCATTATTCTCATTCCTCCATGAGAAATTAGGATGATTACGCCACCCTAGATTGTAAGTGTTCGAATAAGGCCCTTGATTACTCCGTTGGAAGTTGTTGACAAAGTTCACTTGCTCTCCATTGGGTGAAGCTGAGAGACTTCCAGACATGCATTCAAGAGTCAAATATGGTCCTGAACACAACTCACAAAAAGCAACTTGATTAGTATTAAAAGAATGTGCTGAGGTGTGTTTACTTACCTGGGTAGTGAGAGCTGAAATCTGGGTTGTCAAATTAGCAATAGTGCCCATGTCATTGACTGATGCCACTCTTGATTTGCTTCTCTCATTCTGCTAATTATGTGCACTGGAGGCCATCTCTTCTATCAAAGCACTTGCTTCATCATAATTCTTACCCATCAGTGCGCCTCCTGCTGCAGCATCTACTAGAGACCTCAATGTATCATCCAGGCTAAGATAGAAGACCTCAATTAGGAGATTATCTGGCAATCCGTGATGTGGGCACTTTCTGATTGCCTCCTTAAATCTCTCCCATGCCTCATCAAGTGATTCACCACTGAACTTGGTGAAGTTAGTGATTTCGTTCCTCAATCTTGCAGTCCTAGCTGGTGGGAAAAATCTCCTAAGAAACTTAGATGAAAGGTCGGCCCAGGTGGTGATGGACTCTTGTGGCAGTGAGTTGAACCAGGCTCTCGCTTTATCCCTAAGTGAGAAAGGAAAAAGTTGTAATCTAATAACATCATCAGTGACATTATTCATCTTTACCGTGTTACAGTATTGGAGGAATCCTGCAATATGCTCATCAGGACTCTCGTTGGGATATCCTCCAAACTGATTTGATTGAACCATCTGAATGAGTGCCGGCTTCAGTTCAAAGTTATTAGCTGGAATAGTGGGCCTTCTGATCGCAGAACCCATAATAGTAGGTACTGCATAGTCTCGAAGTGCTCTGGCAGCATCCTGTATTTGGCGGTTGATGTCATCGTCTGCCATCTCAACTGCCTGCAATTCTTCCCTTCTTCTGTTCTCTCTTCTCAACTGATGCAATGTGCGCTCTATCTCAGGATCTAATGGTAGAAGTTCAGCACTTCTACTCCTGCGCATAGAATACCTGCAAAGAGAACAAGAAATAAACACACAGTAAAGTGCGCCTAAATTAACAATAGAACTAAAAGTGGTCTAATATTAAGTTAATCCCCGGCAACGACGCAAAAAACTTGATCCACTACAAATATATATAAAAATAAGCACGAATTCTACCAGCAAGTATACTGGGTCAGATCAAGTAATATAGTGATGAATAGAGTGTCGATCCAACGAGGATTAATTAAGTACTAAACCTATAATAGATTCTATTATTATCTAAGCAATCAAATTGAGAGAATTAACTAATTAACTACTAATCAACCTAAATCGTCACAAAGAGCAAAAAGAGAATTGTATGAAAATATATCAATTGAAAGTGGGAAAAACAGAATCCACCCTAGTTTCACTAATCAGATTGCCATCATGTTAGATAAATTAATAGCTATGTGGTTATTCAAGTGAGTTTATCAAGCCTTTAAAATTAAAGTCTTAAACCCCTAATTAATCATTCAGCTCCCGCATCTCTAATTAATAGTGGACTCTAAATTATAATCATACACCTTCTAGTGCTATGATTGTCTAATGCCCTAAATTAATTATCCCTAATGTCTTAGCGAATAACTAACTAGAAACATTGCATTAATCCCTGGATAATCTCTAATTAAACTAATTAACGCAGCTTCCGCATTTAACTAATTAGTCTAATCAAGAATTCCTAACAAACACTATATCAACTCCAGTATCAATAGTGTTTCTAACAATTATAACCAATTAAGAATTAAAATTGAAATTATAGGAATTGCAATCATGAATCATTAACACATCTATTAATCCTATAACATGGCGACAATCATCATATTAGCTACCTAGGGTTTCATCATATTCCCACAAGAGAAGCATAAAACATCATGAAATTGAAAACACAATTATAATTCAAAAGAGTCATTACAATAGAATTCATATTCAGCAGTAAACTCAAGATATTGAATCCTTAAACAAAAACCCAACAATTCCTTTAAGGAATTGTCTCTTCCACAATTCTTCGCTTCAAATCAATTGATCCAGGTGACGGCTCCAGACAAGACTCTCTAAAAAAAAACTCTCTAGGTTAAAAGAATGGTGAAAGATAGCTCCCCCCCCCAGGGTTTCCTATTCTTGTTATGAGGAGTATTTATATCCAAAACAAAAAAAGATTTCCGTAAGATATAGGTTGGCTCCAAATTGCACAAAACTCCTCAATATTGTTCGTAATTCCATTTAAGTCCTCAAAGATCTACAATATCAAATTACACATAATTAAGCACCAACTTCTTATAATTTCTATAAAATTAATAATAATTTAACATGAATTGCACAATAAAATATTAGTATAATATGCCCTTATCAATGGGCATCACGCGCTCAGGATGAGTTTATCAGGGCCCAGCGCCTACAGACAAAGGGAAGACCCCTGCCGCGGCATTCTCAACCATTCTAGAAGCTACTCCACTTCCCTCGAAGAAGGTCACTAATCAAGAATCTGAAGCCTTCATGAAGATGATTAAGGCAAGTGAATACAAGGTGATGGAGCAAATGGGCAAGTCACCAGCCCACATCTCGCTACTTGCATTGCTTCTGAGCTCCGAACCGCATCGTGACGCTCTATTGAAAGTCCTCACTGCTGCACAAATTCCGAAGGAGACTACACCGAATAAGATCAAGGAGACTGTCAATTCCATCTTCTCAAATCAAATCTCCTTTGCCGAGGACGAGCTGTCATCTGAAGGTTAGGGACACTTACGGGCATTGCACATATCTGTAAGTGCAACAACCACGTCGTTGGTCGAGTCATGATCGACAACGGCTCTGCTCTCAACGTTTGCCCCGTCTTCACGCTGAAACAGATGAACGTGGACATGAGCCGCATTCGTGCAAGCAAGACCACTGTCCGAGCCTTTGATGGCTCCAAGAGAGTAGTGAATGGAGAAATCGATCTTCTGATCGACTTGGGTCCTTGCTCATTCTCCGTCACCTTCCAGATCCTTGAGATTCCTAATACCTTAGCCTCCTGCTTGGGAGGCCATGGATTCATGCCGCCAGCGCAATTCCTTCATCATTGCATCAGAAGTTGAAATTCTTCGTCGAAGGCAAGCTCATCACTGTCGACGGCGAGGAAGATTATACAGTCTACGAGGAGACAGTCGTCCCCTATATTAGCATTGGAGAAGATCAGAATTTTCCCTTTCACTCTTTCGACACCATTTCCGTGATTCGAGATTACGGAGAAGTCGATCCATCTCAGGCCAATCGCATGATAGGGAAAGTTCTGTTGAAGAACAATTACGTCCCCGGAACTGGACTCGGGGCACGTGCACAGGGATTCCTCGGACCAATTGAAATGGAGGAATATCGCAATAGGAGGGGACTCGGTTTTTGCCCCTCTTGTCATGAGATCGTGTGGGCTCGCCGTGGAAAGCATCTCCATCGCCTCGGTGCACATTACGGAAAGCTCTCCGGGGGCATTCCGGTTCCACTGCTTTCGCTATTTTTCCCCGCACCACCGCAGATCATGGGAGGCACCTCCGACAGCCTGATCACTGAATTAGATGATTTCTCTTCGGATGCAGTCGAAGCGTTCTTGGCTTTGTCAACCATATATGCTGTCATCGAGGAGACATCTTCGGGTTCATATCCGCCCTGCAAGGGAGGATGAGGAGCTTACCAATTGGATTGCAGTCTCGCTCTACTCGGCCATGGTTGCTGATGTGTAAGACGGTCTTTATATATAATGTTGCCTGCATGTCGATAATACCATAAGCCACATGTCAAAAGAGGGGATTTTGTTATGGCTTGTTAATAGAATCCCTACATGTTTTTATCAATTTATGCATATAAATATTCTCTCTTGCACTCACTTCTAGCATCTTTAATTTCTAAAACAATTCGCTTTCATCTCCAGGCTCTAATCGAATCCAAGTCACCGATCCAATGATTCAAATTCATCCGAAACACGCCTCGGAAAGTCCCTACCCATATACTTCGAGGAAGGACTTGACGAGGACGGTCGCATGCCCGAGATAGAAGAGAGTTTGCATCGTCTCGAAGAACACCAACTCACCTCGTTCGAGCCAACCGAAGAGGTCAACATAGGCACTGCAGAAGAGCCACGCACCCTCAAGATCGGGACGGATCTTGAACCTGCATGAAGATCCCAGATGATCGATTTCTTGACAGAGTATCAAGAGGTCTTCGCTTGGTCTTACGCCAACATGCCAGGCTTAGACCCTTCAATCATAAAGCATTTCCTCCCACTTGATACTGAAAGATTTCCACCCAAACGCCAACACTTACGGCGTCAACGAGCTGACCTTCTTCTTCGCATTAAGGAGGAGGTTATCAAGCAGGTAGATGTGGGATTCTTAGAGGTATGCAACTACTCTGAATGGGTAGCGAACATCGTGCCAGTGGAAAAGAAGAACGGCAAAGTCAGAATCTGCATTGACTACCGAGACTTCAAGGGGGCCAGTCCTAAAGATAACTTCCCGCTGCCTCATATTGATGTCTTGGTGGATAACACAGCACGTCACACACAATTATCCTTCATGGACGGCTTCTCTGGATACAATCATATTCAGATGGCTGAGGAGGATAAGATCAAATCAACGTTCATTACGATGTGGGGCACGTTTTGCTACAAGGTTATGCCTTTCGGTCTCAAAAACGCTAGGGCAACCTATCAGCGGGCGATGGTCACTCTCTTTCATGACATGATGCATAAAGAGATAGAGGTTTATGTCGACGACATGATTGTGAAGTCCAAAGAAGGTGAAGATCATCTGGTCAACCTCAAGCGACTATTCGATCGTCTCAAGAAATACAAGCTCCAACTTAACCCGGCGAAATGCACCTTCGGTGTCAAGTCAGGGAAACTGTTAGGGTTTGTAGTCGGTGAAAAGGCATCGAGGTCGACCCCGACAAAGTCAAGGCGATCATGGAATTGCCCCCTCCATCGACAGTGCATGAAGTAAGGAGCTTCCTAGGACGGTTGAATTACATTGCGCGTTTCATTGCAAATTTGACGGACAAATGCCAATCGCTTTTCCGCTTGCTTCGCAAAAATGCAGCGGTAGAATGGAATGACGAGTGGCAGAAAGCTTTTGATACAGTCAAGGCATATCTGGTTCAGCCGCCAGTGTTGGTCCCACCTTCACCGGACCGTCCTCTCATTTTGTACCTGACAGTACGCCGACAATTCATTGGGTGCACGTTGGGGCAAAAGGACGATTCCTCTCACGCAGAGCGAGCAATTTATTATTTGAGCAAGAAGTTCAATGAAGGGGAGTCCAACTACCCTGAGATAGAGAAAATGTGTTGCGCACTTGTGTGGGTCATACAAAGACTTCGGCAATACACTCTCTACCATACTATTTGCCTGCTGTTAAAGACAGATCATTTGAAGTATCTGCTCGGCAGTCCATCCTCCATGAGGAACATAGCAAAATGGCGTTGCCAACTAACGAAGTATGACATCAAGTACGTATCGCGCACATCAGTGAAGGGCCAGGTGATAGCGGACCATCTAGCAGAGTTTTCGATCGATGATGACACACCGATCGACTCTAACTTTCCAGATGAAGAAATCATCCAATTGAGTGATGACGAGGAGACTCCAGTATGGAAGACGTATTTTGACGGTGCAGTCAATTCCACATGATAGGGTATTGGCGTAGTGCTGATATCCCCTGAAGGACGTCATTTCCCTATTGCATCAAAGATTGACTTCTCTTGCACCGACAACGTAGCCGAGTACGAAGCTTGTATTCTTGGCTTGCAGGTAGCAATCGATCTCAAGGTCAAGGAGTTAGAAGTGTTTGGAGATTCCATGCTCACAATCTTTCAGACACTCAAACAGTGGAAGACAAAATATCCCAAACTGGTGCCATATCACGAGTATCTCGAGGAGTTAGTCAAGAACTTTGAGAAAGTCTCGTTCACGTACAAGCTGCGCATGAAGGACCAGTTTGCCGATGCACTAGCAACGCTCGCGTCCATGGTGAGCATCACAAAGGAGAATCTCATCGAGCCCCTCGAGTTTAAGATTACTCAAGGCCCTACCCATTGCGACGTGATCGAAGCTGTTAATGGCAAACCGTGGTATGCAGACATCAAGCACTTGCTGCAAACCGATCAATTCCCTCATTTTACTGATCGCCATGATCGGAGGACTCTTCGATACATCGCAGCACACTTTTTCCTGAGTGGCGAGACTCTCTACCACCGTTCATTCGACGGCACACTACTTCGGTGTGTCGACGGAAATGAGGCTCAAAGCCTCATGGAAGAAGTGCATGAAGCAAATTGCAAACCGCACATGAACGGGCTCATGCTGGCAAAGAAACTCATGCGGTTGGGTTATTTCTGGTCTACCATGGAGACTGACTGCGTCAAGCATGTCAAGCATTGTCACCTATGCCAAGTCTACGCGAATCAGATCAAAGCACCACCCAACGAGCTGTATCCAATGGCAGCTCCGTGGCCCTTTTCAATGTGGGGTATGGACGTGATCAATCCTATCAATCCCAAAGCATCCAATGGATATTTGTTCATACTGGTAGCTATCGATTATTTCACTAAGTGGATCGAAGCTATCACTATTGCATCAGTCATCGCAAAAGCCATGGCACGCTTCCTCAAACGCGACATCATTGCACGCTACGGGGTCCCTGCGACGCTCATCACTGACAATGCCAAGAATATGAACAAACTCATCGATGAGCTCTGTGCACAGTTTAGAATCCAGCGTCACAATTCCTCTCCGTATCGTCCACAAATGAATGGTGCGGTAGAGGCGGTGAACAAGAACATAAAGAAAATCATCGAAAAAATGATGGTGAATTACAAGGACTGGCACGAGATGCTCCCGTTCGCACTCTTGGCTTATCGGACATTTGTTCGCTCGTCTACCGGGGCAACCCCGTACTCTTTGGTCTATGGCGTGAATGCAATTGTTCCAGTCGAAGTGGAGATTCCCTCCATGAGGATCGTTGCCGAGTCCAAGCTCAAGGAAGCAGAATAGGCAAAGCAGCGCTACGAACAACTCAATCTCATTGATGAGAAGCGGCTTACAGCACTTTGCCACGGTCAATGCTATCAGCAGAGGATGGCCAGAGCATTTAACAAGAAAGTCCGTCCCCGCGAGTTCAGCCCCTGCGACCTCGTTTTGCGGAAAGTCTTGCAAGTCGCCCCAAATTCCAGGGGCAAATTTGCTTACAAGTACGACGGTCCCTTCATCGTCAAAGAAGCCTTTGACGGAAGGGCAATCATCCTCAGCGACATGGACGGAAACGAGAACGCTCTTCCGGTCAATGTTGATGCTCTTAAGAAATACTATCCTTGATGGTGTTTCTGTTACCCCACTGCAGGTGTTTTCTCAATGCACATTACATTTTATCTTTCTTCGCATGTACAATTCCCAGCACTTTTAATTTGACTCACTCACGTATTCCCTTCTTCGGCTCTTTCCCTTTCTCTGACCTCTTTTCTTTCGAGAGAAAAAGAATGAATTTCTTGCTAGGTTGAAAACCTCCTTGGAGCGATCTAGGCAAAAATTAGGGAATGAGAGGCACGGTTTAAAATCCCGCAAAGGGAAACCGCGGCAAAAGGAGAGCATGAAACAAAATCCTCGCTAGGCCAAAAACCCGCAAAGGGCGGTCTAGGCAAAAGTTAGAGGAATCGAGAGGTGCGATCAAACCCGATCAGGGCGGTCGTAGCAAAAGGTGAGATTTAAAAGAGGGAAATGTCAAATAAAAGACCCCGCTAGGTCGTCATGCGTCTTGCGACCTAGGCAAAAATTAGGGGACCTTTGGCAGCTCGACCACGAAATGACAGCTACAGTCAGCGTGCAGTAACAACGAATAGTGGTTTGGCAATTTTCGATGCAAGCAAACTCTCTTTGACTCTCCGAGCATGAGAATTGTTTCGACATGCAATCGAATCGTTGTATTCTTGATCTGGAGGATCCAAAAAATCCCTCCTCTTACCTTTATGCGAATTCCACGGGTCATCCCCGCTCTGAGAAAGGCTTTTCTTTTCAAATCATAATCTTGCGAGACACGACCACCCCTTCAAATGGTCATTAAGTTCAAATTCCCAAAGCATTATTATTCAGACTTCTTTAGACATCTTCATTATGGCTGTATGGTAGGACTGACAACAATTGTTAGCTCCCATGGTTTCATACGCAGGTATGAGGATGTAAACCTCGAAAGGTCTCTTTCTTTGACGAATGCATGCCTGTCTTATGCTAAGAACTCCAGCCATAATTCGAAGAGAATCCTTTAGGATAGCACTCAACGCACTCAGTTGCATCGCAAGCAGATGACCAACAACTAAACAAGTTGTCACAGCATTGTTCGCAACACACATGGGGCTATGGATCGATGAAACACAATGATTCCTTCCACATCTCGCGCAAATCTCCAGCATTTGCATTTACTCTCTGCACCTTTTATTTCTGCAATGCACCTTTTCAATTGGCGTGCACCTTCTCAGGAACGCAGTGCACCTTTTATTTCTGCAATGCATTTTCAATTGGCCTGCACCTTCTCAGGAACGCAGTGTACCTTTTATTTTCGCAATGCTTTTCAATTGGCGTGCACCTTCTCAGGAACGCAGTGCACCTTTTATTTTCGTAATGCTTTTTAATTGACGTGCACCTTCTTAGGAAGTGCACCTTGCAACTCGCCAGGCAAGCGTCCGTGCATCTTGCAAACCCGCCGAGCAAGCATCCGTGCATCAGGCAACTTACTGGGCAAGTGCCCATGCCTCTTGCAGAAGCACCTTTTATTTCCGCAATGCACTTTTTAATTGGCGTGCACCTTCTCGGGAACACAGTGCACCTTTTATTTATGCAATGCACCTTTTCAGTTAGCGTGCACCTTCTCAGGAACGCAGTGCACCTTTTTATTTTCGCAATGCACTTTTTAATTGTCGTGCACCTTCTCAGGAAAGCAGTGCACCTTTTCAATAAGCTCAGCGCTTTTCATTAAACCTCGCGTCAGCACCCTATTTTGGCCCACCGGCTCCAATAGGGAACACCACCGGTAACCTTGATCACAGCCCGACAAGCTTAACAGAAGAACACCAAGCAGAAGCTCGGGCCACTATTCACAGTGGGGTCAGTAGAGGCAAGCATGCAATTTCGGGGCATGGATCACAGAAAATGGCAGGGACCACCAGAAAGGCCCAAGAGGGGCAGTCGTAAGAACAGACGAGCAACAAGCCCAAAAACAGCAAAAGTCGACACTATGGCACTATTCACCGCCGGATCACTGGAGCGTCAGAAGGTATCCAATATGGGACTCTAAAAATCCTTCTTGGTACCAAAATGACCAATGGCACCTCCAAGCGCATTTCAGAAGTCTCCTGCTTAAGCCGGGGCATTCCTGAACGTTTGTAGACGCCTTCTTGACGGGGTTCCCGGGACGCCCGATCCACGGATAAGTAAACGGCACCCGAAAATAGGCCTGCACACACTCAAAGACCACCAAGACTAGGGAACAGGTTTCAGACTGCTTTTTGGAACTCATCTTAATCTTCCGAGTGGATCCCGACCCGGAGAAAGGGCCTATTTTTTGAATAGAAACGTGGCCAGAGACCCTTTTAATGAACTGTCAGTGCACGAAATCCACGCCAACCAATCTCGAGGACCTCAAGGCCCAGGGAAATGAACCCTGATCGCATTGTACAATCCATTTAGGTTTCCCGAGTACCATTCCGGCAACAAAAAGGGCCCATTTCAAGCGGAATCTTACGCTCAGAGCTCATTCGAGGAAATGTTGACGTCCGAGCTTTGCATCACCCACTCCCAATAGCCCCCAGGGGCTAGGAAATCATTTCAACTCTGACCAAGCAAATCATACCGAGCTCCCAAGTGACATTTCAATGGTCACGAGTGCCTCCCAGCAAACTTTAGGGACTCGTTTCTGACAAACGGAGATCGCAGTTGTCTCCGAACATATCAGAACACTTGGGAAACACTGAGAGAACCCCATTCGCGGATTCATAGGACGTCTCCGGTTATCGATTTCCAATCAGGGCTGGCAAGTAAACCGTTCTGCCCAAAGCACAAAGCACGCCAACACGAGCAGTATAGCACGTAGAGGCGCGAACAAGCGACAGAAACGGACAACTTCCCTCCAATCATCCAAACGGAGCAAAATCGGCTTTTGAGTCCCCGGGTCACCCGAGCATCCGCTTACAAGAAGCATGTCAATATTAGGCTCATTAAAACCGTATTCGCGCATACATCGATAATTCGTCATTCAAGCGAACCATGGAAATCGAACGCACGATCAATCGAGCCCCGAGTTTCTTCCGACTTTCTTCCTAGTCAAGTGGGACCCTAAGCTAGCCAACCCAGCCGAGCCAAGCCTCAAGCCGCAAGCCATGGCTTCTCTCTATGTGTGGCTAAAAGCAAGCCAAGTCTTCCCTCAACCACACATTCAAAATATCTCTTACACATCCTCACATCAACTCCCATCTTTCCATCACTTCCCATCAACCTCCCACTCACTTTCCCCACCTTAATATTCCCTCCAAAATTCAGATCCCTTAAGCACCCACTAATTGCACTTAGTTTTCACTAAACAAGCCATTAAGTCTTCCTTTAGAAGCCCATTGCATCATTAATTAATCACAACTCTACTAGCAACCTCTTTCTAGCTTTCTCACTCAAGAACACTCTCCAAACTCCCCTCATTTTCCAGATTTCGCTCAGCCACATAACAGCTCGAATACAAGGCCGGTTTGCCCGAAAACTCAACCGTTTTCCGGCAACCGCCATCCAACCCAAACCAAACTTGGCCAAACTTCATATCCCACTTGTATTCGACCCCCCCCCCCCCCCCCCGAGTCCATTTCCGAGCTTAGTTTTTCAGTTTGAAGCCTCCAGCAGCCCGTTTTGCTCCAGCATAGAATCGGTCTCCTAAGTGCTCCCCGGGACCTAGTCGGGTTCATCCGACGTTTCCTCCTCCTCACGACTATGGAGAGTCGTGCCATCACTTTCTAGGGGTTCCTTACAACCCTCACTCTCCCCCGTGACAATGTGGTTACGTGCCGAGAGCCGTTCAACCGTGCACCACCACCATTTCCCTCTTTTCTCCCTTCACAGATTTTTCCAGTTTTTTACCGATTTTCTTCGCATCTTTCAGAAACATCTACAGGTACAATCCTCACGAAACCACTGCAAGCATGATCCTCACTTAGTTAGGAGTCCAATGCCGCCGACCTTGCAGTAAAATACCACCGGGAGCCTCCGGGACATCCATTTCTTTCCAACCTGCCCAGTCGGTTCTGTTTTCTTCTAGCCAACCCGATTTTGTTTTTGATTTCCAGAAGCTCTACATGTGCTCTCCTCTCGAAACCATCGCAGGCATGATCCTCAGTCAGTTAGGAGTCCAACGCCACTGACCTTGCAGCAAAATACCACCAGGAGCCTCCGGGACAGCCATTTCTTTCCAACCTACCCAGTCGGGTTAGTTCCGCCCAGTAGGTTCTGTTTTCTGCTAGCTAACCCGACTTTGTTTTTGATTTCCAGAAAATCTACATGTGCTCTCCTCCCGAAACCACCGCAGGCGTGATCCTTATTCCCTTGGGAATCCAACACAACTAGCCCCGCACGAAAAGGCCACCCCGATCAACCGGTACAGCCCCGACAAGCCGGACTGCCAGTCGGGTCTGCCAATCGACCCGACTGCACCGATTCGGGTCTGTTCATTCCAGGGGGCAGAACCGACTTCCCAAGCCCCTTTTTCTGGCTTTCCTCGACTTTTCCCGCATCCCGGGGCTAGGTATAATCATTCCCGACTCAGAGAAGTTAGGACTTTTACGTTTTCTTTGCGTTTGTGGGGCGATAAGGCGGTCCATGACCGATTCGCATGCAAGTTTATGTTTTTATGTGTTTTTACATCATATTATGTATGTCTTTATCGTATATAGTGCTAGCATGTCGGGAAATAGCTTGAATCGGAGTCGAGGAGACCTCGTTGGCTTGGGCAAGCCAAAGAAGCCTCTCGGCTTCACCCCAAGGGAGGTGGCCGAGAGCCCCTCTTGGCTTCCTCGGGCCATGGATGGCCTCCTTTCCCCGACTCAAGTCATTTCCCGAGTTTTTACATTTTTCGCTTCCCATGAGTCGGTGTCGTTTTATCTATTCCTCTAAATATCGTGTTTGTGCTTGTTTGTATGTTTAATTGCGTTCCTAAGATCATGGCGGCACCGACTATGTAAAAAATGTACGTTGTTATCGTGTTTGATGTTTTATGCATGCAAGAAACGGTCAAAACTGATTCTTGGAATTGATTGTAATCACATTTTTTATTTAATCGCTGGTTTCATGTTAATTCGCATATTAGGTGCATTAACCCCGATCAATCATCTCATTAGCCCATAATAATTGAGGTTCAACTCCTCAATCACTAAACCACCCCACAAACGAGAAATTGGGCTTGTCATTTGATTAATTAAATCATTCGGTTTAAATAATTGGATGAATCGAATATCAATTTGTAAACGCATCGACGGATCACCAAATGATGGAAATACCCTTTTAAAATCCACAATCTCAAAACATCGAGACGCATAACACAAACGGAATTAGTGTCTAGGGAGCGCTCGCGTACTATGACTCGAGTCCGGGCCCGATTTGAGGCGGCTCATGTCGAAGTGTGCGAGTCCTCTTTAGACCTCTTCGTGTCACGCGATCTCAATTTTAAACATATAGTTCACACATTTTATCGTCCAATGGCATAACCGTCATTTCGTGATTCGCCGATATCCTAGGCATTAAGGAGACCGAAACACCTCGATCTATGGATAAAAAAGGGGCAACCCATTCGGGTGCGAGTTTCATTCGCATGGCCCATTTGATCCACTTTCGGTGTTTCTATCGTCTTACCGTAGATTCGGTAGTTAGCGTTGTTATTTCTATTACAAAACACATAATACCGGATTAATGATTCATTTGACCTAATCAAACATTAGATAATGGCTAGGCGGAACTCTAGGATCCAAAGCTAGAGTCAAAACATGAGTTTGGCATATTCAGTGAAACCGCACTGTCACTATACAAAATAAAGTCTTAAAATAAACTCACACACATAGTTGACCTAGAACTGCATTCTAGCACATTCATTTGTTTGCCTAGGGTAGGGAGATTGTCTGCTAATCAACCCCGGTTAATAATTGGCTAAATCACATAAACTTGGCATGATACACGACTTGTCTGTATTTTTCTGTTTTCATATGTTTTATCAGTTTTTATCGGTTTTCTTCCGTTTTCCACTATTACTTGCTGTTTGTTGCGGTTTGAGCCCGAACCCATAGGTCACGCTTATCATGGGGTCCAACGTCCAAAACCATCGATCACGGGGTCCAGCACCCCCACGTACACCGAGCGCGCGCAACCCGAGTGCGGAATGGGGTCTAGCCCCGACTCACCACCTTGCTCCAAGCAGTGTCTATGCGAAACTTGGATCGGGTGCGTGACTCGAGGTTAGACAATCGCCCGGGAGCTTGACCGCTCCAACGGCCGACATGAGAATCCCTTGACTCTTTTGCTATCCATTGGTCCGGTCGGACCGGACCCCCGGCTCCTTGAGCCTGCGTTGCTTTAATTTATTTGTTGGTTACTCAAAATCTTACGGTGAGCCAGAGCGGAATATTGGCCCAATGCAAACCGATCGGGATCCATTTACTTTATTCAGTTGTACTTTGTAATTATTCGAGTGTCCATTGCGAGGATCTTATTGGTACATTTATTCATTCATTTGTAAGGATCCCCGATCGGCAAGTGAGAGGTCTGAGTGTCGAACCAGTCAAGTTGGTCTATTGCTACCTAGAGACGAGTAAGCCTGAATACTCGCGGTCTCGGTTCACGCAAGGAGTCGACCGCCATGGTCTGACGAACTGTAAACGCTAGGACAGTGAACCGATTCCTCAATGCACAAGCCTACTCATCTTTCGGGTTCTTGGCCCAACTTGATTAATTCGTCGACTTTACGGTGTCAAAACGGGCGAGTCAAGTGCGACCATAAGTCACACGGTAAATAAAAAAAATGGCAAGCCTAGCAAACTAGAGTACCGAAAGGGCGTGCGGGATATAGGCCTGCACGTAATAGAACCCCCGAATTCGGAATTTCCGGTTCCATATGACCATTGTCTTAGCATTTAGGTGTACCTTGTACCCCTAGACTCGGATGACTCAACCGCCCTCGACCTACGGCTCGTAAACAGTAAGTGGCAACTCCTTCTCACGCGCGTCCCCGAGAAGGTGAACACTCCCAAGCCGCGTTGCATAGGCGCGCGCACGCGTGCCCCGACGAGATTAAATTCGGGTACGCACACCTCGCACACCGCATTTCCGATTAAGCATAGCATTCTCGATCCACTGATCACCTTTCTTTATACATGCATTTCTTGTTTATGGCAAGACCTAGTCACGTCTCATCTCACTTCTTTTATCTTTATGTTAGGCACAACATCCCACATATTCAAAGTAAGAAAGAGAAAGTCACTATCGGAAGTTCTATATTGATCGTTGCTATCAAACTGAGTTGCTTCTAAAGTCTTTGGCTGTATCCTCTACTCGAGCACACAGTCAAAGAGGGGCAAGCTGTTAGCACCCCATTTTGGCTCACCATTCCAAACAACGACATCAGCGATGATCCAGACCATGACTTGAGCAGGAATATAGAAAATGACTCAACAGATCAAGAAATCACTATTTATCCTCAAGTAAGCAGAGTCAAGTGGATGACACGCGTATGCAACAGAAGAACTCCAGGGGTGACCAAAAGGTAACAGAGTGACTAGAGAGCTCAACAACGTCCAAAACTGGCATTTTCACTATACCACGTGGATAATAACCCTATTATTCGATAGTTCGCTCAATCATAGGAAGATAGCCAATATTGGACTTCAAAAATCCACATCAGTGCTAAACAGATGAAAAGTGTCTTCAAAAGCATTTTGCAAATCATCTGCTCTATACAGAACAACTTTCTGTATACAGACAACCTTTTAATGGAAGTCCGAAATTGTCGGTTTCCCGGAAAAAAGTTAATTCCAAATGTCAAATACGGTCATGCCCCACAAGCATATAGAGCATGAGCAGTGCTTCATATTATCTCTTGGGAGCCACACAGACACTTCAAATGACTTCCGAGTGACAAAGCGGGCATACCCCTCTTCGGAAATGCATAACCGGAGATTGGTCAGACGGAATTACGGCAAATGAAGTTCGTACTGTATTGCCCTGAAAACTCTAGCGGACATTCATAATTGGGCAAAACAGACCGGAGAACCCTTCTCAATTTCTCGAGTAACCTCCAAGGAGCAAGATTGGCCATTTTTAGTGGAAATGCATATCCGGAGGTCCTTTTTACGGAAACTTGACACCGGGTGCCTACCCTACACAGTGCTAGCCTTCCCAAGGCTTAATGTGGAATCGTCGGAATGAATCACATAACTCATCTAGACCTCCCAAGCAGTGCTTTAAAGGTCTCATATGTACTTTTCAAGTCCTTAGAGGTCCGATCTCGACAAACAGAGATTACAGTGATCTCCGAAGCGCCCAAGCAACTCAGAAAGCAATCTGAGAAATCCATTTTCGGCCTCCTGGACATCTCCAGCTACACGTTTACATTACCGGCTTAAGGGTCAACTGTTCACGTTGTCTGACAATTTATGTCAAAATGACCAACGTGAGATGCAAACACAAGATATGCTGTCAGAAGCTGACAACTTCGCTCTGGTCACCTGGAATGAGCAAAAAACGGCTTCCGAACCTTATACGAACTCGAGACATTTTTCCTTGAAAAGTGCCAATCTTGGGCTCATTTAATCCGTTTTTTCGCGTATATCGATAATTCGACGTTCAATTTGAACCACGAACTTCGAATGCGCGACCAATCGAGACCCGAGCTTTCTCCTGGTTTCTCCTCTTCAGCCATGGGACCCACGAGCTGCCCAAGGGCAGCCGCCCCTTGCCCCAATCCTTTCATCCTCTTCCTCTTGCTCTCTTGAACTCACTTAGCCCAAAATATTCAAGGAGATTGAAGACAACACTCAAGCCATCAACTCCATCTCCATTAATGCTCTTGGCTCTTCCACATGAAGATTGCATGGTGGAGATTCATCCTCATCTCCCCCTAATTAACCGCCCAAGCCTAAGCCAAGAAGTTAAGGACACTTTGCTTTGCTTAATTGCCCATTAGCCTTGCCTATATATTGCCCAAAAGCGATTAAGATAATCACTTCTCTTCTTGCACCTTCTTACTAGCTTTCTCACTCCAAGAAAAGCTCTCAACTCCATAGCTAAAACCAGCAAGCTTCAATACTTCAAAGCCAAGAGAAAAGCCGAAAAAAATCCCAAGAAAGCCTTTAGTTCTTAAGTCGGAAACCGGTGTTCATCATCCCGACTTAAGTTTGAAATTTCTCAAACTCCATATCCCACTCATTTCGGACCCATGGAGTTCATTGGTGAACTTGGTTTTTCCATTTGAAGTCTTTAAGTTTTCGTTTCAGGTCAAATAGGTGATTTCGGGACATTACCGTGTTCTCGAGTGAACTGTGCACCCGTCGCTCCCCAAATGCTCGGCATCACTCGCCCGCGCGAGCCCGTGCACGTGCTCTCTGCACAGACGCCTGCCCGTCACCGATGCACAACCGCTCGTCACCGTGCGCATGCCTGCGCCCGTGCACCCCGACATCTCTCTGCGTGCATGCATGCATGCATGCGCCAGGCACGTCCGTGTCGTCCTGCGCGTCTGCCTTGCTGCGCACGTCCACGCGCCCAACAGTGCGTCCGCGCGCCCGATCGTGCGTTCGAGCACCCTCTCGCGCCTGTGCATGCCAGCGTACGCCCAGCCGCGTGCCTCTCCTTGCCCGAACGTGCATCCCGTTGCACCCGACCATCCTTCCCAACGTTCAACCGAGTCACCCGACTCTCGAACACTTCCCTAACTCTTTCCTCGTATCCTGAGGCTAGGTATAGCATTCTCACTTAGAGAAGTTGGGTCTTTTTACATTTCTTGTGTGTTTATGGAGTTATGAGCTATAGTAAGCATGTTTCACTTGCAAGTTTATATTTTTATGCATTTTCATACTATATCATGCATGTTCATCCTCGATTAATGTGTTAACATGTCGAGAAATGTTTGGATCGTAGCTCGAAAGACCATTCCCGAAACAGGCAAGCAAGCTCTCGGGTTTGCCTCACAAAGGGGTGGTCGAGACTTAGCTTGCTTCCTTTGGGTCAAGGATGAGCCTCTTGGCCCGATCCAAGTTTGATTCTTGAGTTTCCTCGTGTTTTCCTACGTGCATGAACTCGATATTGTTTTATCGATTCATTAAATAACATGTTTGTGCATGTTTGCATGTTTGAATGCGTTATTCAAATCATGGCAATGCCGACTTTCGTTAAATCGTGTTATTTGTCATGTTTGATGTTTGAGTATGCGAGAAACGACTCAAAACAAGACGGGGAAACCTCGTGGACCTAATACGGGCCATGAGACCCCTCGGCTTTCTCCAAGGAGAAGTCGCCGAGAGTCTCATGGAATTATACGAGTTCCATGAGACTTCCTCTTCCCATTTTAAGTCCGTTCTCGGATTTCGTGTAATTTGTAATTTACATTATCATCGCAATCTTACATGAAAAATGTATTTTCCAAGCAATATGCATGGATTCGCAATTTGGTGATCTTTTCGAGCCTATTAGGACCCAAGGGTGTTTCAGTCATCTTTGGCGGAATCATCCTCGGTCTTTCTAGACCCGTCTTGGTCGTCGAGTCACGAATCGTTTTCAAAATTAATGCATTCAGCAACAACCTTAAGCATTAATTTCATGAACGGGTTAATCGGGACGCTCACGCGGTTAATTCATTCAATTTAAACAACTTCGCACGAATGGGACATTAATTTGTAACTCGCGTCAATGAATTACAAAACGGTATTATTGCCCTTTTCAAAGCTTGCATACTTGAAAATACCCTAGCATAGTTTAGGGTGTTAGTCGGGTATTTTGTATCGAAACTCAATTAGCTGATTAATCATTTCACACGACCTAACTAAGCACTAGAAATGGTTAGGTGGAACTCTAAATTCCAAATCTAGAGTCAAAACACAAGTTTGAATGAATTCAGTGTAACTTCAGTGTCATAACACCGAATCACTGTAAACGCAACCTACACACACGAAACTTGATTATGGATACCCGATATGTCAGGTTCCCCAACCAAAGCCGAATGTTAAAACATTGGCACACGTTTGTTTGTCTAGGGTAGAATTTGCATGCCAAAATACCCCGGATTAACAACTTGTTAAAACACGTACACTTGACAGTAACAAACACTTTATCTGTTATTAACATGTTGCGTGTTATCTTTCTGCACTTGTTTGACATGCGGGTCGAGCCTGATCCCTAGGCCGAATAATATTAGGGTTTAACACCCTAATCATCGATCACATGGTCCGACACTCTAATCATCACTCACATGGTCCAACGCCCTATTTAGTGAGAGCGTATATCGAATTTCAGTTCTTCGGTCTTTTCCTTAAACTCACGGTGAGTTGGAGAGGAATAATAACCGAACGCGAGTCGATTGGGATTCAGCCATTTGTAATTTATATTTTGTTGTATTTTTCGAGAGCATTGTAAGGATTTGATTATGTACATTCATTCTGTAAGAATTCCAGTCGGTAAGCGAACGGTCCGAGAGTAGAATTAATTGAATCGGTCTAATGCTTGCCCAAAGGAAAGTAAATCCAAGAACTCGCGGTTTCAGTTCACGCAGGGATTCAACCTCCATGGTTCGATGAACTGTAACGCAAGATTGTGAACCAATTCCCCGACACACGGGTTTACTTCTTTTTCGGCCTCTCGACCGACAATGTTTAATTCATCGAATTTCCGGTGTCAAAATGTGTGAGCCGAGCGCAACTTAATTCATGCGGTAAATAATAAAACATGCAAATTTAGCAAACCAGAGTACCGAAAGGGCGTGTGGGATATAGGCCCGCACGCAACATGAACCCCCGAACTCAGACTTTCCGGTTCTGCATAGATCAATGCCTTAGCTAAACTAGGTGTTCCATACCCCTAGACTTGGGTAACTTATCCACCCTCGACTTTCGAGTCGTAAAATGATAAGTGGCAACGCCTTCTCACGCGTGTCCGTCACACATCCCCGGGAAAATGGACACTCCAAAGCCGGGCGATCCAAAAGCACGCATGCGGACCCCGACGAGAGTCCACATTCGGGTCCGTACAAATACGTGATTTATCGTCCGACTAGCGCCAAAAATGCAAAATACAATTGCGTAAAATCCGAGAATCGACTTTAAACGAGATAAGGAGGCCATGGTTGACCCGAGGCGGGTCAAGGGACACTCAACCACCATCTCTTGGAGATGGTCGTGAGACCCTTGATCCCGAATCGAGTCTTGCGTAGTCTCCTAGCCCCGTTTTTTACCCTTTCTTGCATGCTCACACATCAAGCACGATAATAACATGTATTTTACAAAACCAGTGCCGGCATGATCTTATGAACACAAACAAACACGCAAGCATGCATAAAGCACAATATTTAACGGAATCGATAAAGCGGCTACGACTCATGATATGGAAAACATGAAAATACGGGAACCGATTAATATCGAGGGAAAGGAGGCCGTTTTGGATCCGAGAGGGTCAATGAAGGCACTCTCGGGCCTTGGAGATCTCCTTTGCCCCGATTTTATTCTTTTCCCGTTATACAAACATATTACATATCATCACATAACCGTGCAATAAAAATAAACGATTAACCGATCGTGTACCGCCTTATCTCCTCACAAAGCTTGAAAAACTAAAAGTCCTAACTCCTTTAAGTCGGAATAACGTTATACCTAGCCTCAGAAGAAAGGAGAAAAAACCACTGGAAGTTGGGTCAAGCTGGGCGAGTTGGGTACCCAATCGGGTCTGGACAGACCTGACTTGAAGAAAGCTACTCGGAAACAGCTTGGCTTGCACGGGTGAAACGAGATTGCTTCTCTAGCAGGACACAGGGAGGCTTTAGGCTCTCCAGAGGTTCCTGAACACGGTAAAAAGCGGGTCATGGTTGCCTGGAACCTGTGATGACTCGAGATGACACAAAGAGGACCGTGAGAGCGAAATGAAACCCGAATGAGAAAATGAGAGCTAGAGAACGGCTGTGGCGGTGGGCATAGTGGCACTCAACTCTTAGGAGGCTTCCAGCAGTCTGTTGGAGGTGACTAGAGGTGTGTCATGGGTAGCTAGCCCCTGAACCGACCCACCTGAGCTAAAGGAAGTGAGGTTCAAGCTTCTGGAATCTGAAAGGGAACTGAGGGCATTAAAGGGGAGCTTAGGACGTTGGACAGGAGCCTAGGGAGGTGTGTGTGCGCTTGAAGTAAGGGTTGAACTCAGGGAAATTGGGTTTTGGGTTAGCTGAGGGGAATGAAGGTGTTATAGGGGAGTCTGAGCTGAGGGAGTTCGAGGGAAGAGAGTTGAGGGACGTGAGAGGAGTATGAGCTGAGAGAGGGGGGTTACTGAGCCTCAGTTTTTTTTCCCCCCAAAGAGGGAGAGAATCAGCTGATGGTTTTTTGGGAGAGGGAAGGGGAGAGCTCTGAACTGATTAGATATGGCAGTGAGGGTGACAGGAAGGGAGAAGAGAGGAGGTAGGTGAGTAAGGGTTGCTTGAGCGGTTACCCTCTAGTTCGTGAGCTGTCCATGGGTTTTGTAGGGAAAGGACGACCAGAGAAGATCGAAAACGAGAGAGAGAGAGAGAGTGAGCTCCAAATAACTGAAGAACTGGCTGGTCTGATCAAAGGTCAGGGAGTTTCTGTGCAGGAAAGAGGCCACATCGGGCTCACGATGCATGGAGGAGCTGTAGGCTGCTGCTGGGAGGCTCGTAGGCTCGGGTGCAAGCCTGTTCAGAGGAGGAAAGGGACATGACAGAGGTTGGGTGGTGTGAGAGGTAAGAGGATGATCATGAAGAGGAAGAGAGATGGTTGGTTAGAGATGGGGATAGCTCGGGTCTTTCAGAGTTGCAGGGGGGAGGAAGAAGAAAAGAAAGATATAAAGGGTTGGTTAGGGTGGGCTCTGGCAGCCCAAACAAAGGAAGAAGAAGAAGGAGGAGAGCAGGGGGTAGGCTACTGTAAGCTCGAGTCTTTACTACAAGGCTTGGTCGAAGAGGTAGGCTAAGGAGAGCAGAGAAGTCAGAAGAAAGAGAAGAAGAAAGGAAGAAGAGAGGAAGAAAAAAAAAAGTTTGTTGGTTCGGTCAGGGAGCAGGAGGTGGTATGGGCGGCTCGGCTTTTTGGAGTTGCAGGCAGGAGGAAGAAGGAAAAAGGGAAATGGCAGGCTTGGTGCAGAGAAAAGCAAGAAACGAAGGAAAAGAAAAGAAAAGAGAAAGGAAAGGGAAGAAAAATGGGCGGAAGAAATGGTGAAGTGGAAGTCAAACGCCCTTTGACTTTTTTTTTTTCGAATCTTGATTTTGAAGACTTGTTTGACCCTTTTTTTTTCAAATTAGATTTTAAAAGTTGAATTTAACACGCGTAAAGACTAAAATTATCATCTTTTCGATTGGATGTCAGAAAAATGATCTGGGACTATCATTGCGTTCAGAAAAATTATGGGATCAATGTTGTGCAAAAAAAGATTTTTCGGCCTCAAGTTTTGTCCCATATTCTGAAAATTGATGCTGATATACATGAAATCCAAAGACGTCCCGTAGAGTATTTTTTTCGAAAAATTGTACAATTGGCGTCAAATTAGGAAAATGCCCCATTTTCAAAAATCGTGAATGCTTGAGCAATCAGCTAAAAATATTTCCCTATGATGGATGATAGAAATGAAAATTTTGCCCCTCCTTGGAGCTGGTGAACTAAAACGGGGTGTTGACAGTTTGCTCCTCTTTGACTGTGTGCTTGAGTAGAGGATGCAACAAAAGACTTTGAGAAGTACCCCGGTTTGGTCCCGGCGATTACCACGGCGCCCCTGATGGCCGCTTGCTCTCCTATTTTGGATGCGCAGGAGAAATCCGTGCAAGTGCACAGACCTGTCGCTGTAAACGAGAAATGAAGGTAAAGGAATTATGGTAAGGAAGCGGGAAGTGTAAGGAGCGAAAATTGGAACTCAAAAGCAGTAAATGGGTGTCAAAACCTAAAAGCAGTAAATGCGGGGTGTCTAAACCCAAAAACAGTGAATGCGGGGTGTTTAAACCCAAAAAGCAGTAAATGTGGGGCCGAAGTCCAGAAAGCGGTAAATGCGGTGGCCGGAGCCCGAAAAGTGGTAAATGCGGGGCCGAGGCTCGAAAAGCGGTAAATGCGGGGCCGGGGCTCGAAAAGCGATAAATGCGAGGCCGGAGACCGAAAAACGGTTAATGCGAGTTTGATAGGATTGCACAGGAGATGCAGAAGCAAATGTCAGTGCTAGGGAATAGCGAAAGGCGCTAAAGAGGGCCTATTTTGATTCGCTTAGCGTTGGGCGAGGATTTTGTTGGAGTGATGCGGTGGACAATGGCTCTCATACATACTGATGTATGTGGACCAGTGAACAAGCTTGCTAGAGGTGGGTATCTCTACTTCATTACATTTACTGATAATTTCAGTAGATTTGGATATTTATGTTTGATGAAACACAAATCCGAATTCTTTGAAAAGTTCAAAGAATTTAAGAATGAAGTGGAGAATCAATTGGGTAAGAGCATTAAAGTTCTTTGATCAGATCGAGGAGGTAAATATTTGAACAATGAGTTTGCTGACTATCTTAGACAGTGTGTGATTTTATCCCAACTGACTCCATCCGGAACACCACAATGGAATGATGTAGCTGGGAGGAGGAATCAAACTTTATTAGATATGGTTCGATCTTTGATGAGTCATGCGAACTTACCTGACTCCTTCCAGGGATATGCTCTATAGACAGCCACTCTCATATTAAACCATGCTCTATCGAAATCAGCTGAAAAGATACCATATGAGATGTGGCACGGGAAGCATCCCAATATGTGATTTCTAAAGATATGGGGTTGTGAAACTTATGTAAAGAGATTGTCTTCTGATAAACTTGGTCCTAAATCGGACAAATGTTATTTTGTGGGGTATCCTAAAAAAACTCGAGGATACTATTTCTATAATGCCATTGAGGGCAAAGTGTTTGTTGCTCGAATTTCTGTATTCCTTGAGAAATAGTTTCTCTTTAAAGGAACTACTGAGAGGAAATTAGAATTTGGGGAAGTTCTACCACAAAATGACATTCAACGGTCGACGAGTGAGATTGTAGAATAAGTACCACAAGGTGTTGTGGTACAATCTTCTGCATAGATAACACAGGAGCCTTGTAGGTCTTGTAGGATACATTATGAGTCTCAGAGATATGGATTTCTCGTGACTCAAAATAATGACGTATTGCTCGTCGATAATGATGAGCCTACAACATATGCGGAAGCTGTAATAGGCCCAGACTCCGAGAAATGGTTTGAGGCCATGAGATCAGAGATGTAGTCCACGTACACTAACTAAGTATGGACTTTGGTTGATCCACCTGAAGGGGTAAAACCCATTGGGTGTAAATGTGTCTTCAAGAAGAAGACTGACATGGACCGTAATGTGATTACCTTTAAGGGCTGACTCGTGGTAAAAGGTTTCAGACAAATTCATGGTGTTGACTATGATGAAACATTTTCCCAGTGGCTATGCTTAAATCCATCATGATCTTGCTTGCAATTGCAGCTTATTATGATTATGAGATCTGGCAGATGAACGTTAAAACTACTTTCCTGAATGGGACGCTCCTCAAGGATGTGTATATAACACAACCTGAGAATTTTGTCAATCCACAAAGTGCCAGAAAGGTTTGCAAGCTGCAACAGTCTATTTATGGACTGAAGCAAGCTTTTAGAAGCTGGAATCTTCGTTTTAATGATGCGGTCAAAGAGTTTGGTTTCATTAATAATGAAAATGAACCCTGTGTTTACAAGAAAGTTAGTGGGAGTGTAGTGATCTTCTTGGTATTGTATGTAGACGACATGCTTTTGATCGGGAATGACATTCCTTCTCTACAGTCTGTGAAGACCTAGTTGGGAAGGCGTTTCTCCATGAAGGACTTAGTTGAAGCTACCTACATGTTAGGTATCAGGATCTAGAGAGATAGATCCAAGAGACTGTTTGGCCTAAGTCAAAGTGCATACCTAGATAAAGTGCTTCGCCGCTTTAGCATGTAAGATTCTAAGAAAGGATCGATGCCTATGTTACATGGCATAAGCCTTTCGAAGGCTCAAAGTCCTTCTACTTAGGAGGAGAGAGACTGCATGAGTAGGATTCTATATGCATCAGCTATTGGATCCATCATGTATGCTATGTTATGCACTCAATATGATGTCTCGTATGCTTTGAGCGTGGCGAGTCGGTACCAATCGGATCCAGGTGAGAGGCACTGAATCGCAGTAAAGAACATCATTAAGTACTTACGAAGGACTAAGGAGATGTTCTTAGTATATGAGGCGAAGAAGAGCTCGTTGTAAGAGGTTACACTGATGCTAGCTTCTAGTCCGATAAGGACGATAGTAAATCGCAGTCAAGGTATGTGTTCTGCTTGAATGGAGGTGCTGTGAGTTGGAAGAGTTCCAAACAAGAGACGGTAGCCGACTCTACCACAGAGACCGAGTATATCACTGCCTCTAACGTCACAAAAGAGGCCGTTTGGATTAAGAAGTTTGCAACAGAACTTGCTCTGGTATCCAGCATCGCAGACCTAGTGGATCTCTATTGTGATAACAATGGAGACATTGTGCAAACTGACAAACCTAGGTCTCACCAGCGATCCAAACATATACTCAGACGCTCCCATCTCATTCGCGAGATCATCGACATAGGAGATGTGAAGATATGCAAAATACCAACATATGAGAATCTCGCAAATCCACTTACGAAGCCTCTTGTACAGTGCAAGCATAAGGCTCACACTAGATCCTTAGGTATTAAGGAGATGCCAGATTGGCTTTAGTGCAAGTGGGAGATTGTTAGGAATTGGTGTATGCCTTAAAGGCAATCTGTCATCAATTCTGTAATATGACATGTATTTCTTTATAATACGAGGCATTTCTGTTATTGTGTGGATTGCGCTAAATATTAATTTTACACAATAACGTCATTGGAATAATAGGTCCAATAGGTATCAAGTATGACTTGATAGTGAGATCTTATGATTACCGAACACTATTCGTAACTAGTCACAGTATTATCATTAATTAGGACGATGATAATGCAAATAGACTAGTATGGTGTTGATTGTGATCAAGTATTATAGATCATGAATGTGGAGACATCAAGTCACACCACAAGTATACATTAGGAGTAATGTGTACTAGACTGACCTGCCATGAGACTGCTACATGGATCGTTACGTGGCTGTCATTAGCAGTTCTCATAGTGATTATGGCGTAGTGGTCTTTTGACTTGAGGTCACCATGGATTCCTACATGTAATGTCGTATACTTTGATGTTGTCAAACGCTACTGTAACAGGCTAGTTATAAAGACAGTTATTGGGTATGCCACAGAGCATGGAGAAGAATGTAAGTGACTAAGACAAGATTTGTCCTTCCTACGTAACGAGAGTGATATCTCACGGCCATTTGGTGGGTAGAGTCTAAAAGTGTATGCATGCCAAAATGAGTCGATATATGGATATCGAGCTCATTTGTTCTGATAGACTTTCCTAGTAAACCAAGAAAGAAAGATTGAGCCATACAAGGATGACATCGACCATGCATTGGGCTTAATAGAGATATAGAGGACAAATGGATTATATTGTATGGTAACATAGGTCACAAGGTTTCTCGAGAAATTGACTTTCTAATTACTTGAGTGATAGTGATGCATTGCTAGATGCCGCTCACTATTTGTAATATTGAAATAGGGATTTTAATATTACCGTCAACGTAATCGGGAGCTTATAGGGTCACACACTACGACTAAATCGACGGGATATTTTTGAAACTATAAAATCATCTAATAGTTGTGCGCACCCGAATTTCATCTCGTCGGGGCACGCATGCGCGCGCCTAATGCAATGCGGCTTGGAAGTGTCCACCTTCTCGTGGGGATGCCTGACGGACACGCGTGAGAAGTAGTCGCCACTACCTGTTTACGATCCGAAGGTCAAGGGCCGGTCAGTTGCTTGGGTCTAGGGGTACGGGGTACACCTAATTTTGCTAAGGCATTGGTCTCGCGGAGCTGGAAATTCTGAATTCGGGGGTTCTATTACGTGTGAGCCTATATCTCACACGCCCTATCGGTACTCTAGCTTGTCTAGGCTTGATATTTTAATTTAATTACTGTTTAATTAGGTTCCGCTCATCTTACGCATTTTGATACCATAAATCGAAGAGAAACGATCGCCTCGAGTCACGAAGCCATGAGAAAAGCAAATATTCGGGTCGAGGGATCGGTCCACCGTCCTCGTATTTCGGTTAACCGGGCCGTGAAGGCTGGTATGCCGTGTGGACTGAGCCTTGGACCCGTACGATTTTGCTTATCTATAGGGTCCATAACTCGATTCGACCGTTTCTGTCTCTCGAAACCGTCCAGTTGCCAACCGGGGTCCTTACAAATGAATATACAGATAAATCCTTGCACTGGTCACTCGAGATAAAGTAAAATATACAATTTACAGCAGATGGACCCGGTTGGTTTGCATTCAATCATTATTCCACTCGTGCTCACCGTATGGTTTGGAAAAGACCAAAAAATGAAATTAAGATGTGCGCTCGGTGTATAGGGGCGTTGGACCCCCTGATTGATAGTTGGGACATTGGATCCCATGTGCATTACGTCCTAAGAATTCGGACTCGACCCGCATAACAAACAAGTGCGAAAATGTAACAAACAAGCATAGATAAGCAAACAAGGGGTTCATTATTGCTGAATTTACGTGAGTTAACTGATTATCAACCAGGGTATCTTGGCATGCAAATCCTACCCTAAAGCAGACAAACGCACGTAGGGTGTAATTCAATCAAGGATTTTTCCGGGAGGGTATTTCGCATTTGGCATTGTTTCGAAGACCTGACAGACGTGATGTCCGTAGTCAAGTCTTGTGTTTGTGGGTTGTTTTTTAAGATTAATTTGTATCGTGACACAATGGCTATTATAGGTTATCATAGAATATGGATTTTGCCCGAAAATCCTAGAATCTAATGCTTGAGCCACTATTGCCCGTTTTTGTCTTAAGCCGAGTGTACGATTAGTTCGATATTTGTATTTTGAGCCGAAACACCCGATCTAACTACCCATAATAATTATGCTAGGATAATATAAACTCATCGGTCGAATAGAAAAGACTATGCAGATGAACCTGCGCCTAGACAAGTAGCCCGTCCCTACCCTAGTACCGTAGTGTTATTCTTATTCTAACCCTAGGGGTGTCGCTAAGCTACAAATAGACGATTTTGCCATTGAAGTGAAAATTATTTTCAGAAAAGAGAGACTGCGCGATGTGGGTCACCTCGGCCTGTGACCGGCACTGACCGATCCCCTGGATCTTCCAGGGTTGTGCAAGAACCTCGAAAGAGCTAAAGGTCCGGTTAGTCTATCCGGAAGTGATCTAAAAAGAACTTCCACGCCCCGACTTGAGTTATCTGGAATCAAGTGAAACCTCGAGTCAGGACGCGCAAGTCTTTCCTAGACGTCCATGTCTCATTGGACCACGTGTCTTGGTTTTTTGTAAAATTGCGAGTTTTAAAAAGGGCACCAACGCATGTTTGTAGCTTATCGATGGGTGTTACGATTAATTGCCGATTCGTACAAAGTTATTAGGGCCAAGTGAATTAATTAATCGCATGAACGTCCTAATTACCCCATGAGTGGAATTATTGATTACATTAATTAAAATTTGCCAAATGCTTTAAATTTGCGGGTTTCAGGCCACCGAGCCGACCATTGATGGACCGTACGATACAAACCCTAATTCCAGACCGTCTTGAATTTTAAAAATTAACTTTAAGCTGAGTTTGCATGATTAAACCAATTCATGTGAAGTTTTCGGTTAAAACGATAAAGAAAAGCGTCTAAACACGGAGCAAGAATGCACGATCACATCAAACACGATAAATATACATATTTTACATAGTCGGTGCCGCCATGATCACGAGAAAGTGCATACAAGCACACACAAATATAATATTAACGAAATCGATAAAAAAACACCGACTCATGGAAGCGAGAAAACATAAAAAGAACACGTATTATCATGTTATATACGCATAATGAACGAGACAAAGCACAATAAATGAGGACATGCACATCATCGGCCGGAGATCCAAGTAGGAAGGGTTGGACATCTTTAGAAAATATCCAAGGACTGAATTGAATAATTTCGAAAGAATGGGGATTGATTTGAAAATTTAGATAAAGTTTCAAGTACTGATTTGAATCTTGTGAAAATTCAGTGACTGAACAGAAAATATTAAAATGGCTCAGGACTTGACTGAAAAGAGTCTGAAAGTTCAGGGACTGATTTAAAAATGTCACAGGGACCCAACTGAAACAACTTAAAAAGTTCCCGGGACTGATTTTAAAATTCCAAAAAAATTCAGGACTGCATAAAAATTACTGAAAATGGCCCAGGGCATGTTTGAAACAGATTTGAAAGTTCAGGAGCTGATCTGGAAAATGAAAAATGTCGTAGGGACCATACTGAAACGACTTAAAAAGTTCCCGGGAATCGTTTGAATCTTCCGAAAATTCTTTGGCCGAACTGAAAACGTCAAAAATGGTCCAGGACTTATCTGAAACGAATTTGAAAGTTTGGGGCTGATCTGAAAAGGCGAAAAATACCCCAGGGACTGAACTGAAACAAATAAAAAAGTTTGCAAAAAAGGGGTTTGGAACAAATCTTCTCATCCACATGATCCACAAACGTTCATTTCAAGTTGTCATCATCCATGCAAGCATCAACATACGAAAAGGAAGCCCTAAACATGCCACTAAGTCAAGATTTATACCTAGTTCGAGAAGAAAAAGGGATTTCGGGAAGTCGGGTCAGGTAGGTCCGGATACCCAACAGGGTCGTGGCAGACCCGATTGGACGGGATAGCGCTTGGGAGGGAGCAAAGTTGATCCAGGCTGCTCAAGCCACTTCCTCGTGTTGGCTAGGGAGGTTCAAGCTCTTTGGAGGCTCTTAGACGCGACGACAAAGGGCTCGTGGGCCCCCGAGAATCTGCGTCGACCCGAAATGGACACAAAAACTCGTGAGAGTGAAATAAGAAAACCGAGGGGAGGAAAAAGTCGATCTGAGGGTCGGGTCCGAAAGCTCAGGGTGTTCGGGGGCGAGCTGAGGAGATACCGATCCAGCTAAGGGAGAGAGTGCATCAGATCAATCAGTGAGCTGGAGGCCGGTTAGGGAGTTGTGGGCAGAGCGGAACCGAGTTGAGAGTTTTTTTTTTCCGTGAGCTCCCGATCGGTCTGTGTAGTCGTTTGGGGACCGAGAGAGAGAGAGAAAGAGAGAAAGAGAGAGAGAGAGAACTGAAAGCGAAAGGGAGTCGAGAGAGAGAGCTGGCGAGAAAGAGTGAGCTCCCTGGTTTTTTTTTTTTTTTGTGCAGACAAACCGTTAAGCTGGAGGCCTCTAAGTTAGATGGGGACCAAGTTGCTGGCCTTTTTTTCTTTTTTTTGGGAGGAGCTGAGGGTTTTCTCTCTTCTCTTTTTTTCTCGTTCCGGACAGTGAGATGATAGGAAAATGAGCAGAGAGGAGGCAGGCGGGCAAGGGATTGTGTGAGGGTTTCCGAGGATGAGAGGTCGAGAAGGGTGGGTTCCGGGCGTCAGTTCCTGTAGAGAAGACAAGAGAAAGGAGAAAAAGGAAAGAGAAGGACAGGTTGCAGGTCTCGGTGGGAGTTACCGTGAGCAGAGGCGAGATGGTAGACTCGAACAAGGCATGACAAAGTGGGAAAAGGAAAACAAAAAAAAAAGAGAAGAGAAAGGAGGAGGAAAGCTTGCAGTTCGGTCAGGGAGCAGGTTCGGTGCGGAAGAGGAGAAGGAAAACGAAAACGAAAAGAAAGGATAAGGAAGAGGAAAGGTGGCAGGGTTGGTCAGAACGGTTGCAGGGGAAAAGGAGGAAGAAAGAAAAGAAAAAGGAAAGAAGAAGGAAGAAGAAGGCGTGGGCGGGAAAGAGAAAAGGATTAACGGCAGGGGCAACGATCAGACAAGATCTGACCGTTGCCACACAAATTTTTTTTTTTTAAGTTTGAAATTCACGTGCGTAAATTATAAAATTCTCTTCTTTTCAATTAGGTGTCAGAAAAACGATCCGGGATCGGCATTGTGTTCAGAAGAATTTATAGATCAATACCGTGCAATAAAATATTTTTCGGCCTCGAGTTTTCGTCCTAGGTTTTAAAAATTGACATCGATGTACGCGAAATTCAAATACGTCCCAAATAGTATTATTTTTCGAAAAACATCTTAAAATTGGTGTTAAATTAGGAAAATCCCTCATTTCTAGGAATCGTGAATGCTGGAGTAATTAACCGAAAATACTTCCCTTATGCGGGTGACGAAGTGACGATTTTGCCCCTTTAGGGCCGGTAGACCAAAATGGGGTGCTGACAGCTTGCCCCTTTTTGGTTGCGTGCTTGAATAGAGGATGTAACCAAAGACTATGAGAAGCGCCCCGTTTGATTCCGGCAACCGTCTAGACATTCTCCCAATAGCCGCTTGCTCTCTTGTTTTGGATGTATAGGAGTAAGCTGTACAAGTGCAACGGACCTGTCTGTGGGATGAAAAAGACAAAGAAGTCATGGCGAGGAAATAAGAAAGTGTGAATTTGTAATTCTAAGCAGCAAATACGGGGATGAAGCCCATAAAACAGTAAATGTGGACACAAAGTCCGGAAAGCAGTAAATGGGGACGCGAAGTCCGGAAAGCAGTAAATGGGGACGCGAAGTCCGGAAAGCGGTAAACGGGGACGCGAAGTCCGGAAAGCGGTAAATGTGGTCGTGAAGTCCGGAAAGCGGTAAATATGGACACGAAGTCCGGAAAGTAATAAGTGTGGACGCGAAGTCCGGAAAGCAGTAAATGTGGACACGAAATCCGGAAAGCGGTAAATGTGGACACAAAGTCTGAAAAGCGGTAAATGTGGACGCGAAGTCCAAAAAGCGGTAAATATGAACGCGAAGTCCGGAAAGTAGTAAGTTTGGACGCGAAGTCCGGAAAGTAGTAAATGTGGACGTGAAGTCCGAAAAGCAGTAACTGTGGACGCGAAGTCCGGAAAGCAGTAAACATGGACGCGTCCATGGACACGAAATCCAGAAAGCAGTAAATGGGAACGCAAAGTCCAGAAAGCAGTAAATGGGGACACGAAGTTCGGAAAACAGTAAATGTGGATGTGAAGTCCGAAAAGCAGTAAATGTGGAAGCGAAGTCCGGAAAGCAGTAAACATGGACGCGAATTCCGCGAACACGAAGTCCAGAAACCAGTAAATGCGGACGCAAAGACCGGAAAGTAGTAAATGTGGATGCGAAGTCCAGAAAGCAGTAAATATAGATGCGAAATCCAGAAAGCAGTAAACGTAGACGTGAAGTCCGAAAAGCAGTAAATAAGGACGCGAAATCCGAAAAACAGTAAATGTGGACGCGAAGTCCGGAAAGCAGTAAATGTGGACGCGAAGTCCGGAAAGCAATAAATATGAACGCGAAGTCCGAAAAGCAGTAAATGAGGACGCGAAATCCGGAAACCAGTAAATGTGGACGCGAAGTCCGGAAAGCAGTAAATATGAACACGAAGTCCGAAAAGCAGTAAATATAAGTTGATAGGAAAGCGTAGGAAATGCAGGAGCAAAGATAAGTGTTAGGGAACAACGCAGGGCGCTAAAAAGGGCGCTTGGCATTAGGTCGGGGCAAGCTGGTATGGTGCAGCGGTAGGCGCGGCTTGCAGTTTGTCGCATGATTGGGCGCATGCTGGATGACTTGCATCGCATGCTTGGCGGGGATGGTCCGATCGCTGTGTTTATCGGGGATGCTGTGACTTGTGAATGTTGCCGTAGGGAGGTGGTGCTGTGGGTTGGACTGACTCTCGGGACTAAGACGCATCTTGTCTAGGAGAAGAGTGGGAACCGCACGTGGCTCAGCCGTAAAGATGGGCACAACTTTTCATTAGTCATGTGAACGGTGGTGTGCATTGAATGTATAGGGTTGATGCTACTCCAAAGGTGTTGATCTGCCGGAGGCCAGGGTTGCTGCTTGGATGAAGTTGCTTCGTTGGTGCCTTGCCCTTAGGGCGGCGATGTATTTGATCTGTCGGAAGCCGGCCTCGCTACTGGGGTTGTTGCCTGTTGGACTGCCGGAAATTGGGCTCGCCGCTGGGGCTGTCATGGTTTGCCGGAGGCCGGCCACGCTGCTGGGGCAGTTATGCTTCACCAGAGGCCGGCTTTGCTGCTAGGATGGTTGTGCTTTGCTGGATACCGACTATGTCGCATGGACGATTGTAGTTCGCTGGGGATACCCCGGTCTCGTGATGAGGGACTCGAGCTCTAAGGTAGAGCGCCTACGTACCCCAAGGAATTGGGAATCAGAGTCCACCGTAGTTTTTGCGCTTGCAATACCTGTGATCCTGGCATCATTAGTAAGTCATAGGGGTTATTAGCAATGCGTAAACACAGGTAAAAGGAAATTTTGCGACGCATGCTCTTCAGTTTTGGGTCGCCTAAGGGACCCGTAGAGAGTCTTTGTTTTGGTGAAGTGAATGGGGTCCCGCTTTCAGAGGCCCCGATATGAGGCCTCCGGGGCTCTTGTTAGCCATGTGTGGGCATATCAAGACGCTTTCAATGATGCCCCAATGGCTCTATAGGTTGTTCGACATGCCCGTCAGCTTAGGACTTTTCTCGTCAGGGTGCTGTAGGGTGGTTGCGCCTGTGACCCGCATGGGGATTTCTGTGCGAATTCGGTCAGACCTCAGTCTAATCATTTCCAAAGTGTTATGACTAGACTCTCGGAGATGAATGTCTAAGACTTCGACTTTGTGGTAGTCGGTTGAAGGGTGACTGTGACCCGTTTGGAGTTATGTAAATGACAAGGAGAAAAGAGAAAGCTTGGGGAGCACGTTGCCCCAGGTTAAAATGATACACGGGTTCACGCCTGTCGCGAGATGCACCCCCTTCCTCTTTCGACTTCCTGTTGTGTAGGCTGTTGCGAATTGCTTAGGCGGCGTGCTCGGTTGCCCATTATGCGTGAGGAATAGTCAGTTTCGGACGGTTGAGTTGTGTTGGAGAGTCGATCGGGGATTGTGTTAGAGTAGATAACCTAACTACTTCCCTCAGGGATCCCTAGTCTGCACGATGGGCAACCTAGGGTGACTATTTTGTTTATCTCTCGTTTTACTCTCCTTTTACAACAGTCACCCACCTCGGGGCCGTACCTCTCAACCTAAAGGGGATGAGTTCTCATTTTGCCACGGACGCCCACAAGGGGTTTTCGGCCATGCCTCTCTTTGCCCTAACTTTTGCCTAAGTCACTCCCAAATTGAGTTTTCGACCTAGCATGCTCGATTCTTTTGTCTCTCGAATTTGCAAATGCGAAGGGTTCGAAGGATTCGACCTCTGAGTGAGTTGTGTTCTATCTCCGTTGAGGAGTTGCGTCTGCTTCTCCCCTTTTGGTCGGGGTTTGTTGATTTCTTCAAATTGGCGGTGCCGAAGTTTTAAATCTCAGCGGTGCCTTATTTTGTTCATTGGCGAGTTTTTCCCGCGTAATTTCTCTCTCTTCATTGGCAGGTATTTCCCGCTTCTTTTCGCTCTTTTTTTTGCAGCTGCGGTTTGTTTTGTGCCCCGTGTCTTTATTTGAAACTCCTCGACTTTGCATTGCCAAGTTAGCTTTGGTGTGCTTTGCTCCGTGGAGACTTGTTGTGTTTTGTTGTCCCAGCCCCATTTTGTGAGGGCTGGCTTTCTTAAAAGTTTGACTCTTGTGCACTCAGGAGCCGAGCTTCATGTCATTTTCCCTTGCAAGCCTTACATTTGAATTTCCCATATTGTCTAGGAAGAAAATAAGAGATTGACCCGGTGCAAATGCTAGACGAGGATGCCTCGGTCTTCATTTGTTGAAATGGCCTATAATAGATGCTTGGCGGGTGCCTTCTGGAGAAGGTATACTTTTGAAGGCGATGGATGCATTTGGTCCCGGGGCTTGTTGTCGCTTGACGACTGTTAGTGGGCCTTTGCAGTAATGGTGGCCTGATTTGCCTCGAGGCGTCGCTCGATCTCAATGGAGACGCTTGCGTTGATGTTGAATGGTTTGCTCGATCGTCTCTGTCTTCGACTTCGGAGGGGGGTACCTCTTGATCAGACCCTTTCCCTATCGAAGTAAAAGGTAAAGGGCCCGACAGAGTTCTCAGGGAGATGTGAACCCATGCATCATTCTTCGCCTGTGACCGGCGTGACCCTGTGAAGGACGACGAAAAAAATGTTGCATTAGACAATTGTCGAGGTGGATTGCGTGGTAAGAAATGTAGAGTAGACCCATGAGGAAATCCTTTTCGTCTAGCGAGCGACACATGGGGTGCCGCACGTGGAGGACACTCAATTCCGGGAATCCAGTCATGGCCACGCCGGAGTGGTTAGATTGTGACTGGGGGCCGCATAGGTGTACTTTCCCTGATTGCAGGTGGGCATGCCCAACCGTCCTAGGAGAGGCTCAAGGAGCCGAGTCCCACTCGAACAAGTGAGTCGAACAAGTCTGATAAAACCAATAGGGTGTCTTTGAGACTGTCCTAGTGCCCCTTGAATGGTTCGTTCATACCGAGAGCTTGTTTGGAAATGCATTTGAACGAAATTAAAAGAGAGTTTAAGGAAGAGTATGTGTGTTGCCTCAGTGGTTGGTTGGTGGCCACAGCGGAGGGTGGGTTGGGCCCATTCTTCGATCGCCAGTGTGATCGTGCTGGCAGCCCCGTGGTAGGTGGGCTGGGACATGCTTTGCTCGTCGGAGTTGTTGCTTGTGATCTTTCGTGAAAGGAGTTTTGGGCATCAATGTTTGGAGTTCAAGGAGGTGGCAAAGAAGTGTTTCCTGTTTTGATTGTGGTCGTTTGGGATACGAATTGTCTTCTTGTCGGTTATTTCCTGCAATGGGAAAAGGTGAACAATGAAGGAGCAAACTATGTTCGCAATTTCAACGCAAGGGCGCAGGGGATCGAACTAGCCCAGTAGACGTCGTGCGAGTGTGCCGAGGGTGTGTGTATGGGTAAGGTGAAGGCATGCTCGCACGACGCGGAAGGACACACTTGGTTGTGCTGGTGGATGTGCTCGATTGCGCGAAGAGACGTGTGCCCCATCACGCGATGACGCTTGGTTGCGTGGGGTTAGTGAGAAGTTAGCTTTGTCTAGGAAGGTGGATCGGCCCTCGGGCCATGGTTCACCTTGCCGTGGAAGAAGGTCCTCACTCATTTGTATGGTGGGATGTTAGTTGTTATGCGGAACAGTAAATGAATAGGATGCATACGATACGTGTATTTTCAAAAGCTAATGTTGTCATTTACATTGACTCAAAATGTTCAAAGTCCAATGTAATTTTTGTAAAATAAAGCCCTAAGCCGATCTTCTACCACGCTCGAAGTTTGAGCAAGCACAGCCTCGGAAAGCACCAGTTCTAGGCGAGGGCCCTGCGGAGATATCTATCCTAAAGTGCATGTGTGGCCTCGAGCCCTCTTCCTAAACCTCTCAAGGGCGGCATTCACTCAAGCGAGCTCCCGATCGTGTCTCTGCAGCTTGGCGCTGGTCTGGGCGAGCTCCCTCTGAGATTGTGGTTGGCCGACGAGTTCCTCATTTTGTGGCGGGTCGGTGAGGTCCTCGTGGGTTGGAGGACTCTATTGAGGCACCAGCAAGAGGCCGAGCGAGGCGTTTCTTACCAAGACTAAAGGAAAACCAACTTAAGACTCGTCAATATGAATGACACCCTAATTTTGTAAAACATATGATGCATGTGTACGAAGAAAGTAAATGCCCACAGCTTAGTATAAATTACAAGGTACATCACGCTTGAAACATAAAAGACTCAAGTGGCACGCAGGCCGACTTGATGGACTGTTCGTCGAAGCCGGGTTGGAGGATGGTATGATGGCTCAACACGATGCATGGTTTCGGTACTACAGGGACCGTGCTATTTAAGGATGGGGGCCCCTAACTTAAGGGTGTCAATTCCTTGAAGTCGAACGGGATTCTTTTCAAAGCCTAAGCGACAGTCGAACTGCGCGCCGTACCCCTACTTCAAACCCCTATCTAACCTATGTTCCTATTACTGGTCATGTAACACGACCCATAGGCACCTAAAGCTATTGTGATATACAATGCGAGTGCTTAAATAAAAGTGCGTAAAATAGATAAGCAGGAAGTTGCAGAAAACGGTAAATAAACAAGCAAACAAAGCAAACAGGGACGAGCCTGAACCCTCTAAGTCTCCCTAGTAGAATCGCCAAGCTGTGCGCACCCGAATTTCGTCTCGTCAGGGCACGCATGCACGCGCTTAATGCAATGCAGCTTGGGAGTGTCCACCATCCTATGGGGACGCGTGACAGACACGCTTGAGAATGAGTCGCCACTACCTATTTAAGACCCGAAAGTCGAGGGCCGGTGAGTTGCCCGGGTCTAGGGGTACGGGGTACACCTAATTTTGCTAAGGCATTAGTCTTGCGAAATCGGAAATTCCAAGTTTGAGGGTTCTGTTACGTATGAGCCTATGTCTCGCACGCCCTATCGGTACTCTAACTTGTCTAGGCTTGCCATTTTAATTTAATTACTGCTTAATTAGGTTCCGCTCATCTTACTCGTTTTGATACCGTAAACCGAAAAGAAACGATCGTCTCGAGTCACGAAGATATGAGAAAAGCAAATATTCGGGTCGAGGGATCGGTCCACTGTCCACGCATTCCGATTAACCGGGCCGTGAAGGCCGGTATGCCGTGTGGACCAGGCCCTGGACCCGTACGATTTTGCTTATCTAAAGGGTCTATAACTCGATCGACCGTTTCTGTCTCTCAAAACCGTCTGCTTGACAACCGAGGTCCTTACAAATGAATATATAGATAAATCCTTGCACTGTTCACTCGAGATAAAGTAAAATATACAATTTACAGAACATGGACCCGATTGGTTTGCATTCGACCATTATTCCACTCGTTCCCACCGTATGGTTTGGAAAAGACCCAAAAATGAAATAAAGATGTGCGCTCGGTGTATGGGGGCGTTGGACCCCGTGATTGATAGTTGGGACATTAGATCCCATGTGCATTACGTCCTAGGAATTCGGGCTCGACCCGCATAACAAACAAGTGCGAAAATGTAACAAACAAGCATAGATAAGCAAACAAGGGGTTTATTATTACCGAATTTACGTGAGTTAACCGATTATTAACCGGGGTATTTTGGCATGCAAATCTTACACTAAAGTAGACAAACGCACGTAGGGTGTAAATCGATCAAGGATTGTCCCAGGAGGGTATTTCGCATTTGGCATTGCTTCGAAGACCTGACAGACGTGATGTCCGTAGTCAAGTCTTGTGTTTGTGGGTTGATTTTTAAGATTATTTTGTATCGTGACACTATGGCTATTGCAGGTTATCATAGAACATGGATTTTGCCCAAAAATCCTAAACTTTAGTGCCTGACCCACTATTGCCCGTTTTTGTCTTAAGCTGAGTGTACGATTAGTCCGGTATTTGTATTTTGAGCCGAAATACCCGATCTAACTATCCATAATTATGTTAGGATAACATAAACTCATCGGTGATAGAAAAGGCTATGCAGATGAACCTGTGCCTAGACAAGTAGCCCATCCCTACCCTAGTACCATAGTGCTTCTCTTATTCAGAAAAGAGAGACTGTGCAATGCAGGTCACCTCGGCCTGTGACCGGCGCTGACCGATTCCCTGGATCTTCCAAGATTGTGCAAGAACCTCGAAAGAGCCAAAGTCCGGTTAGTCTATCCGGAAGTGATCTAAAAAGAACTTCCACGCCCCGACTTGAGTTACCTGGAATCAAGTGAAACCTCGAGTCAGGACGGGCAAGTCCTTCCTAGACGTCCATGTCACATCAAACCATGTGTCTCAGTTTTTTGTAAAATTGCAAGTTTTAAGAATGGCACCAACGCATGTTTGTAGCCTATCGACGCGTGTTACCGATTAATTATCGATTCGTGCAAAGTTATTAGGGCCAAGTGAATTAATTAATCCCATGAACGTCCCAATTACCCCATGAGAGGAATTATTGATTACATTAATTAAAATCTGTCAAATGCTTTAAATCTGCGGGTTTTAGGCCACCAAACCGACCATTGAAGGATCGTCTGATACGAACTCTAATTCCCGATCATCTTGAAATTTAAAAATTAACTTTAAGCCGAGTTTGCATGATTAAACCGATTCATGTGAGGTTTTCGGTTAAAACGATAAAGAAACGCATCTAAATACGGAGCAAGAATGCACGATCACATCAAACACGATAAACATACATATTTTACATAGTCGGTGCTGCCATGATCACGAGAAAGAGCATACAAGCATACACAAACATAATATTAACGGAATTGATAAAACGGCACCGACTCATGGAAGCGAGAAAACATAAAAAGAATACGTATTATCATGTTATATACACATAACGAACGAGACAAAGCATAATAAATGAGGACATGCACATCGTCGGCTGGAGATCCAAGTAGGAAGGGTTGGACATCTTTAGAAAAATGTCCAAGGACTGAATTGAATAATTTCGAAAGAACGGGGACTGATTTGAAAATTCAGATGAAGTTTCAAGGACTGATTTGAATCTTGTAAAAATTCAGTGACTGAATAAAAAATATTAAAATGGCTCAGGACTTGACTGAAACGAGTCTGAAAGTTCAGGGGCTGATTTAAAAATGACGCAGGGACCCAACTGAAACAACTTAAAAAGTTCTCGGGACTGATCTAAAAATTTCGGAAAAATTCAAGGCTGCATAAAAATTACTGAAAATGGCCCAGGACTTGTTTGAAATGGATTTGATAGTTTAGAGGCTGATCTGGAAAATGAAAAATGTCCCGAGGACCAAACTGAAACGACTTAAAAAGTTCCCGGGAATGGTTTGAGTCTTCCGAAAACTCTGTGCCCGAACTGAAAATGTCAAAAATGGTCCAGGACTTATCTGAAACAAATTTGAAAGTTCGGGGCAGATTTAAAAAGGCGAAAAATGCCCCAGAGACTGAACTGAAACAAATCAAAAAGTTTGCAAAAAACGGGTTCGGAAAAAATCCGCTCATCCACACGATCCACGAATGTTCATTTCAAGTTGTCATCATCCAAGCAAGCATCAACATACAAAAAGGAGGCCCTAAACATGCCCCTAAGTTGAGATTTATACCTAGTTCGGGAAGAAAAAGGAAATTCGGGAAGTCGGGTCAGGCGGGTCCGAATACCCGACCGGGTCGTGACATACCCGATTGGACGGGATAGCACCTGGGAGGGAGAAAAGTCGGTCCAGGCTGCTCGAGTCGCTTCTCCATGTTGGCTAAGGAGGTTCGAGCTCTTCGGAGGCTCTTAGACGCAACGACAAAGGGCTCGTGGGCGCCGAGAATCTGCGTCGACCCGAAATGGACACAAAAACCAGTGAGAGTGAAATAAGAAAATCGAGGGGAGGAAAAGTCGGTCTGAGGGTCGGGTCCGAGAGCTTAAAGGGTTTGGGGGCGAGCTGAGGGGATCCTGATCCAGCTGAGGGAGAGAGTGCGTCAGATCAATCTGTGAACTGGAGGCCGGTTAGGGAGCTGAGGGCAGAGCGGAATCGAGCTGAGAGTTTTTTTTTCCGTGAGCTCGTGGTCGGTCTGTGTAGTCGTTTGGGGACCGAGAAAGCGAGAGAGAAAGAGAGAGAGAGAACTGAGAGCGAATGGGAGCCAAGAGAGAAAGCCAGCGAGAGAGAGTGAGCTCCCCAGTTTTTTTTATGCAGACAAACCGATGAGCTGGGGCCTCTAAGCTGGAAAGGTACCAAGTTGCCGGCCTTTTTTTTCTTTTTTTGGGGAGGAGCTGAGGGTTTTCTCTCTTCTCTTTTTTTTTCCCGTTCCTAGCAGTGAGATGACAGGAAAATGTGCAGAGAGGAGGCAGGTGGGCAAGGGATTGCGTGAGGGTTTCCGAGGGGGAGAGGTCGCGTGTCGAGAAGGGTGGGTTCCGGGTGTCAGTTCCTACAGAGAAGATAATAGAAAGGAGAAGAAGGAAGGAGAAGGACAGGTTGCAGGTCTCAGTGGGAGTTGCCGTGAGTAGAGGCGAGATGGCAAGCTCGGACAGGGCATGACAAAGAGGGAAAAGAGGGGGGTGGGGGGGGGGGGGGGGGGGGGGAAGAGAAGAGAAAGGAGGAGGAAAGCTTGCTAGTTCGGTCAGGGAGCAAGTTCAGCGTGGAAGAGGAGAAGGAAAACGAAAACGAAAAGAAAAGAGAAGGAAGAGGAAAGGAGGCAGGTTCGATCAGAAGGGTTGTAGGGGAAAAGGGGAAGAAAGAAAAGAAAAAGGAAAGAAGAAGGAAGAAGAAGGCGTGGGCGGGAAAGAGAAAAGGAGAAGGGCAGGGGCAACGGTCAAACGAGATCTAACCGCTGTCACACAATTTTTTTTTTTTTTAAGTTTGAAATTTACACGCATAAATTATAAAATTCTCGTCTTTTCAATTAGGTGTCAGAAAAACGATCCGGGTTCAGCATTGTGTTCAGAAAAATTTATGGATCAATATCGTGCAATCAAATATTTTTCGGCCTCGAGTTTTCATCCCGGATTTTGAAAATTGACATCGATATACGCGAAATTCAAAAACGTCCCAAATATTATTATTTTTGAAAAATATCATAAAATTGGTGTTAAATTAGGAAAATCCCTCATTTCTAAAACCGGTGAACCAAAATGAGGTGCTGACAATAATAATTAAACGATTTAAGGTGCGATTGATTAATCGAATATTTAATGAGATTAAAATTTGTTGATTAATTAGACGCAATTTATTAAATTTATTAGACTAATTTTTACACGAAATATAGACATACTAGGTCCTGAATTAGGACCAAGTGGCACGTCCATGTTAGGCCAACATACATGGCCACTTGCATGGTCATTTTTATAGCCACCTAGTATGACTATATGGCTTACATGTGGCCATCCACATGTCATGTGGAAACCCAAATTTGGGCAATCCCACACATCAGTGGGACAAGCAAAAGTGCCCCCAAAAGCTTTTATATATATATATATATATATATATATATATGTATATGTAGATATATATGGCTGTGTGTATTAATATACAAATGCATGTATATGTGCATGCATGTATACACGTATGTGTGGGAAATTTGAGTTGAATAGTTCAAACTCGAATAGGTCCATTACTCTAATAATTTTAGGTATTGCACCGTTGTTTCCTTCAAGCATTGGCTGCTAGTACCGCTGATCTTGAAGACCTGTCGAGAAAGTAAGTGTGGATACCCATAGAGGCGTCACGTGTGGGGCGCTCGATCAACAATTTGAAATATTCCAGGTACAATTTATCTACTCTTATTATTCTAGTAGGTATTGGGATCTAATTTCAGGAGTAAAAAATTTTGAATTTCTCATTCTTTTATTTTTCTGTAGACTCGTGAAACTAGCAGGTTAAATGATGAAATAATTCAAAACAAAAATAGAAAGAAAAAGAAATAAAAATGGACCAAATTAATCAACCTATAATCGATTGAAAAAAAAAGTCTTTTAGTCTTCTTCACAAGGGTAAGTCCTTTTTAATTACAAAATTAAAAAAAAAAAATATATATATATATATATATATATATACAATCACGTAGTCTTTTCTAAATTGTCTCGCATCTTGAAAATGTGAGAGGGAGAAGTTTCACCGGAGCAAACGCAAAGGAAGATCAGAGAAGGCGGTTTGTTTTGCTAGTTACTAGGGCACCGAGGCCGTAAATTACTTAGCTAATAAATAAAATATCAATATTTAATTAAGTGAATTTCAATTCAAATTACTCCTCAAAATTCTTCAAAGTTGGAGTAATGACACTTAACTCATTTATCTTATATTTAAGCTAATAAATTATCAAAGAAAGTGGCAATAGTCAATGATCTGCCATTCTATAAAATCGACAATACTTTATACGTAATCAATGAGAAATTTTTCGATATGATGTTGTCGTAGTCAATAGTCTTTACCAACGATGAACACCATATATAATAGAGTTAGAACAATCAGCACCTAAGTGAAGGTGTTGACTGGTTCATTTTGGGGGTTTTTTTGGGCTTTTCAGACGATTATGGGCTGATTTAGTCCATTTTTACTTCTTTTTATTTTTTTTTCTTTTATCATCTAACCGTCCTGTTAGCCAACTTGGTCAACTGGAAGAGTGTTTATTTGGATCAAGTTTGGGTCTTATTGTCATTAAAGAATACCACAAGGGTGAGAAGTGCATTTTTTACCTAAATATTTATTGGTAGAGACTTATCGGTGAAGCTATTTCCTCTTTATCAATGACGTCATGATAATTTAATTGTTTAATTCCTTGTGGGAGAAGCTGTTTCCATAAGGGCTTATAAGAAGTCATGCAATAGTGAGCTAGGTTTGAAAATTCATGTAACGACATGAATTCTCCCTCACCATTGCGCCATTATATATTATAAGGTTAATAGTCTAAAAATACTTATACTTTCCTTAAATTACCATATCTATTTATTTTATTTTAATATGTAAATTCACAATATTTTGCTTCATATGTCAAAACATCAATTCCTCCATTAAAAATACTTACGTGAATGATAGAGGTGCTAATGTGACAAATGAAATCTGAACATGCATTTTTTATTTCCATAAAATCACAAACTTTTAATTTTTTCAAAGTCTACCCTTTTTTTTCATAAAATGGAACTGGTGGCCAGACCGGTTATTGCTATCCCCTCCACAAGTTCGTTGGCAACTATAATGGCCTCCGGGTACCCCCAATAAGTGGGATTGTGGTCCCCCTGGTGTGGCCACCAGGCCCCTTAGTGATTTTTAGATCTCTTCTTTCTTTTTTCTTTTGTTTTTTTTTTTTTTCAACTGATGGGGTTGCCAGCTGCTAGTGAGGCGGCCTCCGCCTTCCCTCGTAGAGAACCCCGTTGGGCTCTCCATCTCATATACCTATATATATAGTTATATTATATATATATATATATACACATTTGATATTCTATCTTATTTAAATTAAAATGCCACATTGTAAGAAAAATAACAAGCGAGATGTGGTATATTACTATTTAACAGTCGTAATGTCTGTATCATCACCCGGTTGACACCACGATTTGGACTAAAGGTTTATATCAGACTAAATATTTTGGACTGATTTAGTGAAAATAATTCTTTTAAAACTTAATTTTAAATTCGAGCACTTCCACTGTAACTTATCCATAATGATATGATGATAATAAAATCTCCGACTTGTACAAATAAATTTAATCCAATACGACTAAGAAATTTCATTAAAGTAAAAAAATATGGATAAAAGACGTTAACCTCCTTTAAGATTTTGCTAAATACCATTATATCTCATTCTTGACGAAAAACGGACACTCCACTCTATTCTTGACGAAAAATAGACACTCCAACCGATTTACTATCTTTGACTTAATAACATATTTCTTATTAAGTTTCATTACTTTAAATTTCTCAATTTCATCCTATTTTTTTTTCTGTTTATTATTATGCTCAAGATTATGTGTGTCCACTTTGATTTTGCCGTTTTGAGTTTTTGATAGATCTATTAATATGGAGGCTCTAGACTATGTAGAGTGTCAGATGGCCGCTCACAAGGCCCAACTACTAGGAGTGACCACATGATAGCTCAATATAATTTTTAATATGAACTATAATCATCTTAAATTTTTTGGATAAGAATTTAGAAAACCATATTTCAAAACCATCTTTGAAGGGGAAAAAAATCCCAAACAAATTGTATTCCATTTCTGCTAACCGAACTGAACCAATTGATAAAATTATAAAGCATAATTTAAAATCCTAAACTCCAAAACTTATAGCGGTTTAACAATTCATAAATAGTTCACAGAATGAAAAAATAAATATATACAAAAAATGAAATCTCACTATAGAATAAGAATTGTGACTTTTTCTTTTTTTACATTTTATATATTTATTTTTTTATAAAATGAAATCTCACTATAAAAGAATAATTAGTGAGATTGGTGGACTGTTGGACATGTTTCTTTTTTTTAATATATTTTTCTAATTTGGATATGTTTTATAAATGTTGATAATATGTTTTTATTAACTAGAGATTCTTTCGAATTCATGCTTCAACTTATTATTGATCTTCAAGAATGTTTCTGATAAAGATTACGCAGTAGATGGTTTTTCTTGCGAGGGCTTGATTAGAGCATTGCTAACGGATTGCTGCTCCCATGGCTGTCAAGCAAGTAGCAACCAATCGTCAAGAGGTTTGACCAATTGCATCATGATCTCTCTCATTTCAGGAGTCTCCTTTTAAATAGTTTTTTTCACTCCATTCCCAGCAATGCTGCACAACATGAGAGCATGTCCAATGGGAGTCCCTCTTTGAGTCCCCATCGAGAGCACACATGGTGCCACACATGCGCCATGTTACTCAAAGAGGAACCACCCAAAAAGAATGACCGGATATTTCAATGATCAGTCCCTATTTGGGTTTTTGTTGTAGTTCCACACTTTTTATTTTTTAAGAAAGGGCAAATTACACAAAAAAAACTTAAATTTTGTAAAAAATTTCAGTTTTGATCTAAATTTTGTTTTGTAACAAAAAAAACCATAAGTTTTCTAAATTGTCTCAAAAATGACATCCGTTATAAATTCCGTTAATTTTGCATATGTGGACTATTAACTTTAGACATAAATTAATAAACAAATAAGATAGGTTAAATAAAAAACTTCAAATTTTCAAAAAAGTCTCAACTTCATCATAAATTTAATATGTAATGAAAAAAACTATATGTTTTTACTTTAAAGTCGGTCCCGGCTAACATCTCCTCTCATGGACCATTTCTGAGAAATTTTAAAATATGTATTTTTTAAATTACAAATCAAAATTTGGAATAAAACTGTGACTTTTCTGAAAATTTAGGTTATTTTTGTAAAGAAAAGAGAAGATGATCAGATGATATGTAAATTTCGTGGGTCCCGTGAAATCCACATAGGCAAATAGACGGCAAACTTAACGGAATGGTAACGGGAGGTCAAATCTGAGACGATTCTCAAAACATGTGATTTTTTTATTACAAAACAAAATTTAGGACATAACTGAGACATTTTACAAAACTTGGGTTTTTTTATGTAATTTGCCATTTAAAAAAAGAGCGAAACACAATTGTGTGACCCGCTGCATGTCAAGTGGCGGGAGTAGCAGGCCCACACGGGTAAGTCGGTAAAAGAAAAAATAAAGAAGATAAAGCTATTGTTGTAGTAGCACGTGGCGGTCCTTGATTGGCTAGACGGGAAGAGGGCCTCGTCCTCATTCAGAGGGATGAATCCCCCTTCAATTTGCCATCTCCAGGGGGAGCCGGCTCGGGGCCGGCTCCTGATGGAAAGGGAGAGTAGGAAGAGGAAGAAAATAGGGTTGAAGTTGGCAATTTTTTAAGATTAAACTTAAAATTTAATTTTTATTTTTATTTTAATATAATGTTTGCTATTAATTAAAGTTATTTTACTAATGATCATTTTGGAAAATGAAAGAGATAAGAAAAAGAATTTCGGGCTTTATTCTTTGTAATAATAATTTTTTCGGTGAAAATGAAAACCTTTTTTTTAATGTTAAAAGATGATCAGATCTCACGTATCGACTAGCTTGGAAATTTATTTGACGAGGTGACTAACTAAAAATTTATCTATTAAACATCCATCCACATATATAGTAAAATTGGCTCCACTTTGCATTAAATAGGATCATAGTTAGTAGGATTAATGATCAATTTATAATTACATAACAATGAAATATTTAATTGAATCTTATTATATAACTTATATTAAAAAATAATTAATCATATATATAACTAAACAATAAACTGCTAGCATGTGAAAGAATTTAAAATATATGAAATTGAGGTTAAAAATGCATAAATCATACTTGTAAGAGAAACTTCAAAAACAAAAACTTAGTAAGTTAATTAGTCCAACTTCATCGAAGGTCTTTATTCAAAGATTGTTGTGTGAAATTTTAAATTATTTTTTGATTTTTAATGATTCTTGAGAAGCAAATTATTTTTAAAATATATAATTACATAAATGAAATGAATGTATGAAATGATGAAACCGCGTATAATACAAAGATAGAACACTAAAAAAATAAAAAAAAATAATTAATTCTACGAACTTATGGTCATATAACTAAAATTGCCTCCTATATTAATAAATAATCTCTTATTAGTGAACAAAATTTTGAAATGTTTAAGAGAGTTGATTTAATCATGTGAATTTGGTTTATCTAATTGGATTTTAATCTAATTTCTATTATAAGATTAAAATTGTTATTATTATTTATGGCCATATGATAATATAAATTAATTAAACAAGCATGTCACGAAATTTTCATATTCAAAAAATGGGTCATGAAGTAAATATATATGAACTTATCATAAGAATGCCATTTAAAACAAATCTCTCAAATATACTTACTATTAAATAAATATAATTTAGTGCTTACTAATTGTGATTATTTGTAGCAAAATATATATTGAACCATGCAAAATTAGTCTAGTTTTATTATTTAATTATCGTGTGAAACTTGAAATCAATTATTAAAATATTTTATTGTATTAGGAAGCCAATATATTTTTCAAAATTCAGAATAATCATTGTAAAAATTATATATAAAGTTATAAATATTTTAAGCTTATAAATAAAAATATAATTTTCAAAAAAGTTATGGTCTTCTAAACGAAAAATATTATAATACATCGCTATTAGCTTAAACTCATAAATAAAATAAAAAATAAAATTTTAAAATAAGAATCTCATAAATATTGTTTAAAAAACGAGAGAAATGAAGTTTTATTCTAATTATTAAACTTAATATATGTCAATCTATATCGATAATTAACAAAAACATGATGCATCTCAATTGAAATAAATAGTTTTAAATATTATTATAATAATTAACTTGCTATGTGGCAGAAAAATAATTGACTTACTCTAGTTTCTAACAAAAAGTTAAAATAAATATTTGAAATTATAATTAATAATTGAAAATCTTTATTATTTTTAATCAAAAATTTGTGTTTCAAAATGTAAATAATTCCAATAAAAAATGGTATAGAAATATATGAAAAAGAATCCTAGGAATAGAAATCTAGTTAAATTGTTTTTTTTTGTATGAGTAACATTAAATTGTATTCAAATGGAGGGTAATGAATGGAAATGGAGAGAGAGGAACTGGTGGGGGACTTCTCTGACCCTTCCTCGTCTGTTAAAGCTCATTAAGAGATAGGGAGGCAAACATTCTCCTTTGAAAAGTTAATTTAGAAAGATGGAAAGTGAGAACTAATTCTTCGTCCCGTATTTGACAGTCAGGATATGGATTGGGATTAGGATTTTGGAATCCTTATCTCGCATTTGGTGTCAATAGAATAGGGATAAGGTGAGATATAATTACTAAGAGACTAAATCCCATGTAGGGGGTGGGATAAGGGTGAATTGAGATTAATACTTACGTCGAAAGATAGAAATACCCCCCGCCCTAACATTTAATTAACCGAAATTGCCACTACAATTTTCCTTTTTTCTTTTTTTAAGGATTTTGTAACTTTTGCATTTTCATTGGCTGATGGAACAAACATGGCGAACGACAATTGTAACAAGATATTGGAAATTGGGACTGTCCACGTGAGACAGGATCGGGGTGAAGAGGACGATGTTACTATTAAGCTGAAGGTTAGTCTTACTGCATCTAGTTATTAGATAACCCAGACTATACGCAAGAAATGAATAACAGCGGGTTGGGTTAGTCACGTTGTGATAGTAACAGGTTAAATTGATCTTTCTCTATGGTTGTGGGCTTAACAGGAAATGAACAATTTCTCGGCTCTGTATCCTCAGCTGCGAGTTATCCGTGGATTTGTGTCGGATCAGGTGTTTATTCGACTTGTCAATAATAAGGAAACACGAGAAATAAAAAGGATAATTGCGGTATAATAATATTACTGCAATTAAAAGTTTATAAAATTACTTCAATTAAAAGTTTATAAAATGAAAAATGCGGTGAGCGTGTCCAGCACGCGACCTTCAGATCTTCAGTCTGACGCTCTCCCAACTGAGCTATCCCCGCTTATGCGACTGTTCTGTTTCATTCCTATATATATTACTAATATCCATAGTAAACCACAAAATGTAATTGTTTGTTCCAGCAAATAAGAGAGCAAATCATTGGCTTTGGGGAAGGTCGTGAATGGCTCTACTGCTTTAGCAGCCAATGGATGACCGACCCGGGAAAGCCGGGACTAGAGATTCAAGTTGGTTCCTTCCTTTTGAGAGTAGTACACTTGTAAGGTACCATACCTAATGAAGTGCTGTCCATTAAGATTATCGGCTAAATCCCCGACAAACATCCTTATAAAGGCGTCCAATGCATGCGCACATGTTCTAAAACCTTGTTGACAGCACCTGCAAATGCTGCCTGATTCAACCGCCAGACCCAGAGGAAGTCGCTCGAGTGCTTGAAGATCGACTCAAGTTTACCATTTCGATGAGAGACGGTTCTATCAGCTTCTTATCGCAGAATGTTTTTCCAACATAGTTTGCCCACTGATACAAATATCGGCTGGTAGAGTAATCAAATTTTTAGTCCTAATCCTATCAATTCATAAAATACAAGGGAGCCAAGCCACAGAATTTCTATAATTGTGAAACAATGACAAGAAAATGACTCAAAATCTAGCAAGGCTTTCCGAGCAAGGGTCTTTTGCTTTGTTACGTGCTGAACTCCTCGAGATGAAGTCCTTTCCTCCTCGCGGCATGAATTAACTTCTTGCAGTATGTAGAAGGATAGTCAAGCCCTCAACAACCTCCTAGATCCCCTCTTCAGTCTCAGGCGCAAAGAAAGGGTCCTCAGGGATTGCTTCCTAGTGACTGAGCAGGATGAGCATGCTCACAGCTCGGGAGGTCCACTTCCTCAGCTCATCCGCAAACCGGAAACTCTCTGCCAAGGTAACATAGGCATGAACTGTGATCAGGGGAGACCCTTCTTGCATTTCTTCCTTTAGGACCTGGGCCAGCCTTCTAAAGAGCACTGCATACATTGGTCCCAGGTAATAGGCTCGCATGTTCAGCTTGCAGTAGCACATGGCCTTGACTAACTGGGGAATATGCTGAAAAACAGCTGCCCGGCACACATCCTTAACTGTTGCCATAATTAACCTGCACATTGAAGATCCCGAGCTGCAGTGTCGGCTGATGGCTGTGTTACAACTCCTCCCCCTTGCTAAGTAAAGGGGAGATAAAAGCCTCGGCCATAAAAGCTAAGCCCCACATGGGCTCATCAGACAAGGGACCCGAAGATGCAGCAAGCTGAAATCCTGACACCACACTGCTCTAGAGACTCATTGCTTCAGCATAATGACAGGTCCGACTCTGGTGATGCATCAGGGGCTTAATAAGATTCATTACATGAAAATGAATGATACATCTTCCGTTGGGCATGGTCTTTTCCCTCGATCGTCTCCATATATATAGGAAAGGAGCAGTGGAGAGACTTCTAATCTCATCTTTGCAATCCTCTCATAAAATCCTTATATACATCTCCTGATGGACCCCTCCTGCAGCAGCATGCACAAGCTCCCCCCGGCTAGAAACAGTGACCTATACAAATGGAGTCTGCCCGGTTCAGAAGCCCCAGTCCTTTCACCAGAGCACTCACATCAGTGCGATCGAACCGCACGATTGCAACTCGCAGATTGGAGGACACCTGAAAGGCCATGGTTGAAAAAGGCCAATAATTTATCGTAGAAGAAAGAGTTGCAGTCTTTAGTATATGCTGACCGAGCCCGCGGATCGGATAGCCACCACATTCCCATACTTTGCAGAGGAAACCGGTTTTAATCCTTCCCATCATTAGATATAGAGTCTACAACTCAGATTCCTCTTAAGCTGAGAGCACAAAGATTCTCTGCCCTCCAGAAAGGACCCTGCTGAAGATCCTCGCAAATGCAAGAAAGCACTCATCCAATTTTTCAAATGAGTCTTCATGGTATTGTTCAATTTCGCTGCTTGTCCCTTCGAGGTAGCATTTTCACTGGGAGCAAACGCCTTGGTCACGAGAGCTGCACATGGAGCTTCATTACTGCGATCGCAAACCACAACGTTGTTTGGATTGCAGGTTATGGTGGGTTATTGAGAGTTATGGAGAGTTTCTATAGAAATTCACAACCCTCAATAACTCACCCCTATTGGGGATATTAATCCCACATAGAAAAGATAAATCAAAATCCATTGATTTATATGAGACTTGGATACCACCACTTATCAGATTGAGCTTTTAAGCCATAACCCACAATCCAGACCAGGAGTAAAAGCTCAGCCTCAGCAAGCACATCTTAGTCCACTCCACTATCCAAGACCTCTCTCTTGGGAAGCAACTGCAATTTTTGAAATGACTGAGCCCCAGTAGGACCAGGCGTACAATGAACAACCACAGACAAGATCGAATCTGAGAGTGGAAGCCAGCAGCTCATAATAGCTTGGGGGGCGATTTCAGGATCTTTATTCTGAAGCCCGTGAGGTGGAATGGACAAATAATATGTTTTGATGACTTTCTCGAGCATTTTTTCTGTCCCCCTCAGGTCCTAGAGCCGCCTGATAGACCTGGCAAAGCGGCTCAAGCACCAACTGGACAAACAAAACGTAGGCCTAGCCTTGAATCCCCCACTGGCTGCCTTCTTACCCACAAACATCTTGGTCTTAGGGTATTGGCCCAGAGCCTTCTGCAGGACAGCTGATAGATATTTCTCTGACTTGAACGTGCTTATGATCAGTTTACCTCGTGAAGAGTCCTCAACAGCCGGGTATAAGCCTCCATGGGGCTCAGCTTCGACTCACTGACCAGCCTATCGATCTCCTTAAGCGCCAAGCATGGGGTTGCGCTTTCTCAATCCTAGACTGCCACAATACAGCACGGGTTTTAATATTGACCCCTGTCACAGCATCCACATCCACTAATATCAGCACCTCAGCATGACTCAATCAGGTGGCCATCGAGACCTGGCTGCAGAATTCTATTTGGCCTAGGGAATCAATCGAGATTGAGTGAGTAGCTAGTGGAGAACAATGGAAGAGTTCTTCATGGTGACAGCTCCTCTCTATTCCTCATCCGAGAAGTCCATGAATTGGAGCTTATCGGCTAGCTTTCGATGGAGGACTTCCTCAACACCTTGGGCATTGATGGTAGCTCGCTCATGGGCTCATCTTGGCCCAGGCACGGCCTATTTTCCTTAAACCTCTAGTATTTCCTTCTACGAAAACTCTGACCTCTTCGTTCAATGAGGGAAGCTCCTTCAACCCAGGTTGAATCAGCAATGGAAGTGATGGATATTGATCTGGCTTCAAGATCGTTGAATAAGAGAGATCCCTAAATATCCATTTGAAAAAAGAGATGAATAGAGTTGATAGGGCGGTCACTCAACATGCAGCTACTCAGATATTAACCATGAATGTATCAGGAAAAAAAGTTCTGATTGGAACCTGCACTTGCACAAGGCACTCGAGTTAAAATCGACTTCTTTTCCTACAAAGCATTTGGATAAATAACGAAAGCTAGAAGGTAGCAGAACGAAATTGGCATGATACCAATTCAAGATCCAAGGGAGCTACAATTGCTCAAAAAACAAATATCGGCAGCATTCATGAGTCAGCATTCAAACTGTCATGAGTAACAAAAGCCAAAGTCAGCTTGCCCGCCTTCTAATTGTCCATGACATCCGAAATTCCGAAAGAGAGCAAAATAAGGCACTTTCACTTTCAGGGCCTTTCCTGAAAGAAAATCTAGTTCACTTGGAAGAGTAACCCGTCTCCGCAGTAAAGATTCAACTGTCAGGCATTTCCTCTTTCGCTCGCCTCTTGGTCTCAACCAAAAAATTTATGGATGTTGTAGTTACACTCATGAAATTTATGGATGTAAGCACTTCAAGAAGTGTCCAAAGTTAAAAGCGGATGGGGATGTTACAGTTGAAAAAGTATGCTGACAATCGGGGAAATAGCACTTGAACACCTCCAAATCTGGTAAAGTTTAGGCTTGTGCGATTGGAGATGCCATTTCATGTTCTTCCTGAGTCGCTTGGTCCCACAAATTTCACAGATTGTGTGTTGGTGAGAGAATAACATATGGGCTTTAACAAATCGACAGTGCTGAATGATTTCATGCAGTCGCAACAAAAGACCTCTGTTTTCACCAGTTTAATTGCGGTATAGCAAAACCAATTCAAGTCAATTAATAAAGGTATAATAGAACTTGAAAAGAAGGGGCCAAAGTACACCAAAAAAGTTGACTTACCATGGGAATCCTCATGCTTTCATAATCATTACCTTGATAGGCAAATGAATGGTTGCACCCATCAAGAGGACAACATGAAAAGATTTCCCTCATGCTGCAGAAGATGGCGAGCTGAGTGGTCTTTCATTTTATAGATTGCATTGCAGACATCTAGAGAGCACTTAAATGGCATCTATAGGAAAGAAAGGAAAGGCGTACAATTTAAGGCTTTGACAATAAGATTCTACAAAGATACCTAATCATCGATCAGATAACTGTGAACGGGTGCTCAAACCTCATGTCAAAGTTTTTGTGATCGGGGTTGACTTGATGGAGAGAATCTGGTGGTCACCGAACCTGATACTGGTCCATTCAAGTTCAAGGAATTTGGGATCCAATTTTCATAGTTCACACTATTAACATGGGTAATGTTATATTATCACGTCCAGCCAGTATCTTTCGCCCTGCAAGTGTTCATTTTTGGCTGAGATATAAAAGCAAAACTTGTAAGACAAGGACTAGGATCCTCATGAAATTCGCCATCATAGAATCAGTCGACAAACTTAGGAGAGATACATTTCAACCGGTTATAAATCTAGACGAGCATATCTTTTCCTAAATTCAATTTCATAGGTATGAGATTGCTGCTTGTTTAGCATAATGGAAGGCAGCAGGATACCAAGAACAAGATTAGCCAAAATAATCATACAACATCTTCGTCGCGAAATTGAAGACCATACCCGTCTGTACCACAAAATAAAGACAGGCATATACAAGGTAGTACATGACTTCAACAAATTTCAAGGTCAGTAAAGCAAGTGAGTGACTTTGCAAATGCTGCCTCAAATAAGCTGGTTTCTTAGATGTCATGCCGCGTTCTTCACAGGTATTCAACTTCTTCCCCTCAGTATTCTGGACAATTCACCTGGTCTCCTCTCCTCCTTCTCCATCTCATCCTGGTCGCAAAGAACAAAACAAGGAGATACAGCCGAAGCAACTATCATGAAATCAACTGAAAAAGGAGCTGAACGGAGCTGGGCTGAATTACCTTGTGGAATGAGAGGATGTGAGAGGTGATGAAAGACTTCTTTGATGTGCAGATTCCACAGTAGTTGCACTAATAGCGTCTTATATCCTTGAAAAAGCCTACTCTCTCTCCGACACCTTCCGCCATCTCTGGCAGTCAGGTTCGAGTGGATCAATCTACTCAATTCACAAGACTTGAACCCTAAATTTTGCTTAAGAAAAAAGGAATCACTAAACCACTTGAACCAACCACATTAGTACAACCTTCTAATTATGTCCATATCCACCTCTCTGACACAAACGAGATGTATTTCCTTCGTACTCAGTGGCAACCTCAATTTTCTTTGGGTGTGATACGGCGTCAAAGCCCGAATGCATTAAAATAAGATGTGGGAAAATCTAGCCTTAAGGGACAGCAGCTAAATTGATGAACAATTATTAGAAGCGACAATATTCTACCTTTGCGATAGGTATATCTGTCTGATGATCAGTGTCCAATCTAGCTGCTGCATGTTCTGATATTTAAGGAATTTTGTTTGAATTGACTTCCATGCAATGACGCGCCAAATTTCCCTTCTCGAAAGCATTTCGGAGCCTGTTGCCAACTTCCCTAATGGATTCTTCATTATAGTACTCCAGAGAAAAGGCTGATATATGGATTCGAACCCCGCTCTATCTATATTCGCCTCAACCTAGTTGAATCTACAGTGTGTTTCGATGGTAGAGTTTTGGAGAGGTGGGGTGGATTGCCACCTCTCCGTCCTCCTTAATAGCATACTTAACAAGATAAAAATCATTGCACAAGGCACAAGCTGATGGCGATAAAATTGCATTCGTGGAAAGTGTGAGAAGAGCTAGAGGAGTTAGGAATGAGGGGCGAAGACATGGTAGGCAAGATCAAGCAATTAGAGATGGAGTAGATAGGAATATTGGGAGTACTAAAATGACGATGCCACCTTTTCAAGGGAGGAATGACCCTGACGCTTTTATCGAATGGGAGAGGAAGGTGGAGCTTGTATTTGATTGCCATAATTACTCGGAAGAGAAGAAAGTGAAGCTTGCAGCGGTGGAATTCACTGATTATGCCATCGTTTGGTGGGACAAATTGGTTAAGGAAAGAAGAAGGAACCATAAAAGGCCTATTGAGACCTGGGAAGAGATGAAGACTGTCATGCGGAAGCGATTGTTCTCTCGTATTACTATCGGGATTTGCATTTAAAATTGCAGAGTTTAAGGCAGGGGACGAGGAGCGTGGAAGACTACCACGAGGAGACGGAAATAGCATTGATTCGGACAAACATTGAAGAAGATGAAGAGGCAACTATGGCCAGGTATTTATGTGGTTTGAACCGAGAAATTGTTAATGTGGTGGAGTTGCAACATTATGTGGAGATAGAAGAGATGGTTAGCATGGCCATGAAAGTAGAACGACAACTCAAGAGAGGGAGACCAGCCAAGCATGAGGGTGGTTCTTATTCGGGGTCTTCAAATTGGAAGTTGAAATGGGGTGCCAGTTCAAGACCAGTAGAGAAACCCAAATCGAATGCTGAAAGGAGCATGAGCAAGAGCCAAGGGGACAACAAAGAGAGAGGTAACTCTACATCCCAACCTCAAAAGAATAGAGATATCAAATGTTTTCGGTGTTTGGGGTCAGGGCATATTGCTTCTCAATGTCCCAATAAAAGGGCAATGATCATGCTAGATAGTAGGGAAATTGAAACTGAAGAAGAGGAAAGTGATTCAATGCCAACACATGATGATTCTAGTGACTATGAATATGCCGCTGAGGGGAATGCCTTAGTAATCATGCAAGCTCTTAATGCACAAATTAAGGAAGAAGAAAGAGTTGATGTGCAAAGGGAGAATATATTCCATACTAGATGCCACATGAAGGATCGGGTATGTAGTTTGATCATTGACGATGGTAGCTGTGTGAATGTGGCTAGTAAGTTACTTGTTGACAAGTTGGGATTGCGTACATTGAAGCATCCTAAGCTATATAAGCTGCAATGGTTGAATGAAAGTGGAGAAGTGAAGGTGAACAAGTAAGTTTTGGTTTCCTTTACAATTGAGAGATATAAGGATGAAGTTCTTTGTGATGTAGTGTCCATGCATGCTAGTCATATGTTGCTTGGGAGGCCATGGCAGTTCGATAGACAGGCAATACATGATGGTTATAAGAATCAATACTCTTTTGTCAAGGATGGTAGAAATGTGACACTTGTTCCATTGACACCTTATCAGGTGTATGAGGGTCAATTCCGAATCAAGAGATCAATTTGTGAGAAAATTGAGGTAGAAGTTGAGATTCAAAGAAAAAAAGAGAGTGAGCAAGTGAGAGAGGAAACTAGCAAGACTAGAGAGGAAGAAAATCGAGAGAGTGAAAACAAAGAGAGCTCACCTATAGATGAGAGGAAATAAATAGTTGAGACAAAAGAGAAAAAAATGAGTTTCTATGCAAAAGAAAGAGAGATTAAGAGTGCATTCAAAACTAATCGCCCAATGATCTTGTTCGTTTACAAGGAGACTTATTTATCTGACCTTAATTATTCTTTGCTAAGTTGTGTTACCTCTCTTTTGCAGGAGTTTGGAGATGTCTTTCCCACAGAATTACCCAATCGTTTGCCACCAATAAGGGGAATAGAGCATCAAATCGAATTTGTGCCAGGAGCCGCAATTCCGAACCGGCCAGCATATCGAAATAATCCAGAGGAGACAAAGGAACTTCAAAGGCAAGTGGACGAGCTTTTAACTAAAGGGCATGTGCGTGAGGGCATGAGTCTTTGTGCGGTCCCAGTATTGTTGGTGCCAAAGAAAGATGGTACTTGGCGAATGTGTGTTAATTGCCGCGCTGTAAACAAAATCACGGTAAAGTATCGACATCTCATTCCTCGATTAGATGATATGTTGGATGAATTGCATTGATCCACTTTATTTACAAAAATAGACTTGAAAAGCAAATACCATCAGATTAGGATGAAAAAGGGTGATGAGTGGAAAACGGCTTTCAAAACAAAACAAGGCTTGTATGAGTGGTTAGTTATGCCATTCTGATTAACTAATGCGTCTAGTACTTTCATGAGGCTCATGAATCATGTTTTGCGTGCTTTCATTGGAAAATTCGTGGTTGTCTATTTTGATGATATCTTGGCGTATAGTAAGAGCTTGAAGGATCATATCCATCATTTGCGACGCATGCTTCAAGCATTGAGACATGAAAAATTATACGCTAACTTGAAGAAATGTACATTTTGCATGGATCGAGTTGTGTTTTTGGGATTTGTTGTTAGTTCCAAGGGTATTCAGGTTGATGAAGAAAAGGTGAAAGCAATTAAGGATTGGCCGACGCCAAAATCCGTAACCGAGGTAAGAAGTTTTCATGGTCTAGCCAGTTTTTATAGGCGATTTGTGCTAGATTTTAGTACTTTGGCTGCTCCATTGACGGAAGTGGTTAAGAAAGAAATAGGTTTCAAATGGGGAGTAGAGCAGGAGTAAGCATTTAATTTGATTAAGGAAAGGCTTTGTTCTGCACCTTTATTGGTTTTACCTTATTTTTTGAAAACTTTCGAGATTGAATGTGATGCTTTCGGGATTGGTATAGGTGCTGTTTTGATGCAGGAAAAACGACCGATTGCCTACTTTAGTGAGAAGTTAAGTGGAGCCGCTTTGGATTATTCTACATATGACAAGGAACTTTATGCTTTGGTCCGCGCTTTGGAGACGTGGCAGCACTACTTGTGGTCGAAGGAATTTGTCATACACACGGACCACGAATTATTGAAGCATTTGAAAGGGCAAAACAAGCTGAATCGGAGACATTCCAAGTGGGTCGAATTCATAGAGATGTTTCCATACGTGATTCAGTACAAGCAAGGAAAGGAAAACATGGTAGCTGATGCATTATCACGGAGGTATGTACTTATCTCTACTCTAAATGCTAAATTTCTTGGGTTTGAACATCTTAAGGAGTTGTACATGCAAGATTCTGACTTTGGTGCTATATATAGTGCATGTGAAAATAGTGCATTTGGTAAATTCTATAAGCATGACGAATTCTAATTTAGGGAGAATAAGCTATGCATTCCTAATTCTTCTATGCGTGAATTACTTGTGCTTGAGTCGCATGGGGGAGGTCTTATGGGTCATTTCGGGGTAGTTAAGACTTTGGATATTTTGAGAGAACATTTCTTTTGGCCGCATATGAATAGAGATGTGGAGAGAATTTGCTCTAAATGTGTTACTTGTAAGAAGGCGAAATCAACAGTCAAACCCCATGGAATGTATATGCCTTTACCTTTTCCTAATGAGCATTGGACTGATATATCTATGGATTTCATCCTAGGATTGCCTAGGTCTAATAAAGGACGAGATTCCATTTTCGTAGTTGTGGATCGGTTTTCTAAGATGGATCATTTTATTCCATGCCGCAAAACTGATGATGCCACACATATTGTTGATTTGTTCTTTAGGGAGGTAGTGTGATTGCATGGGATACCTAAGACCATAGTTAGTGATCGGGATGCAAAGTTCTTCAGTCATTTTTTGTGCGTCTTGTGGGGAAAGTTAGGAACTAAATTGTTGTTTTCAACTACTTGTCATCCCCAAACGGATGGGCAAACTGAGGTGGTTAATAGGACATTGTCCATTCTTCTTCGTACTGTCATAAAAAGGAATTTGAAGTCTTGGGAAGATTGCATATCGTTTATTGAGTTTGCCTATAATCGTACAGTATATTCTTCTACTAACTTCTCACCATTTCAGATTGTGTATGGTTTTAATACATTAACACCTTTGAATCTAATCCCTTTGCCTATGAGTGAGATTTCTAGTCTTGACGGAAAGAAAAAGGCAGATATGGTGAAAAAGATTCATGAAGAAGCGAGGCACCATATCTTGAAAAAGAATAAACAATATGTCGAACGTGCCAACAAGGGACGGAAGAAAGTGACTTTTGAACCAGGAGATTGGGTGTGGGTTCATATGAAGAAGGAAAGATTTTCAGACCAACGGAAATCCAAATTGAGTCCACAAGGAATTGAACCATTCCAAGTCATAGGCAAGATAAATGATAATGCTTACAAAATAGATTTACCAGGTGAGTATAATGTTAGCCCAACTTTTAATGTTTCTTATCTTTCTCCAATTGATGTAGGTTTCGATTCGATGACGAATTCTTTTGAAGAGCGGGGGAATGATGAGGATTGTGGGCATGACAATGAGGCTGATGCACACAAACTTGGAAGTCGGACTCGTGAAGAGGGAGCTGAAGCACAAGATCTTGGAGGCTTGCATGTTCCGAGTGGGCCAATCACACGGGCGAAGGCTAAACAAATCCAACAAGCTATAGAGAGCTTGCTGATGGGCTTTTTGGGCAAAGAGGAGTCTAATTCAATTGGGTCTCCAAAGGCCTTTATTCAACTGACTTGCCATGAGATGCTGAAGATAGAATAAAAATCTGCCAACTATTCTAGATAGCCTTGATTTAGTTTCCTTTGTTATTTCTGGCTTTAAGAAACTAAGATTATTCTAGTTGCCTAGTTTATTAGTTTCTAGTTTCTCCTAGGCTTATATAAAAGAGGCTGAGTAGCTGATCATAGGTAGACTATTATGGTATTTTGGTGAGATTTTCTCCTTTATTCTTCATTGAACTCCTTCGAACGAACAAGTGTGACAGCTTGTGATTGTTCGGTACACTTTGATATTATTGGTTCTTGTTTCGTCATAAACAACGGGTAATAATCATTGTCTTGATATTGTTGGTTCTTGTTTCTCTATAAACAACGGGTCAATAATCCTCTTTATCTAAATTTGTGTTTGGCAATCTGGGAATCGATTCAAGTTGGTCGTCGGGTTTCACAATCCTTCGTGAGGTCCGCATTTAAATTCCTTTTCACAATCCGACGGCTTCTTTCTTTTCTTTCTATCTTTTTTTTTCAGCTCTATTTTTTTTAGCTGAATTTTTTTTCTCTCTTTTTTTTTTGAAGCTGGAACTTTTTTTTTCCATACTACCAATGCAAAACGAACAAGCTAGATGGAACGAAATTCAGCAAATTGAAACGAAAAGGATAAGATAAACCTGATTTGGAGCCTGATGCTCTGATACCAAAATGATGCGAACCTCATGAAGGATTGTGAAACTCGATGACCAACTTGAATCGATTCCCAGATCGCCAAACACAGGTTTAGATAAAGTGGATTATTGACCCGTTGTTTATAGAGAAACAAGAACCAACAATATCAAGACAAGAATTATTGACCCGTTGTTTATGAAGAAACAAGAATATCAAAGTGTACCGAACAATCACAAGCTGTCACACTTGTTCGTTCGAAGGAGTTCAATGAAGAACAAAAGAGAAAATCTCACCAAAATACCATAATAGTCTACCTATGATCAGCTACTCAGCCTCCTTTATATAAGCCTAGGAGAAATTGGAAACTAATAAACTAGGCAACTGGAATAACCTTAGTTTCCTAAAGCCAGAAATAACAAAGGAAACTAAATAAAGGCTATCTAGAATAGTTGGCAGTCTTTTATTCCATTTTCAACATCTCATGGCAAGTCAGTTGAATAGAGGCCTTTGGAGACCCAATTGAATTAGACTCCTCTTGGCCCAAAAAGCCCATCAGCAAGCTCTCCATTGCTTGTTGGATTTGTTTGGCCTTCGCCCCGTGTGATTGGCCCACTCGGAACATGCAAGCGTCCAAGATCTTGTGCTTCAGCTCCCTCTTCACGAGTTCGACTTCTAAGCTCGTGTGTATCAGCCTCATTATCATGCCCACGATCCTCATCATTCCCCCGCTCTTCAAAAGGATTCGTCCTCGAATCGAAACCTACATCAATCTGAGAAAGATCAGAAACATTAAAAGTTAGGCTAACATTATACTCACCTGGTAAATCTATTTTGTAAGCATTATCATTTATCTTGGCTATGACTTGGAATGGTTCAATTCCTCGTGGACTCAATTTGGATTTCCGTTGGTTTGAAAATCTTTCCTTCCTCATATGAACCCACACCCAATCTCCTGGTTCAAAAGTCACTTTCTTCCGTCCGTTGTTGGCACGTTCGACATATTGTTTATTCTTCTTCAAGATATGTTGCCTCGCTCCTTCATGAATCTTTTTCACCGTATCTGTCTTTTTTCCGTCAAGACTAAAATCTCACTCATAGGCAAAGGGATTAGATTCAAAGGTGTTAATGGATTAAAACCATACACAATCTGAAATGGTGAGAAGTTAGTAGAAGAATGTACTGTACGATTATAAACAAACTCAATAAACGGTATGCAATATTCCCAAGACTTAAAATTCCTTTTTATGACAGTACGAAGAAGAGTGGACAATATCCTATTAACCACCTCGGTTTTCCCATCCGTTTGGGGATGATAAGTAGTTGAAAACAATAATTTAGTTCCTAACTTTCCCCACAATACGCGCTAAAAATGACTCAAGAACTTAGCATCCCGATCACTAACTATAGTCTTAGGTATCCCATGCAATCGCACTACCTCCCTAAAGAACAAATCAGCAATATGTGTGGCATTATTAGTTTTGCGACATGGAATAAAATGTGCTATCTTAGAAAATTGATCCACAACTACGAAAATGGAATCTCGTCTTTTATTAGACCTAGGTAATCCATGGATATATCAGTCCAAGGCTCATTAGGAGTTTGACTGTTGAAAGGAGTTTGGCTCTAAATGGAGTTTGACCTACGAAAGATATATACATTACATGGGGTTTGACTATTGATTTCGTCTTCTTACAAGTAACACATTTAGAGCAAATTCTCTCCACATCTCTCTTCATATGCGGCCAAAAGAAATGTTCTCTCAAAATATCCAAAGTCTTAACTACCCCGAAATAACCCATAAGACATCCCCCATGCGATTCAAGCACAAGTAATTCACGCATAGAAGAATTAGGAATGCATAGCTTATTCTCCCTAAATAAGAATTCGCCATGCTTATAGAACTTACCAAATGCACCCTTTTTCACATGCACTATATATAGCACCAAAGTCAGAATCTTGCATGTACAACTCCTTAAGATGTTCAAACCCAAAAATTTTAGCATTTAGAGTAGAGATAAGTACATAACTCCGTGATAATGCATCAGCTACCATGTTTTCCTTTCCTTGCTTGTACTGAATCACGTATGGAAACATCTCTATGAATTCGACCTACTTTGAATGTCTCCGATTCAACTTGTTTTGCCCTTTCAAATGCTTCAATGATTCGTGGTCCGTGTGTATGACAAATTCCTTCGACCACAAGTAGTGTTGCCACGTCTCCAAAGCGCAGACCAAAGCATAGAGTTCCTTTTCATATGTAGAATAATTCAAAGCGGTTCCACTTAGCTTCTCACTAAAGTAGGCAATCGGTCGTTTTTCCTGCATCAAAACAACACCTATACCAATCCCGAAAGCATCACATTCAATCTTGAAAAATCAGGTAAAACCAATAAAGGTGCAAAACAAAGCCTTTCCTTAATTAAATTAAATGCTTGCTCTTGCTCTACTCCCCATTTGAAACCTATATCTTTCTTAACCACTTCCGTCAATGGAGCAACGAAAGTACTAAAATCTCGCACAAATCGCCTATAAAAACTGGCTAGACCATGAAAACTTCTTACCTCGGTTACGGATTTCGACGTCGGCCAATCCTTAATTGCTTTCACCTTTTCCTTATCAACCTGAATACCCTTGGAACTAACAACAAATCCCAAAAACACAATTCGATCCATGCAAAATGTACATTTCTTCAAGTTAGCGTATAATTTTTCATGTCTCGATGCTTGAAGCACACGTCGCAAATGATGGATATGATTCTTCAAGCTCTTACTATACACCAAGATATCATCAAAATATACAACCACGAATTTTCCAATTAAAGCACACAAAATATGATTCATGAGCCTCATGAAAGTACTAGGCACATTAGTTAATCCGAATGGCATAACTAACTTCTCATACAAGCCATGTTTTGTTTTGAAAGCTGTTTTCCACTCATCACCCTCTTTCATCCTAATCTGATGGTATCCGCTTTTCAAGTTTATTTTTGTAAATAAAGTGGAACCATGCAATTCATCCAACATGTCATCTAATCGAGGAATGGGATGTCGATACTTTACCGTGATTTTGTTTACAGCGCGACAATCAACACACATTCGCCAAGTACCATCTTTCTTTGGCACCAGCAATACCGGGACAGCACAAGGACTCATGCTCTCACGCACATGCCCTTTAGCTAAAAGCTCGTCCACTTGCTTCTGAAGTTCCTTTGTCTCCTCTGGATTACTTCGATAAGTTGGCCGGTTCGGAATTGCAGCTCCTGGTACAAAGTCGATTTGATGCTCTATTCCCCTTATTGGTGGCAAACGATTGGGTAACTCCGTGGGAAAGACATCTCCGAACTCCTGCAAAAGAGAGGTAACACAACTTGGCAAAGAATAATTAAGGTCAGATAAGTAAGCCTCCTTATAAACGAACAAGATCATTGGGCGATTAGCTTTGAATGCACTCTTGATCTCTCTTTCTTTTGCATAGAAACTCGTTTTTTTCTCTTTTCTCTCAACTAATTCTTTCCTCTCATCTATAGCTGAGCTCTCTTTCTTTTCACTCTTCCAATTTTCTTCCTCTCTAGTCTTACCAGTTTCCTCTCTCACGTGCTTACTCTCTTTTTTTTTCCCTTTAAATCTTAGCTTCTACCTCACTTTTCTCACAAATTGATCTCTTGATTCGGAGCTGGTCCTCATACACCTGATAAGGTGTCAATGAAACAAGTGTCACCTTTCCACCATCCTTGACAAAAGAGTATCGATTTTTATACCCATCATGTATTGCATGTCTATCGAATTGCCATGGCCTCCCAAGTAACATATGACTAGCATGCATAGGCACTACATCACAAAGAACTTCATCCTTGTATCTCCCAATTGTAAAGGAAACCAGAACTTGCTTGTTCGCCTTCACTTCTCCACTTTCATTCAACCATTGCAACTTATATGGCCTAGGATGCTTCAATGTATGCAATCCCAACTTGTCAACAAGTAACTTACTAGCCACATTCACACAGTTACATCCGTCAATGATCAAACTACATACTCGATCCTTCACTTGGCATCTAGTGTGGAATATATTTTCCATTTGCACATCATCTCTCTCTTCTTCCTTAATTTGTGCATTAAGTGCTCGCATGATTACTAAAGCATTCCCCTCAGCAGCATATTCATAATCACTACTAGAATCATCTTGTGTTGGCATTGAATCACTTTCCTCATCTTCAGTTTCAATTTCCCCACTATCTAGCATGATCATTGCCCTTTTATTTGAACATTGAGAAGCAATATGCCCTGATCCCAAACACCGAAAACATTTGATATCTCTATTCTTTAGAGGTTGGGATGTAGAGTTACCTCTCTCCTTGTTGTCCCCTTGGCACTTGCTCATGCTCCTTTCAGCATTCAATTTGGGTTTCTCTACTAGTCTTGAGCCGGCACCCCATTTCGACTTCCAATTTGATGAAGACCCCGAATTCGAACCACCCTCTTGCCTTGCTAGTCTCCCTCTCTTAAGTTGTCGTTCTACTTTCATGGCCATGCTAACCATCTCTTCTATCTCCATATAATGTTGCAACTCCATCACATTAGCAATTTCTCGATTCAAACCACATAAAAACTTGGCCATAGTTGCCTCCTCATCTTCTTCAATGTTTGCCCGAATCAAAGCTATCTCCATCTCCTTGTGGTAGTCTTCCATGCTCCTCGTCCCCTGCCTTAGACTTTGCAATTTTAAATGCAAGTCCCGATAGTAATACGAGGGAACAAATCGCCTCCGCATGACAGTCTTAATCTCTTCCCAGGTCTCAATAGGCCTTTCATGGTTCCTTCTTCTTTCCTTACCCAATTTGTCATACCAAACGATGGCATAATCGGTGAATTCCATCGATGCAAGCTTCACTTTCTTCTCTTCCGAGTAATTATGGCAATCAAATACAAGCTCCACCTTCCTCTCCCATTCGATAAAAGCATCAGGGTCATTCCTCCCTTGAAAAGGTGGTATCGTCATTTTAATACTCTCAATATTCCTATCTACTCCATCTCTAATTGTTTGATCTCGCCTACCATGTCTTCGCCTCTCATTCCTAACTCCTCTGGCTCTCCTCACACTTCCCACGAATGCAATTTCATCATCTTCCGCATAATCTTCATCTTCTTCATCGTGAGGATTCGGCGACTGGCGGATTAGTCTCATTGCATTGAGAACTTGCACATGCTGCCTGGGTTGCTCCCTCTGCATTTGATCAATTCGTTGATATTGTCGGTCCATTCTGTCACGGATATCTCCAAAAATAACTTCCAATCTCTCGAATTGTTGCTGCATGGCTTTCAAAGTAAAAGCAACATCTTGTTGACCGGCATTACTTCCATCCCCAGTTGTAGATTCATTGCCTTTTCCTGTGAAGCTCATGTTTGCACTACGAAAAGAAAATTGATGTTAGGACCTCACAACCACTCGCTCACGTGTTTGCCCTCAAATTATCGTCACTCAACACTTGTGTTTCGCTAAGTTCAATGGCTTTTTTTCCCTCTGATACGCTCACCACTCTTGCCTCTTTCCACTCTACTTTCCTCCTCAAAGTTCTTTACAGAACTCAGCAACTTACAAATTAAAGGCAACTAGCTCGTAGTAATTCAAAACATTAATTAATATATTGGCCCTAACTTGGACACAAACTAACAGGGAAATAAATGGTTAAAGGAAAGTTAACCAAGGAAAGATTTTAGGAATGAAGAAAGAAATATATTAGAGTAATATATGGATGAAAAGATATGGAGGATGATATAGGGAAGGGAATATGGAAGATCATGTATTGGGTAATTATGGGAGCAAAATCAACGAGGATCAACAACAAGGTAAATCACAACTTTAGAATGATCTGATGCAAAGAATCCATATCAAATTGACACTGATGGCTTCTTTCTTTTCTTTCTATCTTTTTTTTCAGCTCTATTTTTTTGGCCGAATTTTTTTTCTCTCTTTTTTTTTTATTTTTGAAGCTGGAACTTCTTTTTTTTTATTTTTTGCTACTACCAATGCATAACGAACAAGCTAGATGGAACGAAATTCAGCAAATTGAAATGAAAATGATAGGATAAACCTGATTTGGAGCCTGATGCTCTGATACCAAAATGATGCGGACCTCACGAAGGATTGTGAAACCCGACGACCAACTTGAATCGATTCCCAGATCGTCAAACACATATTTAGATAAAGAGGATTATTGACCCATTGTTTATGAAAAAACAAGAACCAATAACATCAAAGTGTACCGAACAATCACAAACTGTCACACTTGTTCGTTCGAAGGAGTTCAATGAAAAACAAAGAAGAAAATCTCACCAAAATACCATAATAGTCTACCTATGATCAGCTACTCAGCCTCCTTTATATAAGCCAAGGAGAAACTAGAAACTAATAAACTAGGCAACTGGAATAACCTTAGTTTCCTAAAACCAGAAATAACAAAGGAAACTAAATAAAGGCTATCTAGAATAGTTGACAGTCTTTTATTCTATCTTCAGCATCTCATGGCAAGTCAGTTGAATAAAGACCTTTGGAGACCCAATTGAATTAGACTCCTCTTGGCCCAAAAAGCCCATCAGCAAGCTCTTCATAGCTTGTTGGATTTGTTTGGCCTTCGCCTGTGTGATTGGCCCACTCGGAACATGCAAGTCTCCAAGATCTTGTGCTTCAGCTCCCTCTTCACGAGTTCGACTTCCAAGCTCGTATGCATCAGCCTCATTGTCATGCCCACGATCCTCATCAGCTTTCATTTCACCTTTTATGTTCCTACGATGTGCCGACATAGGAACATGTTACCGGTTCTCCATCCCGAGATATTGATAATCAGCAAGCCCCACCTAATAGCTCGGAATTTGCAAATTTGTTCCATAGTGAAGCGAATAAGGGCACAGAGACATTGTCTTCCTCGGAGTTGTCATCGTTGCTAGGGTCAGGAACACCCCAGACAATGTGGTCCCATGAGTCCTTCCTCGGCTACTTTCTCATTCGACTGAGTGCTCGAGTGGATAGCTAGCCTCATCACATAGAAGCTCCTTGAACATAAGTTCTCTTGTCACCAGCACTGCGTTCAGCTGTTGAGTTGCGCAAGGTCGATCTTGGCCCAATCTTTACAATGAAGGATCTAGTCCTCTTTGAGAGAGGAAGTATCAGAAAAAAAGAGCTTCAGTTGTCACTGAGTGAGAGCTTAAGACTCAAGTAATTAAAATTTAGTTACAAGTCGAAAATAAAATCTCCATGGTGACCATTTGCAGGACATGGGTTCATTAGAGACCCGCAGCCCATATGTATAGAGGATTTGGACTCTGGACGAGCTGCCAGTGCCCGTGTTCCATAATTCAGGATCCAAATATTTCCTAATCTCTTGTCGGTTAACAAAAGAAGCAAACGTCATAGGTCCTCCGATCCATCTCACATCTTCCGTCAATGCTTTCTAATTATCGGCAAATTTTCCATTGCTTTCAACTCTTCAAATGATACTTCCTACCAATCCAAAATGGGTAGGAAAAAAAAATTGAAGAATGGGATGCTCATCTATTCCACAACTCTGAAATGTTGCACAGGATTCTTATATTACACATTTAAAGAGATGATGAAGTGGTGCCACCATCTGGTTCAGAGGGACCAATAAGCGATAGAATCTCTATGTACAACCAAACTTCATATGGTGATCCCATCTGCTGCTTTTGTTCTCTTAAACCTGGCTAGCATCAAAGTACATTATTTCTTTTTATTTGTTTCTCAATGCTTGAGCCAGTAGTTCCTCAACTGAGCCATATGGAGCAATATCTCATCCCGACCTTGGTTCGTGACACTGCTGGTCATGATCCACGGTGGGGCCGTCTGAAAGAAGCCCCTTATCAACTCTTGGAAATCACTGACATTCTCCTCAGGTCTCTTCCCACCATTCTTTTTCTTCTTACGTTTGTCGCATTTGGTGAAGACCAATGTCATGGGGATCTGAAAAGCATGAGAAATTTTAGGACTTAAAGGGTTAGCCCGGAAGAAGAGAGACTATTGGGTGTAAATATATTTTCATCATTTTCAATGTTTTACACATAGTTTTCCAGAATTGCTCTTCCTTGTCTGCAGATGAATACTGTCTGGGACCTGAAAAGAAGGGAGGGGGGTTTGGGGGAGAGAGAAACAAACCACCAGTTCTGGAATAACCGCCCCCATTTTCAAGTTTTTTACGTTTCTCATACCGGAAAACAAAGGAAATGAGGGGCTGGTAAACAGCATTCATCAGTCTGCATTTTTCCATCACAAGAAGCTGAGACAATCACCTGATTCTCCCCCAACCAACTGGCATATTCAAGGTCGATCTTTTTGGCTGGAATACTCGCGTCTATTAGAAGGAACACCGAGACCAACGTTGATCTGTTCAGGAAATAGCCTTTCGTGAACTTGCCCCAGTCTGTCCTAAGTTCTTGAGGTGCAACAGCATAACTGTTTGGAGTAATTAGGGAAGGAATTAATAAGACAGCCACCAGATTTAACAAGCAGCGGAAATGGAGAATAAGCTTAAGAAAGTAATGTGCTCGTGTAAGCATCAAAAGAGTCGAACTAGAAATATAATTCCTCAAATCGATGCATTATATAAAATATCATTTATTACTTTTGCACTCCATTTCGCCCATGGACTGCCAGTAGGATGAGGGCCTGAACTGCAGACTGATTAACATGGGGAAAATGTCAGCATGGGGACTCTGACCCAGCCTATGATTTCAATGAAGTTCAAGAGGACCACGACCTACTGACTGAAAACCATAATTTGCTAGATGAAAGCGTGACCAATTACTTATTGCTACAAATAAATGAAATTTACGAATGTATAATGAATCAAAGACATGAGGTTGATCATAAACTCATGATGAACAGGTGGATGTAATGTCAAAGTCAGCAATAAAAGAGCGATAGAACCGGAGTAGCAGCTATTTTTGGCCATACCCATATCCAGGCAAGTCCACCAGATACCAGCTATCATTTATCCGGAAATGGTTTATGCATTGTGTCTTCCCTGCACCAAATACAATACCAAAACATTATTCGTCAACGGCATCCCCCTGACACCCCATTTAGCTGATAACTTCGAAACAGCTCAGCTCTGTGCACTGTTAATTTTGTTCATCAGTACCCCGACATAACAGTTCCATGCTCAAAGAATATTGTGATCATTGTGCCTTAATCCAGCTCTGCAATATAATCCGAGACTGGAATTTCCGATAACTGATGCAATGATATATGACTCATACACCGTTCATAATGACTAACAAATAGAGGAGCATCCTTTCCTCGGGTAGACATTAACACAAACATGTTGTGGGCTTTGCTGAAGCTCCATTCAAGTTTGATCACCAATGGCTATTTGTCTCGTCTCCACTACAAAATTGTTAACAGTATGCATTTTTCGTGGATTATGAGAAAACGAACCAGGCTTCTTCGAAGTGAGAGCGAGCTTCCTCCTCCTGACGAGCGAGTTGAGGAGCGAGGACTTCCCGACGTTGGACCGACCCACGAGGGCGAACTCAGGGAGGCCGTCGGAGGGGCAGTCCTCGGTGCGGACGCTGCTCTTGACGAACTCAGCCTCCGCCACCTGGGCGTCCCTGGCGTACCTGCTGAGCACGATGTTGGAACCCTTCAGCACCCTCGCGCTAAGGTCGGAGCTGTCGCAGGGCACCTCGGTGTCGGGCGGGACGAAGAGCCTGTCCAGCGGGATCTCGATGCGGGGTTCGAGGAGCTCGGCGGCGGCGGGGGGTTCGGCTGCGGGAGGCCGCTCTGCGGCCAAGAGGGTCGAGTAGTGTGGCCGGGTGAGGAGCTTGGAGAGCGGCGGTGTGGAGAAGAGGGAGCGATAGGTGAAGAGGGATTGGGGTTTGGGGAAGAAGGCGGGGAAGGGGAATCTTTGGAGGTGAGTCAACACCATGTCTATCCCTCGCTGTTTCTGTGAAAGACCGAAAATGACGAACTTTTTGGCGCCGGCGAAGAAGAGGAGACGTAATATAACGGACGGGAACGATGATGGGCACATAGTCCGGTCGCTGCAGTAAATTTTTCATGGCAAATTTCCTTTTTCTTTGTTTTTAAAAAGTAAATTTCATTTCATGACCTAAATAAAAAAATTAATTTTTACAAATTATATATAAAAAAAATCACTACATAACAAATTACATGGATTTTCAGGAAAAATTTCGTTTTGTAAAAATTTATAGATGTTTTCTTTTCGTATCAAATGTGTAATGACGTTACTTTTTTCTTTAATTGGATATTCTATCACGGTTGGTTAGCAAAAACAATAACCACGGTTGTTTTTTTCTCGGCTGTGATCCCATTCGATAAGATTTGGACCATACACGTTAAAATATTTTTATCTTAATATTCACTCCTTGTAGTTTGCTTATCGATATTTTCAATCAAATAATTAATAATTTCATAACTTAACAAAAAAAAAGACAAAAAAAATAATAAACAAACAATTATCGATGTGAATGATGTGGCATTTCGATGAATAAAGATAACTATCGAACAGTCAAACTCAAACTGTTACAATTTGCAATACATTCCCACTAGTTGATTTTCAGACTTTACCCACATATTAAACTGAAAATGTCGAAATCAGACTTAACGCAGAATCTTTTACAAGGATTCCAGGGTCTTAAATATCAAAAATCAATCTTACGCTCGATTCCTGTTTTCCATTATCTTTATTCATCGAGAATTGTTTCTTTATTATTTTTTATTTTATTTTTTTAAGTTATAAAATTATTATTTATTTGATTCAACCAGTATATTTCGATTCGATTTCATATCAAGCCGAATATGTTTCGTTCACAGGTGTGACCAAGCATCGTCGAGAAGATGCGTGATCGAAAATATCGATAATCAAACTATAAGGGGTGAATCTTAAGGTAAAAACATATTTGTCACGTGTACGCTCTCGATCTTACCTAACGAGATCTAACCGCTGAAAAAAGAAAAAACAACCGTAATAGCTTGTTAGAAGAGTTGTGGAGGAGTTGATTATAACCATTCCTAGTATGCAATTTAAACAAGCGGTAAATGCTCATTTGGTGGCTTAGTTGGGCCGAAGTGGGCCATAGTTTTAATCACTTGACATGGTAGTTTATGACAGATTTGAGACGAAAGTTAAAAACATAATAACAAATCTATATATATATATAATAAAATGAATTAAGTATGTAATAAATGTTTCTAATAACTGTTATCAATATTCTAAATAAAAAATAAATATGTCATTAGAGGAAGAGACTAAGGTCACATGGAGATGGTTTCTAATAAGACTTTCTGAAGATAAACGACATCCAAGACCACATGATTGGAAATTTAATTCTGACATGGAAAACGTATTGTGGACTTTTCCTTACAAACAATCATTTTAATTGAGAAGTACCAAGTGTTAAGCAGTATAATGAGGATTTTTCATTGTTTTGCAGGGTCTTATACCTAATATGGAAGATGTCCAAAAACAAGGCACGGGTTTTGTACGAGACACTTAGAGGCCAATGTTTGAACAAGCCAGAGAATTGTAGAGATAAGAAACTTCTTGTGGCATTGTGCTCAGTGCAAGACAATGCTAGATTTTAAGAAGAAATTTTTGGAGTTTAAAGAGGTGAATGAGGCTACCTGGAGTTATTTTGATAATTTACCTCATCACAGTTAGAAAAAGAGCAGCATTTAGTTGTAACCAAGAACTATGCTTTGACCAACAACATATCCGAACAATTTAATGTAGCTATAGTCATATTTAGAGGGAAGTCCATCATTTCAATGTTGGAAGAAATAAGGATATATTTAATGAACAAGATGAACAAGAGCAAGAGCCAAATGGATAGGTATAGGGGTCCAATCACTCTTGTTGCACAGTCCAAGCTTGAGCTTGGCAAGAAAGAGAGCAATTCATGGATTTCCTATGTGGGTAGGAGATGGATTCAGGTGCAGCATGTGGTGAGACTGAATGAGAAGTATGTGATAGACATTAAGAGTTAACATGCTCTTGTAAAGAATGGGATTTGACTAGAATCCAATGTGCTCAAGCAATAGCTTGTATGGGCTATAACAACTTGTAACCTGAGCTATTTGTACATTAATATTACTCAAAGGATACATGGGAGAACACCTACATGCCATTCATTCAACCAGTAAAAGGGACCGACGGGAAAAGAATGGAAATGACCCTATTAACCCTCCAGTGTATGGTAAGGGTGGAGGTAAGCCTAAGAAGAAGAGCTCCAAGGCCAATGATTTGCATGAGAATCCATTCAAGGTAAAAAGGAATGCAAGGCATTCAAAGGTGGAAAGTGTGATGTAAAGTCATAATAGTAGAAAGCAGTGTTATCAGAACCGGACCGGATGATGAACCGGAAGGGATACGGGGTCATGGGTTTATGGGTCCAACCGGGGGTTCGATGGGTCGGACCGCTCGTTTATTTAAAATAAAATAAATATTCATATTATTAAAAAAATTATGATAATTAAGATAAAAGTATGATGATTTTAAAGAAATATAATAATAGTATAAGAAAGTATCTATATATTTAATATTTCTTACTTCAAAATAAATATTTTATTTTAATAAGTACTTAAAAGTAGAGTTAAAAGAACAAAAAAGTGGTGGTGGCTTGGTTGGTAGTATGCTAATATGAGAAGTAAGAGGTCATGAGTTCAAATCTTTACACAACCAACCAATTTTTATATTAAATAGGAAACCCATAAAAACCCATAGAACCGGCCGGTTTAATGAAATTTTGCTTAAAACCGGCCGGTTCAATGGGTCCGGCGGTTCAAAGCTACCATTTCGGTTTTTAGGCGAACCGGACCGGACATGGTGCCGGTTCCCGGTCCGACCGGTCAAACCGGCCGGTCCGGTCCGGTTCTGATAACAATGGTAGAAAGTGTTGCGGAACAGTAGTCAAAGAAAAACCAACAAAGAAAGTCAAGATTTCTGCCAAGGATGGGGTATTCTTATCAAATAAGTATTTGAGTATTGAAAAGAACGAATAATGACGCTACCTTATATTAGTATGAGAATTTCACATACTTTTTGTGCAGGGCAAATCTATCAATGATCAAGGAAAAGGAAAATCTATGAATGTTCAAGGACCATAAGCACAACCTCAACATAATATAAGTCATGCATTCACAATCCTATAGAATCAAATCCCACCATCATCAAGCATGTCCAATGAATCGCAAGTACCACATTAGGTTAAAAGTTCATTGTAATGACAGTATTTGTTCCAACACCAAGCATGGCCAATCAAGCACGAGGTATTATAGTAAAGTATTATTCAGCCTCATACTGCAGCTTATATAAAATATTTCAACATTTTCTTTTTTCTTTGGTGCTGGGTTTAAGGCCTCAAGATGCCCCCTATATATGTTAACTCCAACTATTCGGAATCAAGTGTATCATAATTATCTAACATGTAATATATTGGATTGGTAGATCAAATTATTCAAATCCATTGTAATTCTTGGAGTTAAGTTGTGGAATTGTTCATGTTTTACCGCAGAAGAAATGGACCTATGGATGGGGGGTGGCTCCCAATAGGCCTTATGTATCTGCACCAAGCCTCCCGCACCTACCAAGCATGCCAACTTCATCTGCAATAAGACCCCTACCTTGCTGGCCTCTATCTCACTGCTCATGTTTTGCTCTATTCATGATGAGGGAACTGTTACGAGTGCCTCAATTGAGGAGTCTCGTGCAACCACCAATTCCAACTCCTCCATAATCTGTTCAGAAATTCCCCCGAAACCAGTTGAGTGGCGGGGACAAAAATGCGTTACAAGGACTATGTTAAAGAAGATGAGTTCAACAAGCTAGTCAAAAGTCAACAAATCCAAAACCAGCTCATACGGCTCTGGAATAGTGTGAAGCAAGATCAATAGGGGGTTCTTCTAGAAAACATAAAATATGCAGATTTAGGACATCACTTACAGTCTCTTTTTGCGAAGCAAGATATCAATTCTGGTCGCAAGTGATCTTATACTTTTTGGTATACTTGACAATGGGGTACGTATCATTTGATGGTGTTTTGTTTTAATGTTATGGTTTAAATTTCTTATTTAGTTTTGGTCGTGCCGTTTTACTTTAGTTTAGAATCATTGAGAAAGACAATGCAAGAGTTCTAAACATCAAAGAAAAATGTGGTACAAGGACACTTTTATTGCTTCATGCAATACACATCATAAGAGTTCTTCAATCAAGAACAATCGTAAGCAGCTTTACCACCACCCTAAAACTGCCAAGCACCAACAACAATTCTTTCTAAACTAATAAAGTACTACTAATCCTCATATTAAGGCATTGACGCTTTATGAGAAATAATTGGACTTCAATTTAAGATGGGCAAGTTAGAAAGTAGGCTGGCTAATAGCGATTCAGGCAAGGTTATGGCTTGCGAGCCATATAATCGTAAGAGGATCCTCGTATTTGAATATTAGGATGAAGACCGACTCTTAATCCCCTAGGAGGTTAGTATCATGACCCTTTTTGTGGATTACTATGTGGCTTACCAGCCTTTAAAACAACATAGCGGCGACTCACATTCCATCCGATCCCCAAGCAAAATTCAAAACAATCTAACGAAGTCGGTTTGCAACCCGAACATATGATATTCGTATTTCTATAATATTAGTATATGTTCTTTTGTCATCATGATTTATTTTTACTCTATAGAATACATAGCATTTGAACATTTTTTTTAATCTACCTTTAATTCGTATGATATATGTGTCGATTTTTTATATGGGATCACATAAAAATTGAAAAAAAGGGCGTCAACTAGTTGATACTAAAGTAGATGGTTTATTATTATTGTATTATTTGGGAGGAAAACCGAAATCTAATGATGTGTTTGATTTTAGAGTTAAGTTGAGTTAAGTTTTAATTTTAATTGAGTTGTAATGATTGTATTGTTGAATTATGAGAAAAAGTGTGAAAAAGTAATGAATGGTTGAGAGAAAATAATGATTGTGTTGTTGAATTTTGAAAAAAGTAATCAATAGTTGAGAGAAAGTAATGAATAGTTAAGAGAAAGTAATGATTGTATTGTTGAATTGAAGATGAGTGGATTTAAGTGGAGTAGAGTTAAAACTAAAGTTAAAATCGGTTTGTGAAACCAAATAAGGAGGAAGTGATCGATGGGACCTCTTAAGTGTGTGTCATAAAACCTAAAGTGCGTTTGGTTTCAGAGTTAAAGTAATTTTGATTTTGATTGTGGAAAATGACAAATGATTGTGTAGTGTGTTGAGTTAAAGTTAAAATTAAAATTTTTTATTTGGAAAATGTGTATTTTTGTTGTGTAGTATGTTTAGTTATAGTTAAAATTTTTATAATTTTAACTGCGAAACCAAAAATTTTAACTGCGAAACCAAACGGAGCATAAATGAATTCATGAGGAGAGTACATTACAATCTCAAATAGTTCAATGAAAATGAAAGCAATAATATCTCAGAAAAATAATGTTTATAACTTATTCATTACAATCTCAAATAGTTCAATCAAAATCTTATTTCGAGTAATATGAACTTTCCTTGTCTTCCCACTTAGACCAGCAACAAGGCTCTCTTTCATTAAGATTAAGGTACATGGTGCATTCAAATAATCAGGGTCCGATTGCACTGAATGAATTTTATATTCAATTTTATCATGTCTTGACTACTTTAATATTATTTCCCTTTGCTTAATCTATTGACTGCACTAAATTGATAATTAAAATAAAAAAAATTGATGTAAATTTAAATAAGAAAGAAATAATTCAAAGTCTAGAGATTTGAAAAGTTTTTTTTCTTAATAATTTCTAAGGGATATAAGTGTTTACGAAAACAATTACAAATCCAAAAGTTTGTGTTAGAATACTTAAAGAACATAAGGAAAATATATTTGAAAGCTAAATATAAGGGCACTTAAAGGATTAGTAGAATTTTGTTAATTAGAGACATACTATATCTAATATTTTTTAAGTCTTAATTATTGCAAAATATATAGTTTACCACAGCGGAAGCATGAGAATATGCGAAAAATCAACCACTTGTTAGCAAGTCGAAAGGAGAAGACAAAAGATGATTTTAGACAATTCTCTTGTATGATCATTATATGATGGATAGTGTACAAATATTGGATAAAGGCTTACCAATTAAATGCTTCAGTGCCTCATTATCTAGTTCTTTGCTAGTCAAATAGTCCGTCACATAATCAACAATTAGTTTGTTTATAGATTCACAAATACATACAAATTTATACCTCATAGCAGGTTGATTTACTCGTAATTAGAGGAGATAAGAATAGATAGAATTGGCCACTACCTCCCTTTGACTTTGAAACTAACCACATATTCAGGGAACATGTGGGTATTCATGTTTGTGCTCCAAATTGTAAAGCGGGTTGGATGATTGATACCATCAACATCATTGTCAAAATTGTCAAAGCTCAGAGCCAACTGTTTGGTTGTTGGATAAACTACATCAGGATTCCCAATGATAGCACAACATAACAGCAAATGTTTCACTCCATTCTCATCATCTTCACAATTTAAAGCACTAAAAAAGTAATGCTAAAAATCAAGTTCAACTTTGTGAAAAATTCAGTAGAGGAAGTTTTTGACCTCTTCCGATGTTTATACTCTAGTTAACAAAAAAAAAAAAGAGTTGAGGAGATATTGCCCTAACATAAATAGTAATGAGGAGTTCAAAACAAGAAAAAAAAAAACATAAATAGACTTAATAAGAGGGCACTTGATCGTAGCAAAAACAATTCTGGATCCATAATGAGAGAGGCTAACTTGTCCAGGGAACTCGAAGGTCACTCCAATCCTTAAGCAACCGGTGTCTGCTGCAACCCACCCATACAGAACATTTGGATTTCGCCTCACATTTCCTCATCATATCTGCATATTGCTCGAACATGTATGCCTTAACCCTTCTCATCTCCATCTTGACCGATATAATCCATGTTATTTTGACTCCCTTATAATTGTTCATTCCTTCAAGAAAAATCTTCTTCACAATTGAAAGGAGCATATATGGGCGCATCGTAACACAGTCTACGCTCCATCTCGCTCAAGCATTCTTTAAGGATTGCTGAAACAGACTTCGATCAGCCTCATCTAGCCAACCAGACAGCGTATACTCACTACCTTGGGAGTTAATAAGGGTCGTTTGGGAGAGGTCGAGCATGAACCGAGCCTCAACAAATACAATTTCTATATCAACAAGCTTTGGTTGGAAACCGTCCCTCACAAGTTGCAACAGTTGGAAAGACACGTCGTTCTATTGGCCGCTCTAATATATGAAGACCCGAGAAGGCAGCTCATCATTAAAGAGTCTAAATCAACTTCTATCACCAATGACGAACAAAAATTTGTTAAATGGGTTAGTAATTTAACAAAAAAAGTAATTGTCATGATTAGAACTGACTAATCCTAAGACAAAGGGTCGGGAAAATGCCATATACTATTAAGGGAAAATGCCACTAGACATTATAGTTTGAGAAACAATTTCACTGCAAATCATATTTTCAAAACTTTTCACGACACATCGCGAAATTTTGTTAAATTTTCACCGCATATCATATCATTACTTTTTCGTCCATAATGGAATTGAATGGTAACGTTACGATATTTTTAGAGATACTTTGCACAAAGGAAAACTTGAGGGATTTAAACGAAATTAAATGAAAAATGTAAAAAAAAATAAAAGAAAAGGAAAAGGAAGGGGCATCGGGGGACCCCGTCGGCCACCCGGCACCCCTGCGGTAGTCGATCCCCAATTGGGGTCGCCGTCCGACTCAGACCAGGCCAGCAACCCCAATTGGGGGGTCGATTGCCGACGAGGGCACCCCCGGCCCCCCAATTTGAGGGATCCAACTCCACGGGGGTGCCGGGTGGCCGGCGAGGCCCCCCCAATGCCCTTTCCTTTTGCCTTTTTATAAAATTTTTTATTCTTCATTTAATTTTGTTTAAATCCCTCAAGTTTTCTTTTATGCTATAGTATCCCTAAAAAATGTCGTAATATTACCATTCAATCTAATTTTGGAAGAAAAATAACGATATGATATACAGTGAAAATTTAAAAAAATTCGTGATGTGTTGTGAATTTTTTTGAAAATATGATGTGTGGTGAACTTGTTTCTCAAATTGTGATGTATAGTGTCAGCACCTAATTTCGGTCCACCGGCTCCAAGGGGGGGCAAAATTATCATTTCCCAATTTATTACCTTTTCTAAAAAAAAAAAAAAAATTACTGTTCCGGAAGGCCGGGCAGCCGCCGACCGGATCCGGAAATTCGGAATCTCCGCGATTTCCTCCCCGAAATCTGCGGAAATCCCGGCAAAATTGGCAATTAAAGGGAGGAGAATCCTCCTTGTTTTGGGGCAGCTCATTCTCGGGATCTTGGGGGGAAAGAGAAAAAAAAAGAAAACGCAACCGCCGAAAAAACTTCACCGTTTTCCGGCGACCGCCACCCAACCCGATCCAAACTTGACCAAACTTCATTTCCCACATGCATTCGACCTCCTGAGTCCATTTCCGGTGTTAGTTTTGCGATTTGAGGCTTCTAAATGGCCTAATCAACACTGTCCAGAACGGAAAACTCCACCGTTTTCCGGCGACCGCCACCCAACCCGATCCAAACTTGACCAAACTTCATATCCCACATGCATTCGACCTCCTGAGTCCATTTCCGATGTTAGTCTTGTGATTTGAAGCTTCCAGCTTGCCAAAATCGCCCTGTCCAGAGGACATATTCACGGTTTTCCCGGGCTTCCTCGACATTTCCACCACCTCACGACTATGGCAAGTCGTGCCATCATTTCCTAAGGGTTCCTCATGACCCTCACTCTCCCCCGTGACGAGGTGGTCACGTGCCGAGAGCCGCTCAACCGCGCACCACCGCCATTTCTCTCTTTTCTCCTTTTACAGATTTTTCCAGTTTTTACCGGTTTTCTTTGCATCTCTCAGGCAAATAGACATGTCTAATCTTCATGAAACCACTGCAGGCACGATCCTCAGTCAGTTAGGATTCCAATGCCGCCGACCTTGCCTCAAAATTCCATCGGGAGCCTCCGTGGCGACGTCCGACCCGACTTGTGCCAGTCGGGCCTGTTCCTCTGGTCGTCTTTTCTGATCCGAACTTTGAAGGGACGCACGGGTCAGTTCGGGTTGAATCTCGCTACGAGCCACCTATCACTGTGCTCCTCAGTCAGTTAGGATTCCAATGCCGCCGACCTTGCCTCAAAATTCCATCGGGAGCCTCCGTGGCGACGTCCGACCCGACTTGTGCCAGTCGGGCCTGTTCCTCTGGTCGTCTTTTCTGATCCGAACTTTGAAGGGACGCACGGGTCAGTTCGGGTTGAATCTCGCTACGAGCCACCTATCACTGTGCTCCTCAGTCAGTTAGGAGTCCAATTCCGCCGACTTTGCCTCAAAATTCCATCGGGAGCCTCCGTGGCGACGTCCGACCCGACTTGTGCCAGTCGGGCCTGTCCACCCTTCCAGTCGGGTCTGTTGCTACCATTCGGGTCTGTGCAAGCCAAAACAGCCCAAACCCGACTCGGCAACGGTCCAGCCCGACTCTTGAAGGCCCTATCCCGCATCTCGGGACTAGCCCATTATTTCTCTGTTGCAGGTCCGGCCCAGTCCGCCAACTTCGGCCCATCCATCCTTCCGAAGCCCAATCTTCCATTCGGCCCAGTCCATTCCATCGGAGTTCGGCCCAATCCAGCTCAGACCGGCCCGATACTGTTCAGACCGGCCCGGTCAAACTCACCCAGCATATCTTTGACTTTTTTTTATTTTTTTATTTACAGAATCACCCCTCAACTTTCCGAACTAGGTAAATTCTCAACTTAGTGGCATGATTAGGGCTCATTTCCTGAATATTATTGTTTGCTTGATGGATATGATGTGCAGTGTATGTTCTTGAGTCGCGTGGGTGATCGGATTTTTCCCGAACTCGATTTTACGAACTTTCTGTTTCGTCACATTTCAGTCCATAGGACGTATTTTATTTTTTAAGATCTGCCCCGAATTTCAAAATCATTTTCAATCAAGCCCCGGTCACTTTATCATTTTTCAATCAGTCCTTGAATTTTCCAGAATTGTTCTAGCATTCCAAGAAACTTTCCGAGTTATTTCAGTTTAGTCCTCGGGCCTTTTTTTATCTTTCAGATCAGTCCTGATTTTCAATTTCATTTCAAATAAGTCCTAGGGCATTTTCAGTAGTTTTTTTTACAAATCAGTCCCCATCTTTTATGATTTGCAAATCAGTCCCCCATCTTTCGGAATTTATAAATCAGTCCCCCATCTTTCGAAATTTACAAATAAGTCCCCCACCTGTTGGAATTTTCAAATTAGTCCCCAAACTCTTAGAATTTGCAAATCAGTCCCCAAACTTTCGGAATTTCCAAATCGGTCCCCCATCTTTTAAAATCGTTCAATTCAGTCCTCTGGACATTTTCCAAAGATATCCAATCGCTTTTCCTACTTGGATTCCCCACCGATAACGCACATGCCTCGTTTAAATAATTTTGTTTATGTAATTATGTGTATGCAACATGATAATACGTGCTCTTTGCAACATGTACTTTTCTGTTATTTGTTGTATTCATCGCGGTTCAAGCCTGAACTCATAGGAAACGATATCACGGGGTCCAACGCCCATGCACATTGAGAGCGCGCAACCCGAGTGCGGCATCGAGTCTTGCCTCGACTCAACGTCCCAATCTTAGTGATGTCTAAGTGGAAAGGCAACTCGATAGGATGAATGAGTCGTGGTCAGGACATGACCCGGGAGCTCGACCTGTCCCACGGCTGTCTCAAGAATCAAACGATTCTTCTGTTATCCGTCGGTCCGGTCGGACCCGACCACCGGCTCCATGAGCCCGCGTTGCATTATTTTCGATTTCGGTCTTTTCTAAACCATACGGTGAGCATGAGTGAAATAACGGCCGAACACGAACCAACCGGGATTCAGTCATTGTAATTTATATTTGAGAGAACAATGTAAGGGTTTTACGATGCATATTTAGTCATGTAATAATCCCGGTCGGAAAGTGGACGGTCGGAGTGTTCCTTCGAATTTACAGTGTCAAAACGCGTAAGATGAGCGGAACTTAATCATGTGGTAAATAAATAAAAGGGCAAGCCTAGCAAGCTAGAGTACCGAAAGGGCGTGTGGGATATAGGCCCACACGTAATAGAACCCCCGAATTCGGAATTTCCGGTTCCGTACAAGACCATTGCCTTAGCATATTAGGTGTACCCCGTACCCCTAGACCCGGGAAACTTGCCGGCCCTCGACTCTTGGGTCGTAAAATGGCAAGTGGCGACTCCTTCTCACGTGCGTCCGCCGCGCGTCCCCGGGAAGGTGGACACTCCCAAGCCGCGTTGCATTTAGGCGCGCGCATTGCGTGCCCCGACGAGACGAAATTCGGGTGCGCACAGCTTGGCGACTCCACTGGGGATTTTTAGAGGGTTCGGGCTCGTTCCCGCTTGCTTTGTTTGCTTGTTTATTTATCGCTTTCCGCAATTTTTCGCTTATCTACTTTACGCACTTTTATTTTCCGCACACGCATTGCATATCATACTAGCTTATAGGTACCTATGGGTCGCGTCCCACGACCGGTAATAGGAGCATAGGTTAGATAGGGGTTCGAAGTAGGGGTACGGCGCGCAGTTCGACTGCCGCTTAGGCCTTGAAAAGAATCCCGCTCGGTTTCAAGGAATTGACACCCTTGAGTCGGGAACCCCCATCCTTACGTAGCACGGTCCCTGTAGTACTAAAACCATGCATTCTGCAGGAGCTCCACGCCATCCTCCAACCCGGCTTCGACGAACAGTCCGTTGAGTCGGCCTGCGTGCCACTTGAGTCTTTTCTATTTCAAGAGCGATGTACCTTGTAATTTGTATTAAGCCATGGGCATTTACTTTTTCCGCACACATGCATCATATGTTTTACAAAAATAGGGTGTCATTCATATGGATGAGTCCTAAGTCAGTCTTCATTTCGTCTTGGTAAGAGACGCCTTGCTCGGCCTCTTGTTCGTGCCTCGACAAAGTCCGTCAACACACGAGGTTCCCACCGAATCTCCACAAACCAAGACCGGCACACCTGCTAGGACACCCCCCACTTCTGGCACATCCATCATAGTCGACCTCACCAACAACAGGATCAATCACCTTCGTCGGTAAGCTGCTGAGAAATATGTGGAACTGGTCGGCCAACCATAACCTCAGAGGGAGCTTACTCCGACCCATGCCAAACTACAAAAATGCAATCAGGAGCTCGCTTAAACTCCGAGTGTGATGGAAGACTGGATTAGGGCTTTATTTTACAAAATTTACATTGTACTTTGATCGTTTTGAGTCAATGTGAATGGCGGCATTAGTTTTGAAAAAACTCACGCATTGCATGTATCCTACTCATTTACTGTTTTGCATAACAGCTAACGTCCCACCATGCAAGTGAGTGAAGACCTTCTTCGCAGGTAGACTAATCACGACTTTCACGGCAAGGCAAGTCGTGACCCGAGGACCAATGCACCTTCCTTGGCAAAGCCAACTTCTCACTAATCTCACGCAACTAAGCGTCATCGCGTGATCGCGCACACGTCCCTTCGCGCAACTGAGTACATCCACCAGCACAACCGAGTGTGTCCTTCCGCGTCGTGCGAGCATGCTTTCACTTTACCCGTGCATACACCCCCGGCACGCTCGCACGACGCCTACCAGGCTAGTTCGATCCCCTACACTTTTGCGTTAAAATTGCGAGCATAGTTTGCTCTTTCATCGTTCTCTTTTCCCATTGGAGGAAATAACCGACAAGAAGGCAACCTGAATCCAAAACGGCCACAATCGAGACAGGAAACACTTCTCTGCTACCTCCTTGGACTCCAAACACTCAAGACCGATCCCTCCATGAAAGATCACAGGCGACAGCTCCAACTCACCCCGCATGTCCGGCGAGTCGTGCAAACCTTCGCGGAGAGCATCACCGCATGATCATATGCACATCTCTCCGCAAGATCTTGCGCATCTACTAGCGACTAAGCGCGCCTCACACATGTCCATGCACGTTCACACCAACTCATACACGCATGCTTAACATATCAATGCATGTCTCTTGGTGTGCTCGCACGACACCTACCAGGCCCGTTCGCTTCCCTACACTCGTGCATTGAAATCTTGATCAGTTTATGCTCTTTCATTGTTTTCTTTTCCCATTGCAGGAAATTCTCGACAAGAAGACAGCCTGAATACTGGGCGACCGCAATTGAGACAACAAACGTCTCTCATCCAGCTCCTTGGGATTTCAACACTAAGTCCCCATCCTTGCTTCACAAAGCAAGACCGCAAGAAAAATCAGAGTCACCGCTTTGCAGTGCCCTGCACTGTTCCTCAGCATTGACCTTTACTTTTGCATCTCTTGCACTTTCCTATCAATCCCGCATTTATCGCATCGGGTTCCGGGCCTGCATCGGGCTCCAGCCCCGCATTTACTGCATTAGGCTTCGGCCCCGCATCGAGCTCTGGCCCTGCATCGGGCTCCAGCCTTGCATTTACTTTTGGGTTTCGGCCCTCATCAGGCTCCGGCCCCACTTTTGGGCTTTGACACCACTTTGGGTTTCGGCCCTCGTCGAGCCTCGGTCCCGCATTTGCTGCTTTTGAGCTCCGGCCCCGCATTTACTACTTTCAGGTTTTGACACCTCGCGTTTACTGTTTTCAGGCTCATCTGAAATCCAAAATCAACTTGGATTCAAATTCATCCAAGCGATACTCCGAGGAGCAAGTCTAATCCTTCAACCGCAAAAGATCACAAGCAACATCTCCGACGAACAGAGCATGGCCCTGCCCACCCGCCGCGAAAGTCACTAGCACGGTCACATCTCCGATCGGAGAATGAATCCTGCCCACCATCCACTATGGCCATCAACTAGCCACTGGGGCAACATGCACCCTTCCCTAAACTCTCTTTTACATTTATGTGCATTCCCAAACAAGCTCCCGACATGAACGAGCCCTTCACGGGCGCACTAGGATAGCCCTGAAGATGCCCTGTTGGTTCTGTCGGAATTGTTCGATTCGTCTGTCCTCATGGGATCCAGCTTCTCGAGCCTTCCCTAGGACGGCTGCGCATGCCAACCAGCAATTGGGGAAAGTACACCTATGTGGCCCCTAGCAACGGTCTGCCCACTCTGGGGTGGCGATGACTAAATCTCGAAATTGAGTGTCCCCCACGCGCGGCACCCCATGGGTCGCGCGCTGGATGAGGGAACTTTCCATGGGTCCACCTTACATTTCTTACCACATACTTCACCGTATAATCACCTAATACATCATCTTCTTCGTCATACTTCACAGGGGCACGCCGGCTACAGGCGAAGAGCGATACACGGGTTCGCACTTCCACGAGAACTCTTATCAGGTCTCTCTCCCTATACTTTGACAAGAAAGAGGCTTGATGTGGAAGTACCCCCTTTTAACGAAGCCTAAGACAAAAACGACTAAGTGAGTCACATGCTGTCAACCCAACCATCTCAGTCGATAGCAAGCATGGCCCCCGAAGCAAAGCACGTACGCCGACTTCAAGAGCACCTATCCTCCTAGGGGCATCCTCCACGGTCAGGAACGGCATCCGCGTTCAACACCCATGCCGGGGCAACCTCGGTCACCTGCATCCCTGGGAAAATCTTATTCTTCTTCTTAGACGATAGGGGAAATCATTTGTAAAGTTTGCAAGGACGAGCAACACGAAGTTCGGCTTCCGAATATCCTGAAGCCAAATCTCCATGAAAGGCCGACCTTCACAAAATGGGGCAAGGCACACTAAAGCAACCACGCAATGCAAAGTCGAGGAGTTTTCAAGAAATACACGAGGCACAAAATAAACCCAGCTGCAAGGAAAAAGACACAGAGCGAAAAGAAGCGGGAAAAACCCGCCAATGAAGAGAGAGAGAAAAGACGCGGGAAAAACCCGTCAATGAACAAAACAAGGTACCGTCGAGATATAAAACTCCGGCACCGCCAATTCAAAGAAGAATCAACAAACCCCGACAAAAAGGGGAAGCAGCAAACGCAACTCCTCGACGGAGACAGAACACAACGCACTCGGAGGTCGAATTATTCGAACCCTTCGCCCTTGCAAACTCGAGAGAGAAAAGAATCGAGCCTGCTAGGTCGAAAACCCCTCGGGGCGATCTAGGCAAAAGTTAGGGCAAAAGAGAGGCACGACTGAAAATCCCGAGGCGGGCAGTCTTGGCAAAAGGAGAGTTCATCCCCTTTAGGTTGAGAGGTACGGCCCCGAGGTGGGTGACCGTAGCAAAAGGAGAGTAAAACGAGAGATAAACAAAATAGTCACCTTGGGCCTTCGCACACTGCGCGGACCAGGGCTCCCCAAGGGAAATGGCCAGGTTATCTACTCCAACACGATCCCCGATCGGCTATCCTACCGAACTCAACCATCCAAGGCGGATTCTTCTTCAAGCAAAGCGGGCGACCAAGCACGCAATCCAAACAGTTCAAGACAGCCAACACTAACCGAAGGACGGAAGAGAAGGGGGTACATCTCACGGCAAGCGTGAACTCGTGTATCCTTTTAGCCTGGGGCAACGCGTTCCCCCCAAGCTTTCTCTTTTCTGTTTGTCTTTGCTTTACTCCAGAATGGGTCACAGCCACCCTTCAACAGGCTACCACAAAGCCGAAATCTCAGACATTCCTTTCTGAGGTCTAGTCATAGTATTCTGGAAATGGTCAGACCGAGCCTGATCAAATCTAGGCAAAAAAATCCCCACACGGGTCACAAGCGCAGCCGCCCTTCGAGATCTTGACGAGAAGGGTCCTAAGTTCACAGGCGCATCGAACAACCGATAGAGCCGCTTGGGCACCTTTGAGAACGTCTCGATATGCCCATGTAAGGCCAACAGGAGCCCCGGAGGCCTCGCATCGGGGCCTCAGAAAGCTGGACCCCCATTTGCATCCCCAAAGCAAAAACTCTTCACGAGTCGCCCAGGCGACCCGAAACCGAAGAGCATGCGTCGCGAACACATCCTTTTACCTGTGCTTGTAAATTGCTAGTGATTCCATGACTTACTAATGATGCCAGGATCACAGGTACAACAAGGGCAAGAACTACGGCAGACTCTGATCCCCGGTCCAAGAGGGTACGTAGGCGCTCTCAGAGCTCGAGTCCCGCATCGCTAGACGTCGATCCCTAGCAAATGAACAACCGCCCAGCCAGTAACGAGCAACCGCCTCGCAAGCAAAGTCCCAGTGGCGAGACCGGGGCATTCCCAGCAAGCAATCGCTTCAGCGGCGAGACCAGCTGCCAGCAAGAACAACAAACAATCGATCTAACAGCATGGTCGGCTTCCAGCAGATCAAACACACTGCCGTCCCAGGGGCAAAGCACCGACGAAGCAACTTCATTGCGGTAACAACGTCAGTCGACAGCAGCACCGCCTCTCAATGATAACATTCACAAGCTACTGGGGCATCCTCGATACGCATGGAACCACAAGGGACATCTCCTCCTTAACAGACTCACGATTGCCTCACACGGCCGGTCACAATCTCAAATCGAGTAGATGGTCCTCTGTGGTCACCTGATGTCATTCCCTTGCGACTTTCCCACCACGTAACAGTCGGCATCCCGCGTCGCCACACATGACTACAGTTCAACGTCAAGCGCTATCGTCTAACATGGACTCCTGCCTCCATATGCTCTATCCCCTTCCTACCAAGTTTGCATTTACTTTTTTACCGCTTTTCGGACTTCGCGTCCAGGACTTCGTGTCCACATTTATTACTCTTCGGACTTCACGTCCACATTTACTGCTTTTCGGACTTCGCGTCCAGGACTTCGTGTCCATCTTTATCGCTTTTCGGACTTCGCGTCCAGGACTTCGTGTCCATCTTTATCGCTTTTCGGACTTCGCGTCCAGGACTTCGTGTCCACTTTATCCTTTTCGGACTTCGCGTCCAGGACTTCGTGTCCACTTTATCGCTTTTCGGACTTCGCGTCCAGGACTTCGTGTCCATCTTTATCGCTTTTCGGACTTCGCGTCCAGGACTTCGTGTCCATCTTTATTGCTTTTCGGACTTCGCGTCCAGGACTTCGTGTCCATCTTTATCGCTTTTCGGACTTCGCGTCCAGGACTTCGTGTCCATGCTTTTCGGACTTCGCGGACTTCGCGTCCAGGACTTCGTGTCCACCTTTATCGCTTTTCGGACTTCGCGTCCAGGACTTCGTGTCCATCTTTATCGCTTTTCGGACTTCGCGTCCAGGACTTCGTGTCCATCTTTATCGCTTTTCGGACTTCGCGTCCAGGACTTCGTGTCCATCTTTACGCTTTTCGGACTTCGCGTCCAGGACTTCGTGTCCATCTTTATCGCTTTTCGGACTTCGCGTCCAGGACTTCGTGTCCACATTTATGCTTTTCGGACTTCGCGTCCAGGACTTCGAGTCCACATTTACTGCTTTTCGGACTTCGGTCCAGGACTTCGTGTCCACCTTTACCGCTTTTCGGACTTCGCGTCCAGGACTTCGTGTCCACCTTTACCGCTTTTCGGACTTCGCGTCCAGGACTTCGTGTCCATCTTTATCTTTTTTCGGACTTCGCGTCCAGGACTTCGTGTCCATCTTTATACTTTTTCGGACTTCGCGTCCAGGACTTCGTGTCCATCTACTGCTTTTCGGACTTCGCGTCCAGGACTTCGCGTCCATCTTTACTGCTTTTCGGACTTCGCGTCCAGGACTTCGGTCCATCTTTACTGCTTTTCGGACTTCGCGTCCAGGACTTCGCGTCCATCTTTATCGCTTTTCGGACTTCGCGTCCAGGACTTCGTGTCCATCTTTATCGCTTTTCAGACTTCGCGTCTAGGACTTCGTGTCCACATTTACTGCTTTTCGAATTTTGTGTCCTTCTTTACCGCTTTTCGGACTCCGCGTCCAGGACTTCGTGTCCATCTTTACTGCTTTTCGGACTTTGTGTCCATCTTTACTGCTTTTCGAACTTCGTGTCCATCTTTACTGCTTTTCGGACTTCGTGTCCATCTTTACCGCTTTTCGGACTTTGTGTTCAAGACCCTGTGTCCATCTTTACTGCATTTTGGACTTCGCGTCCACATCTACTGCATTTTGTACTTCGCGTCCACATCTACTGCATTTTGGACTTCGTGTCCACATTCATTGCATTCCGGACTTCGTATCGTGTCTACTACATTCCGGACTTCGGGTCCTCATTTATTGCTTTCCGGACTTCGTGTCCACATTCATTGCATTACGAACTTCGTGTCCGAGTCTACTACATTCCGAACTTCGTGTCTGCATTAACTGCATTTTGGACTTCGCGTCCGCATCTATTGCATTTTTGACTTCGTGTCCACATTCATTACATTCCAGACTTCGTGTCCGCATTTACTACCTTTGGACTTCGTGTCTTTCAAGTATGCGTCTACATTTACTAATTTATGGTTTTTACCATTTTGCTACAGGCCTACATATTAGCACAAACAAGGAGAATGGCCAGACGATCGCCAGGACCAAACTTGGTGCTTCTCATAGTCTTTGGCTGCATCCTCCATCCGAGCATACAACCAAAGAGGGGCAAGCTGTCAGCACCTAATTTCGGTCCACCGGCTCCAAGGGGGGGGCAAAATTATCATTTCCCAGTTTATTACCTTTTCTAAAAAAAAAAAAAATTACTGTTCTGGCCGGCCGGGCAGCCGCCGACCGGATCCGGAAATTCGGGATCTCCGCGATTTCCTCCCCGAAATCTGCGGAAATCCCGGCAAAATTGGCAATTAAAGGGAGGAGAATCCTCCTTGTTTTGGGGCAGCTCATTCTCGGGATCTTGGGGGGAAAGAGAAAAAAAAGAAAACGCAACCGCCGAAAAAACTCCACCGTTTTCCGGCGACCGCCACCCAACCCGATCCAAACTTGACCAAACTTCATTTCCCACATGCATTCGACCTCCTGAGTCCATTTCCGGTGTTAGTTTTGCGATTTGAGGCTTCTAAATGGCCTAATCAACACTGTCCAGAACGGAAAACTCCACCGTTTTCCGGCGACCGCCACCCAACCCGATCCAAACTTGACCAAACTTCATATCCCACATGCATTCGACCTCCTGAGTCCATTTCCGATGTTAGTCTTGTGATTTGAAGCTTCCAGCTTGCCAAAATCGCCCTGTCCAGAGGACATATTCACGGTTTTCCCGGGCTTCCTCGACATTTCCACCACCTCACGACTATGGCAAGTCGTGCCATCATTTCCTAAGGGTTCCTCATGACCCTCACTCTCCCCCGTGACGAGGTGGTCACGTGCCGAGAGCCGCTCAACCGCGCACCACCGCCATTTCTCTCTTTTCTCCTTTTACAGATTTTTCCAGTTTTTACCGGTTTTCTTTGCATCTCTCAGGCAAATAGACAAGTCTAATCTTCATGAAACCACTGCAGGCACGATCCTCAGTCAGTTAGGATTCCAATGCCGCCGACCTTGCCTCAAAATTCCATCGGGAGCCTCCGTGGCGACGTCCGACCCGACTTGTGCCAGTCGGGCCTGTTCCTCTGGTCGTCTCTTCTGATCCGAACTTTGAAGGGACGCACGGGTCAGTTCGGGTTGAATCTCGCTACGAGCCACCTATCACTGTGCTCCTCAGTCAGTTAGGATTCCAATGCCGCCGACCTTGCCTCAAAATTCCATCGGGAGCCTCCGTGACGACGTCCGACCCGACGTGTGCCAGTCGGGCCTGTTCCTCTGGTCGTCTTTTCTGATCCGAACTTTGAAGGGACGCACAGGTCAGCTCGGGTTGAATCTCGCTACGACCCACCTATCACTGTGCTCCTCAGTCAGTTAGGATTCCAATGCCGCCGATCTTGCCTCAAAATTCCATCGGGAGCCTCCGTGACGACGTCCGACCCGACTTGTGCCAGTCGGGCCTGTTCCTCTGGTCGTCTTTTCTGATCCGAACTTTGAAGGGACGCACAGGTCAGCTCGGGTTGAATCTCGCTACGAGCCACCTATCACTGTGCTCCTCAGTCAGTTAGGAGTCCAATGCCGCCGACTTTGCCTCAAAATTCCATCGGGAACCTCCGTGGCGACGTCCGACCCGACTTGTGCCAGTCGGGCCTGTCCACCCTTCCAGTCGGGTCTGTTGCTACCATTCGGGTCTGTGCAAGCCAAAACAGCCCAAACCCGACTCGGCAACGGTCCAGCCCGACTCTTGAAGGCCCTATCCCGCATCTCGGGACTAGCCCATTATTTCTCTGTTGCAGGTCCGGCCCAGTCCGCCAACTTCGGCCCATCCATCCTTCCGAAGCCCAATCTTCCATTCGGCCCAGTCCATTCCATCGGAGTTCGGCCCAATCCAGCTCAGACCGGCCCGATACTGTTCAGACCGGCCCGGTCAAACTCACCCAGCATATCTTTGACTTTTTTTTATTTTTTTTATTTACAGAATCACCCCTCAACTTTCCGAACTAGGTAAATTCTCAACTTAGTGGCATGATTAGGGCTCATTTCCTGAATATTATTGTTTGCTTGATGGATATGATGTGCAGTGTATGTTCTTGAGTCGCGTGGGTGATCGGATTTTTCCCGAACTCGATTTTACGAACTTTCTGTTTCGTCACATTTCAGTCCATAGGACGTATTTTATTTTTTAAGATCTGCCCCGAATTTCAAAATCATTTTCAATCAAGCCCCGGTCACTTTATCATTTTTCAATCAGTCCTTGAATTTTCCAGAATTGTTCTAGCATTCCAAGAAACTTTCCGAGTTATTTCAGTTTAGTCCTCGGGCCTTTTTTTATCTTTCAGATCAGTCCTGATTTTCAATTTCATTTCAAATAAGTCCTAGGGCATTTTCAGTAGTTTTTTTTACAAATCAGTCCCCATCTTTTATGATTTGCAAATCAGTCCCCCATCTTTCGGAATTTATAAATCAGTCCCCCATCTTTCGAAATTTACAAATCAGTCCCCCACCTGTTGGAATTTTCAAATTAGTCCCCAAACTCTTAGAATTTGCAAATCAGTCCCCAAACTTTCGGAATTTCCAAATCGGTCCCCCATCTTTTAAAATCGTTCAATTCAGTCCTCTGGACATTTTCCAAAGATATCCAATCGCTTTTCCTACTTGGATTCCCCACCGATAACGCACATGCCTCGTTTAAATAATTTTGTTTATGTAATTATGTGTATGCAACATGATAATACGTGCTCTTTGCAACATGTACTTTTCTGTTATTTGTTGTATTCATCGCGGTTCAAGCCTGAACTCATAGGAAACGATATCACGGGGTCCAACGCCCATGCACATTGAGAGCGCGCAACCCGAGTGCGGCATCGGGTCTTGCCTCGACTCAACGTCCCAATCTTAGTGATGTCTAAGTGGAAAGGCAACTCGGATAGGATGAATGAGTCGTGGTCAGGACATGACCCGGGAGCTCGACCTGTCCCACGGCTGTCTCAAGAATCAAACGATTCTTCTGTTATCCGTCGGTCCGGTCGGACCCGACCACCGGCTCCATGAGCCCGCGTTGCATTATTTTCGATTTCGGTCTTTTCCAAACCATACGGTGAGCATGAGTGAAATAACGGCCGAACACGAACCAACCGGGATTCAGTCATTGTAATTTATATTTGAGAGAACAATGTAAGGGTTTTACGATGCATATTTAGTCATGTAATAATCCCGGTCGGAAAGTGGACGGTCGGAGTGTTCCTTCGAATTTACGGTGTCAAAACGCGTAAGATGAGCGGAACTTAATCATGTGGTAAATAAATAAAAGGGCAAGCCTAGCAAGCTAGAGTACCGAAAGGGCGTGTGGGATATAGGCCCACACGTAATAGAACCCCCGAATTCGGAATTTCCGGTTCCGTACAAGACCATTGCCTTAGCATATTAGGTGTACCCCGTACCCCTAGACCCGGGAAACTTGCCGGCCCTCGACTCTTGGGTCGTAAAATGGCAAGTGGCGACTCCTTCTCACGTGCGTCCGCCGCGCGTCCCCGGGAAGGTGGACACTCCCAAGCCGCGTTGCATTTAGGCGCGCGCATTGCGTGCCCCGACGAGACGAAATTCGGGTGCGCACAGCTTGGCGACTCCACTGGGGATTTTTTAGAGGGTTCGGGCTCGTTCCCGCTTGCTTTGTTTGCTTGTTTATTTATCGCTTTCCACAATTTTTCGCTTATCTACTTTACGCACTTTTATTTTCCGCACACGCATTGCATATCATACTAGCTTATAGGTACCTATGGGTCGCGTCCCACGACCGGTAATAGGAGCATAGGTTAGATAGGGGTTCGAAGTAGGGGTACGGCGCGCAGTTCGACTGCCGCTTAGGCCTTGAAAAGAATCCCGCTCGGTTTCAAGGAATTGACACCCTTGAGTCGGGAACCCCCATCCTTACGTAGCACGGTCCCTGTAGTACTAAAACCATGCATTCTGCAGGAGCTCCACGCCATCCTCCAACCCGGCTTCGACGAACAGTCCGTTGAGTCGGCCTGCGTGCCACTTGAGTCTTTTCTATTTCAAGAGCGATGTACCTTGTAGATTGTATTAAGCCATGGGCATTTACTTTTTCCGCACACATGCATCATCTGTTTTACAAAAATAGGGTGTCATTCATATGGATGAGTCCTAAGTCAGTCTTCATTTCGTCTTGGTAAGAGACGCCTTGCTCGGCCTCTTGTTCGTGCCTCGACAAAGTCCGTCAACACACGAGGTTCCCACCGAATCTCCACAAACCAAGACCGGCACACCTGCTAGGACACCCCCCACTTCTGGCACATCCACCATAGTCGACCTCACCAACAACAGGATCAATCACCTTCGTCGGTAAGCTGCTGAGAAATATGTGGAACTGGTCGGCCAACCATAACCTCAGAGGGAGCTTACTCCGACCCATGCCAAACTACAAAAATGCAATCAGGAGCTCGCTTAAACTCTGAGTGTGATGGAAGACTGGATTAGGGCTTTATTTTACAAAATTTACATTGTACTTTGATCGTTTTGAGTCAATGTGAATGGCGGCATTAGTTTTGAAAAAACTCACGCATTGCATGTATCCTACTCATTTACTGTTTTGCATAACAGCTAACGTCGTGAAGACCTTCTTCGCAGGTAGACTAATCACGACTTTCACGGCAAGGCAAGTCGTGACCCGAGGACCAATGCACCTTCCTTGGCAAAGCCAACTTCTCACTAATCTCACGCAACTAAGCGTCATCGCGTGATCGCGCACACGTCCCTTCGCGCAACTGAGTACATCCACCAGCACAACCGAGTGCGTCCTTCCGCGTCGTGCGAGCATGCTTTCACCCCCGGCACGCTCGCACAACGCCTACCAGGCTAGTTCGATCCCCTACACTTTTGCGTTAAAATTGCGAGCATAGTTTGCTCTTTCATCGTTCTCTTTTCCCATTGCAGGAAATAACCGACAAGAAGGCAACCTGAATCCAAAACGGCCACAATCGAGACAGGAAACACTTCTCTGCTACCTCCTTGGACTCCAAACACTCAAGACCGATCCCTCCATGAAAGATCACAGGCGACAGCTCCAACTCACCCCGCATGTCCGGCGAGTCGTGCAAACCTTCGCGGAGAGCATCACCGCATGATCATATGCACATCTCTCCGCAAGATCTTGCGCATCTACTAGCGACTAAGCGCGCCTCACACATGTCCATGCACGTTCACACCAACTCATACACGCATGCTTAACATATCAATGCATGTCTCTTGGTGTGCTCGCACGACACCTACCAGGCCCGTTCGCTTCCCTACACTCGTGCATTGAAATCTTGATCAGTTTATGCTCTTTCATTGTTTTCTTTTCCCATTGCAGGAAATTCTCGACAAGAAGACAGCCTGAATACTGGGCGACCGCAATTGAGACAACAAACGTCTCTCATCCAGCTCCTTGGGATTCAACACTAAGTCCCCATCCTTGCTTCACAAAGCAAGACCGCAAGAAAAATCAGAGTCACCGCTTTGCAGTGCCCTGCACTGTTCCTCAGCATTGACCTTTACTTTTGCATCTCTTGCACTTTCCTATCAATCCCGCATTTATCGCATCGGGTTCCGGGCCTGCATCGGGCTCCAGCCCCGCATTTACTGCATTAGGCTTCGGCCCCGCATCGAGCTCTGGCCCTGCATCGGGCTCCAGCCTTGCATTTACTTTTGGGTTTCGGCCCTCATCAGGCTCCGGCCCCACTTTTGGGCTTTGACACCACTTTGGGTTTCGGCCCTCGTCGGGCCTCGGTCCCGCATTTGCTGCTTTTGGGCTCCGGCCCCGCATTTACTACTTTCAGGTTTTGACACCTCGCGTTTACTGTTTTCAGGCTCATCTGAAATCCAAAATCGACTTGGATTCAAATTCATCCAAGCGATACTCCGAGGAGCAAGTCTAATCCTTCAACCGCAAAAGATCACAAGCAACATCTCCGACGAACAGAGCATGGCCCTGCCCACCCGCCGCGAAAGTCACTAGCACGGTCACATCTCCGATCGGAGAATGAATCCTGCCCACCATCCACTATGGCCATCAACTAGCCACTGGGGCAACATGCACCCTTCCCTAAACTCTCTTTTACATTTATGTGCATTCCCAAACAAGCTCCCGACATGAACGAGCCCTTCACGGGCGCACTAGGATAGCCCTGAAGATGCCCTGTTGGTTCTGTCGGAATTGTTCGATTCGTCTGTCCTCATGGGATCCAGCTTCTCGAGCCTTCCCTAGGACGGCTGCGCATGCCAACCAGCAATTGGGGAAAGTACACCTATGTGGCCCCTAGCAACGGTCTGCCCACTCTGGGGTGGCGATGACTAGATCTCGAAATTGAGTGTCCCCCACGCGCGGCACCCCATGGGTCGCGCGCTGGATGAGGGAACTTTCCATGGGTCCACCTTACATTTCTTACCACATACTTCACCGTATAATCACCTAATACATCATCTTCTTCGTCATACTTCACAGGGGCACGCCGGCTACAGGCGAAGAGCGATACACGGGTTCGCACTTCCACGAGAACTCTTATCAGGTCTCTCTCCCTATACTTTGACAAGAAAGAGGCTTGATGTGGAAGTACCCCCTTTTAACGAAGCCTAAGACAAAAACGACTAAGTGAGTCACATGCTGTCAACCCAACCATCTCAGTCGATAGCAAGCATGGCCCCCGAAGCAAAGCACGTACGCCGACTTCAAGAGCACCTATCCTCCTAGGGGCATCCTCCACGGTCAGGAACGGCATCCGCGTTCAACACCCATGCCGGGGCAACCTCGGTCACCTGCATCCCTGGGAAAATCTTATTCTTCTTCTTAGACGATAGGGGAAATCATTTGTAAAGTTTGCAAGGACGAGCAACGCGAAGTTCGGCTTCCGAATATCCTGAAGCCAAATCTCCATGAAAGGCCGACCTTCACAAAATGGGGCAAGGCACACTAAAGCAACCACGCAATGCAAAGTCGAGGAGTTTTCAAGAAATACACGGGGCACAAAATAAACCCAGCTGCAAGGAAAAAGACACAGAGCGAAAAGAAGCGGGAAAAACCCGCCAATGAAGAGAGAGAGAAAAGACGCGGGAAAAACCCGTCAATGAACAAAACAAGGTACCGTCGAGATATAAAACTCCGGCACCGCCAATTCAAAGAAGAATCAACAAACCCCGACAAAAAGGGGAAGCAGCAAACGCAACTCCTCGACGGAGACAGAACACAACGCACTCGGAGGTCGAATTATTCGAACCCTTCGCCCTTGCAAACTCGAGAGAGAAAAGAATCGAGCCTGCTAGGTCGAAAACCCCTCGGGGCGATCTAGGCAAAAGTTAGGGCAAAAGAGAGGCACGACTGAAAATCCCGAGGCGGGCAGTCTTGGCAAAAGGAGAGTTCATCCCCTTTAGGTTGAGAGGTACGGCCCCGAGGTGGGTGACCGTAGCAAAAGGAGAGTAAAACGAGAGATAAACAAAATAGTCACCTTGGGCCTTCGCACACTGCGCGGACCAGGGCTCCCCAAGGGAAATGGCCAGGTTATCTACTCCAACACGATCCCCGATCGGCTATCCTACCGAACTCAACCATCCAAGGCGGATTCTTCTTCAAGCAAAGCGGGCGACCAAGCACGCAATCCAAACAGTTCAAGACAGCCAACACTAACCGAAGGACGGAAGAGAAGGGGGTACATCTCACGGCAAGCGTGAACTCGTGTATCCTTTTAGCCTGGGGCAACGCGTTCCCCCCAAGCTTTCTCTTTTCTGTTTGTCTTTGCTTTACTCCAGAATGGGTCACAGCCACCCTTCAACAGGCTACCACAAAGCCGAAATCTCAGACATTCCTTTCTGAGGTCTAGTCATAGTATTCTGGAAATGGTCAGACCGAGCCTGATCAAATCTAGGCAAAAAAATCCCCACGCGGGTCACAAGCGCAGCCGCCCTTCGAGATCTTGACGAGAAGGGTCCTAAGTTCACAGGCGCGTCGAACAACCGATAGAGCCGCTTGGGCACCTTTGAGAACGTCTCGATATGCCCATGTAAGGCCAACAGGAGCCCCGGAGGCCTCGCATCGGGGCCTCAGAAAGCTGGACCCCCATTTGCATCCCCAAAGCAAAAACTCTTCACGAGTCGCCCAGGCGACCCGAAACCGAAGAGCATGCGTCGCGAACACATCCTTTTACCTGTGCTTGTAAATTGCTAGTGATTCCATGACTTACTAATGATGCCAGGATCACAGGTACAACAAGGGCAAGAACTACGGCAGACTCTGATCCCCGGTCCAAGAGGGTACGTAGGCGCTCTCAGAGCTCGAGTCCCGCATCGCTAGACGTCGATCCCTAGCAAATGAACAACCGCCCAGCCAGTAACGAGCAACCGCCTCGCAAGCAAAGTCCCAGTGGCGAGACCGGGGCATTCCCAGCAAGCAATCGCTTCAGCGGCGAGACCAGCTGCCAGCAAGAACAACAAACAATCGATCTAACAGCATGGTCGGCTTCCAGCAGATCAAACACACTGCCGTCCCAGGGGCAAAGCACCGACGAAGCAACTTCATTGCGGTAACAACGTCAGTCGACAGCAGCACCGCCTCTCAATGATAACATTCACAAGCTACTGGGGCATCCTCGATACGCATGGAACCACAAGGGACATCTCCTCCTTAACAGACTCACGATTGCCTCACACGGCCGGTCACAATCTCAAATCGAGTAGATGGTCCTCTGTGGTCACCTGATGTCATTCCCTTGCGACTTTCCCACCACGTAACAGTCGGCATCCCGCGTCGCCACACATGACTACAGTTCAACGTCAAGCGCTATCGTCTAACATGGACTCCTGCCTCCATATGCTCTATCCCCTTCCTACCAAGTTTGCATTTACTTTTTTACCGCTTTTCGGACTTCGCGTCCAGGACTTCGTGTCCACATTTATTACTCTTCGGACTTCACGTCCACATTTACTGCTTTTCGGACTTCGCGTCCAGGACTTCGTGTCCATCTTTATCGCTTTTCGGACTTCGCGTCCAGGACTTCGTGTCCATCTTTATCGCTTTTCGGACTTCGCGTCCAGGACTTCGTGTCCACATTTATTCGCTTTTCGGACTTCGCGTCCAGGACTTCGTGTCCATCTTTATCGCTTTTCGGACTTCGCGTCCAGGACTTCGTGTCCATCTTTATTGCTTTTCGGACTTCGCGTCCAGGACTTCGTGTCCATCTTTATGCTTTTCGGACTTCGCGTCCAGGACTTCGTGTCCATCTTTATCGCTTTTCGGACTTCGCGTCCAGGACTTCGTGTCCATCTTTATGCTTTTCGGACTTCGCGTCCAGGACTTCGTGTCCACCTTTATCGCTTTTCGGACTTCGCGTCCAGGACTTCGTGTCCATCTTTACCGCTTTTCGGACTTCGCGTCCAGGACTTCGTGTCCATCTTTATCGCTTTTCGGACTTCGCGTCCAGGACTTCGTGTCCATCTTTACTGCTTTTCGGACTTCGCGTCCAGGACTTCGTGTCGATCTTTATCGCTTTTCGGACTTTGCGTCCAGGACTTCGTGTCCATCTTTATCGCTTTTCGGACTTCGCGTCCAGGACTTCGTGTCCACATTTACTGCTTTTCGGACTTCGCGTCCAGGACTTCGAGTCCACATTTACTGCTTTTCGGACTTCGGGTCCAGGACTTCGTGTCCACCTTTACCGCTTTTCGGACTTCGCGTCCAGGATTTCGTGTCCACCTTTACCGCTTTTCGGACTTCGCGTCCAGGACTTCGTGTCCATCTTTATCTTTTTTCGGACTTCGCGTCCAGGACTTCGTGTCCTTCTTGACCACTCTTCGGACTTCGCGTCCACATTTACTGCTTTTCGGACTTCGCGTCCAGGACTTCGCGTCCATCTTTATCGCTTTTCGGACTTCGCGTCCAGGACTTCGTGTCCATCTTTATCGCTTTTCAGACTTCGCGTCTAGGACTTCGTGTCCACATTTACTGCTTTTCGAATTTCGTGTCCTTCTTTACCGCTTTTCGGACTCCGCGTCCAGGACTTCGTGTCCATCTTTACTGTTTTTCGGACTTCGTGTCCATCTTTACTGCTTTTCGAACTTCGTGTCCATCTTTACTGCTTTTCGGACTTCGTGTCCATCTTTACCGCTTTTCGGACTTTGTGTTCAAGACCCTGTGTCCATCTTTACTGCATTTTGGACTTCGCGTCCACATCTACTGCATTTTGTACTTCGCGTCCACATCTACTGCATTTTGGACTTCGTGTCCACATTCATTGCATTCCGGACTTCGTATCGTGTCTACTACATTCCGGACTTCGGGTCCTCATTTATTGCTTTCCGGACTTCGTGTCCACATTCATTGCATTACGAACTTCGTGTCCGAGTCTACTACATTCCGAACTTCGTGTCTGCATTCACTGCATTTTGGACTTCGCGTCCGCATCTATTGCATTTTTGACTTCGTGTCCACATTCATTACATTCCAGACTTCGTGTCCGCATTTACTACCTTTGGACTTCGTGTCTTTCAAGTATGCGTCTACATTTACTAATTTATGGTTTTTACCATTTTGCTACAGGCCTACATATTAGCACAAACAAGGAGAATGGCCAGACGATCGCCAGGACCAAACTTGGTGCTTCTCATAGTCTTTGGCTGCATCCTCCATCCGAGCATACAACCAAAGAGGGGCAAGCTGTCAGCACCTAATTTCGGTCCACCGGCTCCAAGGGGGGGCAAAATTATCATTTCCCAATTTATTACCTTTTCTAAAAAAAAAAAAAAATTACTGTTTCGGCCGGCCGGGCAGCCGCCGACCGGATCCGGAAATTCGGGATCTCCGCGATTTCCTCCCCGAAATCTGTGGAAATCCCGGCAAAATTGGCAATTAAAGGGAGGAGAATCCTCCTTGTTTTGGGGCAGCTCATTCTCGGGATCTTGGGGGGAAAGAGAAAAAAAAAGAAAACGCAACCGCCGAAAAAACTTCACCGTTTTCCGGCGACCGCCACCCAACCCGATCCAAACTTGACCAAACTTCATTTCCCACATGCATTCGACCTCCTGAGTCCATTTCCGGTGTTAGTTTTGCGATTTGAGGCTTCTAAATGGCCTAATCAACACTGTCCAGAACGGAAAACTCCACCGTTTTCCGGCGACCGCCACCCAACCCGATCCAAACTTGACCAAACTTCATATCCCACATGCATTCGACCTCCTGAGTCCATTTCCGATGTTAGTCTTGTGATTTGAAGCTTCCAGCTTGCCAAAATCGCCCTGTCCAGAGGACATATTCACGGTTTTCCCGGGCTTCCTCGACATTTCCACCACCTCACGACTATGGCAAGTCGTGCCATCATTTCCTAAGGGTTCCTCATGACCCTCACTCTCCCCCGTGACGAGGTGGTCACGTGCCGAGAGCCGCTCAACCGCGCACCACCGCCATTTCTCTCTTTTCTCCTTTTACAGATTTTTCCAGTTTTTACCGGTTTTCTTTGCATCTCTCAGGCAAATAGACATGTCTAATCTTCATGAAACCACTGCAGACACGATCCTCAGTCAGTTAGGATTCCAATGCCGCCGACCTTGCCTCAAAATTCCATCGGGAGCCTCCGTGGCGACGTCCGACCCGACTTGTGCCAGTCGGGCCTGTTCCTCTGGTCGTCTTTTCTGATCCGAACTTTGAAGGGACGCACGGGTCAGTTAGGGTTGAATCTCGCTACGAGCCACCTATCACTGTGCTCCTCAGTCAGTTAGGATTCCAATGCCGCCGACCTTGCCTCAAAATTCCATCGGGAGCCTCCGTGACGACGTCCGACCCGACTTGTGCCAGTCGGGCCTGTTCCTCTGGTCGTCTTTTCTGATCCGAACTTTGAAGGGACGCACAGGTCAGCTCGGGTTGAATCTCGCTACGAGCCACCTATCACTGTGCTCCTCAGTCAGTTAGGAGTCCAATGCCGCCGCCTTTGCCTCAAAATTCCATCGGGAGCCTCCGTGGCGACGTCCGACCCGACTTGTGCCAGTCGGGCCTGTCCACCCTTCCAGTCGGGTCTGTTGCTACCATTCGGGTCTGTGCAAGCCAAAACAGCCCAAACCCGACTCGGCAACGGTCCAGCCCGACTCTTGAAGGCCCTATCCCGCATCTCGGGACTAGCCCATTATTTCTCTGTTGCAGGTCCGGCCCAGTCCGCCAACTTCGGCCCATCCATCCTTCCGAAGCCCAATCTTCCATTCGGCCCAGTCCATTCCATCGGAGTTCGGCCCAATCCAGCTCAGACCGGCCCGATACTGTTCAGACCGGCCCGGTCAAACTCACCCAGCATATCTTTGACTTTTTTTTATTTTTTTTATTTACAGAATCACCCCTCAACTTTCCGAACTAGGTAAATTCTCAACTTAGTGGCATGATTAGGGCTCATTTCCTGAATATTATTGTTTGCTTGATGGATATGATGTGCAGTGTATGTTCTTGAGTCGCGTGGGTGATCGGATTTTTCCCGAACTCGATTTTACGAACTTTCTGTTTCGTCACATTTCAGTCCATAGGACGTATTTTATTTTTTAAGATCTGCCCCGAATTTCAAAATCATTTTCAATCAAGCCCCGGTCACTTTATCATTTTTCAATCAGTCCTTGAATTTTCCAGAATTGTTCTAGCATTCCAAGAAACTTTCCGAGTTATTTCAGTTTAGTCCTCGGGCCTTTTTTTATCTTTCAGATCAGTCCTGATTTTCAATTTCATTTCAAATAAGTCCTAGGGCAATTTCAGTAGTTTTTTTACAAATCAGTCCCCATCTTTTATGATTTGCAAATCAGTCCCCCATCTTTCGGAATTTATAAATCAGTCCCCCATCTTTCGAAATTTACAAATCAGTCCCCCATCTGTTGGAATTTTCAAATTAGTCCCCAAACTCTTAGAATTTGCAAATCAGTCCCCAAACTTTCGGAATTTCCAAATCGGTCCCCCATCTTTTAAAATCGTTCAATTCAGTCCTCTGGACATTTTCCAAAGATATCCAATCGCTTTTCCTACTTGGATTCCCCACCGATAACGCACATGCCTCGTTTAAATAATTTTGTTTATATAATTATGTGTATGCAACATGATAATACGTGCTCTTTGCAACATGTACTTTTCTGTTATTTGTTGTATTCATCGCGGTTCAAGCCTGAACTCATAGGAAACGATATCACGGGGTCCAACGCCCATGCACATTGAGAGCGCGCAACCCGAGTGCGGCATCGGGTCTTGCCTCGACTCAACGTCCCAATCTTAGTGATGTCTAAGTGGAAAGGCAACTCGGATAGGATGAATGAGTCGTGGTCAGGACATGACCCGGGAGCTCGACCTGTCCCACGGCTGTCTCAAGAATCAAACGATTCTTCTGTTATCCGTCGGTCCGGTCGGACCCGACCACCGGCTCCATGAGCCCGCGTTGCATTATTTTCGATTTCGGTCTTTTCCAAACCATACGGTGAGCATGAGTGAAATAACGGCCGAACACGAACCAACCGGGATTCAGTCATTGTAATTTATATTTGAGAGAACAATGTAAGGGTTTTACGATGCATATTTAGTCATGTAATAATCCCGGTCGGAAAGTGGACGGTCGGAGTGTTCCTTCGAATTTACGGTGTCAAAACGCGTAAGATGAGCGGAACTTAATCATGTGGTAAATAAATAAAAGGGCAAGCCTAGCAAGCTAGAGTACCGAAAGGGCGTGTGGGATATAGGCCCACACGTAATAGAACCCCCGAATTCGGAATTTCCGGTTCCGTACAAGACCATTGCCTTAGCATATTAGGTGTACCCCGTACCCCTAGACCCGGGAAACTTGCCGGCCCTCGACTCTTGGGTCGTAAAATGGCAAGTGGCGACTCCTTCTCACGTGCGTCCGCCGCGCGTCCCCGGGAAGGTGGACACTCCCAAGCCGCATTGCATTTAGGCGCGCGCATTGCGTGCCCCGACGAGACGAAATTCGGGTGCGCACATATAGTATCATTTCTCCCAAAAAAAGGGTAATTGTCATGATCATTCTTGACATATAAAAGTTAGCCATATATTATTAAGGGAAAATAACGTCATGTACCCCAACATTTACATGTATCTTAGTTTTATCCCAACGTCGATTTTTTTTATCCTAACGTTAATGGTTTGGTTTTTAATCTATCACACTGTAAAAGTTCCGTCCATTTTTTACGGAAATGCTGACATGGCATGTTAATTGTTTAACGGAGCTGATGTAGAGAGTGTGTGGGTCCCAATATAAAGGAAAAATTACAGCTATGTATCCCAACTTTTTTGTTATTTTTCAATTTTATCCTAAACTTTTGATGCTTTCTCAATTTTACCTTACTATTTTCTCATCCCAACATGTTGGGATAAATTTGAGAAATTATAAAAAGATTAGGATAAAATTAAGAAAAAATAAAAAGGTTAGGATAAAATTGAGAAAATATTAAAATTTTGGGATATATAGTGTTATTTTTCCCCTGTATTAGGACCCACACACTCTCCACATCAGTGGTGTCAAGCAATTAACGCGCCACGTCAGTATTTCGTTTAAAAATGGATGGAATGCTCACGGCAAGATAAATTTGATACCAAACCATTATTGTTATGATACCTCAGAAAAAAAATCAACATTGGGATAAAACTAAGATAATATGTAAAGTTTGGGATACATGGTGCAATTTTTGCTACTATTAAATGCGCTAGAAAAAAAATAAAAAGTTTAAAACACAAATAAAGTTTCGAAAGAATTGGGTATAGATTTCATTATATTCACCTAGTTGTTTTGGGGTTTGATTAAATCACATAAAATTAGATCAAATATAAGTGATATAGAAAAGAGATAGCTTTATAGAAAATGAAAATTTACAATTGGTTGATAGTAAATACCAAGAAACAACGAAGTAAAGGAACAAGAAATCCTTGCAAAGCAAAAGCTTTTGAGAGACAGAGAAGGCTTACATGCTGAAGTTTTGAGAATTTGAGTTGATTGGAAAAGGATGATGAAAGGCTCAATTTATAAGAGTTGCAAGTGTCGTTCATGGCAAGTATGGCTCCTCTTCCATGATTATCCTACTTGTTCACTTAGTATATTGGTTCTGCTTGGAAAGATTTACCGATTATTATGTTAAAAGAACCTTGATCTCTATGGAGCAAAATAAACCATCACTAGGCTGAGGAACTATCGTGGATGACCTTTAATATAACGTCATATTCACGTACTGCAAAATATTAAAAAAGCCATTGATATAAATAATATTACGATAGTTTTGTTGAGATTTGGTTCCTGTTAAGCTAAAAGTTACATTATCAAAGCATTGTGGTATTTTGATTTAATATGTCTGGTGCAACATTTTGAGAAGTAAAGTGAGTATACATCCAACTAGCCGTTGCAAAAAAAGGATGCAATGTCTCTCTTCGATAACTAAAGCCTAATTAATTGAATTGTGGCACATAAGTCCATACTATTTTATATGGTAAGTCATTATGAAACATATGTACGGACTCTTTCATACGTGAAGGTAATACAATTATTACTTTAAGATTTATTTGGATATATTGGATCCATAACAAGCATTCATTTTGGAAAAATACGATATGATTAATTGCCATCATGACTTCATGTGCTAAATGAAAGCATGAATGGGTACTCTTCGAATTCGTTTCTTAGTTTTTCGCAATAATAAGCAACTTGTACATTATCGATAGATTTTTAAAATTCTATTGAACGTCCAAGTTTTCATATTGATAAAATTTGATATGCTCTTATATAGTGAGGAAAATGCTCTCCGTACTTTTAATCGATATACTTTAACCCTAATTAATGGCTTCCTATAAAATCTTATATGTAATTTAATGAATTTTCTATTTATAGCTTCTTTAACATACGTGATGACCAATGTAACAAAAATTAAATTTTATTTAATTGAACCAACCCACATTGGTTCAATCGGTTCGTCACTTATTCCCCTTAAGAAAGGTATCGAGTTTGAGTCTTGTGAATGGAGAAAATCCACATTGGGAGAGCTTTACCCCTTAGTGGGCCAACTTGGCTCGACTATATTAGTTAGGCCCAATTGGCTTCCGAATTTCAGGGTTCACGCCAAAAAAATATTTAATTGAACATAATTATGAGTACACTTCTATAAAAAAAAACACCATTTAAATTTGATGAAACAATATTATTTGCCTATGTACACAATTATAGATGCAATACAAATGACATATCTGATTATAATAGGAGGCATTCAGTTTTAGGAATATTAACCTTAACTTTATTTTTCTTCTCGTTATAAGGGAGCTGGCTCGTGTGTCTAAGAAGAAAGAAGAAATTCTTCGATAATAGTATCTCAAGTTCCAAAATCGCATGGAAAGGTACTACCAAAATTACAACAAATAGGGGAATGAAGCAACTCGTGAATAAATAAAGGATGCAAAATTAAGGAAAAAAATGGAAATGCAAAGAGAACTGATAATTTTCCAAGACACCAAATAAACCACAAAAGGCGAATAAGGTGACGTGTCCTTAAGCAAAATTTTGATGAAGCGTAATGTACTTTACCCTCTCCTTTTTTAAAATAAATTGCTAATCAAGATGTTCTAGGTTCGATACTCAGTGGAACTATCCGTGTCCATTTATTGACCATTAGAATTTCTATTTCATTGTTCTATTTATGAGCCTTCCTTGTAATCGAAAAAATTACATCGCTAACCTGATCAAAAATTTTATTTATTTAAGTAAAGCACACACTTAATTTTTCGTACTTACCAGTAGGCCCCCGAACGCTTCTATCCCTGTGTCTTTCCTTTTCAAATTTTTTTGTGATACTAACCATGCTGCTTAGAGATATAAGGATAACAGAAACACCCACCTCTCCCTGCCCCCATCACCCCCCCTCCCCCTCAACACACACACACACACACACACACACACATTTTCTCCCCTCTATCAAAGTCCTGATCACTCTCTCTCATCTTTGTTAATCCAGTTGCAAAGACTCAGCTTGAAGTAGCGACTAAGAGAGGTAGATGGCTGAGAGGAGGAGAAGCCGCTAAGAGAGATAGGGAAAGGTGAAAAGGGAGAAGAGAGCATGTAGAAAGAGAAAGCCGAGGTTGAATCCTTACGACCTAGACTTCATATAAAGCTTAAGAGAGAATGGAGAGGGATTTTGAAATTTGAGAAAGATTACAGATAATTTGAAGAAGAGTGGGTCGTACTTCCTTTCATGTGAGTAGGGTTGGCCCGCTGGTCAGCTTTCATTGGCATTTTAGGAAAGAAAGTTAATTTCATGTTGAGGGATGAATCCTTTTATGTGAGAATAGGATGAGTCTACTCCACTTAAATTTAAGATTTTTGGTGCATGTTATTGAATATTATGGTATTCTGTGCGATATTAGTAGGCCATATTTGGTAGATTGTTTTGTATTAATTTCTTGTATTATATACGGCAACCATTGGGGCAAGATAGGAAAGGTAGAAGTTGCTTAGTATAGATTCTTCATCTTTATGTAATATATCATTCAGTATTGAATTAGAAAAGAATAGCTTTTTTTATCGACAATCAAAGCCACAGGTTCATATATTCTAGTTAACACTTCAACATGTCCTGTGAACTTTCAGAAAAGAGTAAGGCGGTCAAAAAGAGAATGATCGACCCGTCATCTCCATTTTTTTCTTAGCCCTATAGACAGTCTAGGGGCCACGCTTATTCTGACCGTGTTGATGGGGAATAACTACTATTTGACATGGGCGAGGGCAGTCAAGCTAGCTCTCAAAGTGCGGCATTGAGTATTCCAGTAATGGCATAAGTCATCAAACATCTTGTGTAGACACTCCACGGCATAATCGAAAAGTGGAAAGAAAACATCGTCACATCCTTTATATAGCACGTGTCGTAATGTTTCAAGCGTGTCTACTGGTTGATTTTTTCTGGGAATGTGTCCTAACTGCGACATTTCTCATTAACTATACTCCTACACCGCTTTTATCAGGCAAAACACCTTACGAGTTCTTATTTGGTCATCCACCGACCTATGATCATTTACATGTGTTTGGATCTTTGTGCTATGTGCATTGAAAGTTTAAAACATGTGATCAGTTTCATGAAAGGGGGAGAAGATGTGTTTTTATCGGGTATCCCTATGGCCAAAAAGGAGGGGAATATTAGGCTTAGAATCATGAGAAATCATTGTCTACAGAGATGTACTTTCATTGAAATGAATATATAGGGAGGTCGTAGCAGGATACAAGTGATTTTGTGTAGGAATCGGTATTGAAAGCGACAGAATCTCGGTTGGGCCGGTCCACAAAACAAGACCAACAAATAGAGACAGAAGAGCCCATGACATCCAGGTGGATAAGAGTTTGTTCTACAAGCTCAACATTTGGCAAAGACAGTGGATTGGGCCACTGATTAGGCCCAACTGTCGGCATCGTCAGAATGTCCAGAGCCGAATAGTGAGGGAGATATGCTGCACCAGGAGAGGAGTCAAACTCTTAAAACGCCTTCCCTTAACCCCCACTCATCACCACGCGCATAAGCTCTTCAGGTACGGTCCATCCTTTGCACAATCATATTAGTTATACCCGTTTATAAGAATCTCATAAAGGGCTTCTAGCTGCTATTGATAGCCTAGTACTTATTCGCAGGCCATGAAGGATGTCTGGTGGAAGGAAGTTGATGTGCTTCAGAAAGCAGCTCAACACGTATTCAAATTTTCAAGTCCAAACGCGTATTCTAGAAGATTTCGGAATAAAAATTTAGCGTAATTAGATATTAAGTTCCCTATATTGCTATGATATAGTTTCCCTTAATTAGATATTTTTTCTTATATTAGCTTGAGTCGGTAATCTTAAATTTCCTATTTCAGATTGTTTCCTTATTATATTTTAGGAAAATAACTTGGAGAATATTATATGTCAGTTTCCTAATTTAGAGTCAAGGGAGGTGTCTTCCCTCTATATAAATATGCACCTTATTGTAAAAGAGAGCTCACAGGCGAATTTGATCAATATTTGAATGAAATTGTCTAGAGCGTTTCCTTTATTTTTCTTATCTAAACAAGTCCCTTGTTTAGTAGCGAAAACCCCAATTCTTATCGTTCATCCTTGAGCATAGCGAATCAACCCGACTTTTCTTGCTCGTGACGAGTCATCTTATCGAGTGAGTTTTGTTGGTTCTACTCTCTACCATTCTTTCTAATCAAGTTCTAGTTCGTGAGCTTATCATTTGTGTTTAGTGAGGAATCATTCTGAGAAATGCAATGGATGAGGAAAACGTCCATGATGTTCCGAGGGGACTAACACTCGACCAAGCGCAATTCCTTGGGTTTCGGCAGAGGAAAGACAAGCTTTCTGCACGGCTCGATCAACTGACCTAAGTTGTTGAGCGAATAGCCTTGGCGTGTGCTCCTCCACAATGTGCACATGGAGTTCCTAGACGGAATGTTCGAGTGGAAGATGAAGCTAACCAGGAGGATGAACTTCCTGAAGAAAAAGAGCAGTTGGTTCTATGACGGGAGCAAAGGAGCATTATTGGTAACAACCTCAAGCTGAAGATTCAGCAATTCAACGGCACGAGTTCCCCTGAAGAATACCTCGAGTGGGTCTTGCGCGTCGATAAGGTGTTCGAATACTATGAGTACTCTGAAGCCCAGAAGTGTCAGTTTGCTGCCCTCGAGTTCACCGATTATGCGAATCTCTGGTGGGAAAGCATAAAAGCACAACGAAGGAGAGATTGCAAGATGAGATTCGTAGTTGGTGGGAGATAAAGAGATTTGTGCATAAAAGATTTGTGCATGAGTACTACAAGCAATAGCTTTATCTTCAATTGCAAAGTATTAGGCAGTGTGGTATGTCTGTAGAAGATTATGTTAAGGAATTCAAGCTGCTGACCATGGGATGTGAACTGCGTGAGTCTCAAGAGACCACCATTGTGCGTTTCTTAGGAGGTCTAAACAAGGGGATTGCGGATATGATCGAATGACAGCCTTTTGTGTCCCTAGAGGATGTGATAAAGCTGGCCATTAAGGTATGAAGGCAGCGGAAACATGGCCAACTAACTATGCCAAGAGTGTTCAACCTGAAGCCGTTGATTGCTAGATCCACACCCCAAGGGTCAGCCTCACGGTGGAGCGAGCCACGAAAGGAAGTTGAGGGCTCGTTCAAGTCTCAAGCTGAGTCGGCCAAGGTGAAAGAGCAGGAGGTCGATCCACAACCCCCTGTTCAGTGCCGAGACATTAAGTGCCTTGAATTTCATGGATTCGGACACTTTACCTTCGAATTCCCCAATTGGCGAGAGGTGACCATCCAAAACCCTCACGCTATCGAAAGTGAAGTTGAAGAGGCCGTTGAAGATGTTTGTGTTGTTACGAGTAAGGAGAAAGTGGAATATGCTGATGAGGGTGAGAAGCTCAAGGTTCAGCAAGTTGTGAGTTCAGAATCAAAGTTGGAAGAACAGCGAGAATGCTTGGAGAACATTCCGAAGGTACTGATTCCAAACTCTCGAAAGCAAGTCCTGGAGGAACCCATTTTAAGCTCAGCCCAAGAGGAATTTCAGGAAGAATTTGCTATTGAAGATCTATCGATGGTGTTTCCTCAAGTGAAACCTGAGCTACCTGAAGCGCACATGATTCCATTGAGGAAGGGGCAATCCAGCCAGAGAGTTGATCGGCGTGGAAGAACAAAAAATCTTATCTATGAGGAATTACAAGAGAGAGTTCGTACAGAAAAGTTGGTCATTAAGAGGCAAGCTAAAAAGAACCGAAACGCACACATGAAGACCAGCAGAAGATTAACGAAGACTTGAAGACGTGTCTTTTTCCAGCCGAGAAGGGATGATGTACTTCAGATTGCAGCTCAACACGTATTCGAATTTTCGGGTCCAAACGCGTATTCTATATGACTCCGGAACAAGAATTTAGCTTAATTAGATATTAAGTTTCCTATATTGCTATAATATTTTTTTCTTAATTATATATTATTTCTTATGTTAGCTTAAGTCAATAGTCTTAAGTTTCATATTTCAGATTATTATCTTACCTTATTTTAGGAAAGTAATCTAGAGGAGATTAGATACCAATTTCCTATTTTAGAGTCAAGGGGAGTGTTTTCCTTCTATATAAATATGCACCTATTGGAAGAGAAGAAGACAGACGAATTTGATGAATATTTAGATGAAATTGCTTAGAGCGTTTAGTGGCGAAAATCCCAATTCTTATCGTTCATTCTTGAGCGTGGCGAATCAACCCGACTTTTCTTGCTCGTGGCGAGTCATCTTATCGAGTAAGTTTTGTTGGTTCTACCCTCCACCATTCTTTCTTATCAAGTTCTGATTCGTGAGCTTATCAGAAATTATGGCTCGTGAACTTAAAGCATTAGAGGATAATGGTAGATGAAGCATCCAGACATTAGCACCCGGAACAAAGGAAATTGGATGTAAGCGGGTCTACAAGATCAAATATAATTTTGACGGAAGCATCAAGAAGTACAAAGTGTGACTTGTGGCAAAAGGATCACTCAAGTTAAAGACCTGGATTATCATGAGACCTTTGACCTTGTTGCCAAGCTAGAGTCCGTTCGCTGTCTTCTTGCGGATTCTCTTGCTCGAAATTGGGAGCTCCACTAGCTGAATGTGCATAATGCCTTCATGTACTGTGACTTGGATGAAGAGGTTTACATGCATTCTTGTGACCGTCAAGTTTGTTGTCTGCACAAGCCCATTTATGGACTTCGACAAGTTTCCCGTGATAGGTATGCCAAATTCGCTTCCGCTTTACTTGTTTATGGCTTTCGACAATCAGGAGCTGATCATTCATTGGTCACTTAATTTTGAGGCGATTTTTCCCTGGTTGTGTTAATTTATATGGATGATATGATTCTGGAGAGAAATAACTCTGCTACTTGCTCAATGTTTAAGAATTATTTGGCACAACAATTTCATATCAAGTATCTTGGATTGTTGAAATATTTCCTTATTGAGGTTGCTCGACGAGATCATGGCATTTGTTTGTCTTAGGGGAAGTATACTCTTGATATTTTATCCGAATGTGATAAGCTCAACAACAAACCATCTTTGTTTCCTATGGAGCTGCAACATCGATTTCGGGAGGATTCTGGGGATATTTTCCCTAAACTAGAGTGGTACATACGACTTACTGGTCGTTTGATATATTTGACCATTACGAGCCCATAGTTATGTTATTCTATGCATATTTTCTCTCAATTTATGCAATCACCACGACAACCTTCTCAGATTGCAGCACTTCGAGTACTTCGCTATTCCTTGGAAAGGAAATGTTTTCTGGATTACAGGAAAATTGCAACTCAGAGCATTTTTTGACGCAGACTAGGCAAGGTGTCCTATTTGCTGAAGACCAAAAAGCAAACCACTGTCAATCGTTCATTTGTAGAAGCAAAGTATCGTCTTATGGGGATGACTATAGCTGAATTGGTTTGGCTTCAAAGCCTTCTTCACTCATTTGGGGTGGATCATTCACGGCCTATGGAACTTTATTGTCATAACTAAGCGGCACTTCATATTACGGCCAATCCTATCTTTCACGAGTGAAGTAAACATATAGAGAAAACTATCATTTTGTTCGTGATCATCTCAAGAAGGGCCATATTATCACGACATGTTTGGTAGATTTTTTTTTTATTAATTTCTTGTATTATATACGACAACTGCATGAGTGAGATAGGAAAGTTAGATGTTGTATTATATACGACAACTGCATGAGTGAGATAGGAAAGTTAGATGTTGCTTGTACTAGATTCTCCATCTTTCTATGATATAAATTATTGTATTGTTCAGTATTGAATTAGCATAGAATTGTCTATTCATGTTTGATAGATGTCTACTAATAATTACATATAGTTTTTCAATTAGTCCCATTTTTGCAAAAAAAAAGGATAAAAAAATTTGTGGTAAAAATATGAAATGAACTCTAAAACAATATCCCACAAAAAGCACTCTACAATTTTAGTCTTAGCTACATTAAAACTACACTTTTTTCTCTCTCTTTTTTCTCCAAGTCATATCTTTCTCTTGAGAAATTTTTTAAATGATGATACTTCAAATGACGTGGCGAAGAAAAACCAATAAGAATTCTTTAATGATGAATAATTATGGCAATTATTCGAGTGATTAGTATCAAATCCCAATAACTTCTGATGCAGAGTACATGCGAACAACCTATCACAGATCCGTTGATTCTGCAGAATACCGGAACTACGACCTTCAATCCCCTATTGATTCTTCGAATTCCTAGGAAATCGGCATCAAACTCGAATCGAATCCGAGAATGGGTGAAAGAGCACGGTAGCTCCAAACTTTATTAGATGATAAAAAAAACTATTTAGCCTTAGGACTTACATCGTTTACATAGGATTAAACGAAATTACAACAAAAGAAATAAACTTTTCCATAAAATTTGCAAAATGTCCAAACAACATAAAATTACCCGTTTAATGCCCTAAATGATGAAATTCGACCTAAATCATGTCTAATCACGGCCTTTGGCCGTGAGTTGTGCTCCGGAGGCCGTTTCCCTCGAGACAATGTCATCAAAACCTGTTTTTCTCGAGGTACCGATTTCCCACGTCTTCTGCCGCATCATTCTCCCCTAGGTGGAGAGAATTCGCCCTTGAATCGTCATCGTCCGAGCTATCACTTGCGTAAGGAATCAGGTGCTTCACATTAAACACATCGGCAGTACGAATGTGACTGGGAAGCTTAAGCCGATAGGCATTCAGATTGATTTTCTCTACGACCTCCATAGGACCAATCTTTCTGGTAGTGAGCTTGTGGTAGTCACCAGCAGAAAAACGAACCTTAGTAAGGACAACCCAGACAAAATCGCCAACTTCAAACTCCATGTGCCTTCTTCTTCAGTCAGCAGTGGTCTTGTATTTCCCAGCCGCCTTTTCCAAATTATTATGCACTACCTCATGAATATCTTGCAGCCCGTAAATGAAGTCAGCTGCCTTCGCATGGACCCTGGTCTTATCCGGCACGAGTAACAGATCAAGGGGACCCCTGGGAGTAATGGAGCACACCACTTGGAAGGGACTGAAGCCGATGCTGCGATTAATAGTGTGATTGAAGCAAACTCTGCCTTGCTCAAGTTCTAGTCCCAGCTCTTCATGTGTTCCCCTACTAAACCCCTCAACAGATTGCCCAAGGACTTGTTAACCACCTTTATCTGTCGATCTGTCTGTGAATGATAAGCCGTACTGAAGTTCAGCTGGGTGTTCACCATCTTCCAAAGGCTCCGCCATAAGTGGCTCAGGAAACAAGTGTCCTTATCAGACACAATAGAGACAGGCAGACCATGCAAATAGTATACCTCCCGAAAATACAACTGAGCAACCCGCACAACATCAATGGTCTTCTTTCACGGAATAAAATGTGTCATCTTAGAAAACCTGTCAACGACCACATATATAGAATCATTGCCTCGCAGGGTACGGGGCAAACAAAGAATGAAATCCATACTGATATCCACCCATGGCTACAAGGGAATCGGCAGGGGCATGTACAACCCCGCGTTAGTTGCAGTCTCCTCGGACACTTCACAAACCTTACAGTGCTGTACCAAATGTGAATCGTAGGCCATAAATATGATGTCTGGACCAAATGCAAGGTCCTGTCTCTCCCCACATGACCCTCGCCATATAGTTGCTGAATAACGTGGGCCCTCAAACTACAGTCAATGATACAAAGCTGATTGCCCTTGAAAAGAAAACCATCTTGTAACACGTACTCCGTTTTCTCTCCAGCCCGAACTCTAGCAAGTGTCACAGAAAAATAAGGGTTGATTTCAAGCAGCTCAGCAAAAGAACTAAAGTCGAATACCTCAACTGTTATCCTGCTCAAAACACTACACCTCCAACTAAGAGCATCAGCAGTGCAATTAGTGACTCCGCTCTTGCGCTTCACTATCAAAGTGAAATGCTCCAAGTAAGCCACCTATGATGCATGACGGGCTGTCACCTTGTCCTGGCTATGGAGGTGTTTCAGGGCCTCATGGTTGGTATACAAAATGAACTCATTGTGGAAAAAGATAATGCTGCTAGTGTTTCTTCGCCTGCACTACAGCACAAAACTCCACGTCGTAAGTGTTGTACCTCACCTTCGCCCCTATTAGCTTCTCGCTGAAGAAGGCAATTAGCTTGCTGTTTAGGCTCAAGACTGCTCCAATCGCCACCTTCGATGCATCAGAATGCAGATCAAAGGGTTGTTGAAAATCAGGCAGGACAAGAATCAGGGCGGTCGTCAAACGCTCCTTAATCTCCTGGAATGCCGCTTCTGCACCCTTAGTCCACTCGAATCTTCCGCCCTTCATGTAGTCAGTTAGGGGAGCCATAATACTGCTGAAGTGGGGAATAAACCGCCTGTGGAATGAGGCTAAACCATAGAAGGTCTTGACTTCGGTAATATTCGCAGGTCTAGGCCATTGTTTGACTGCCTCGACTTTGGACGAAAGAACTCTCAAACCATCAGCAGAAACAATATAACCAAGGAAAAGAACTTCCGACCTCATAAAAACACACTTCTTCAATGCACCATAAAGTTTTTCGTGTCGAAGGACAAAGAGTACTTCGTGCAAGTGGGTCAGATGTTGCTTTGGGTTAGCGCTGTAGATCAAGATGTCATCAAAATACACAACCACGCACCTGCCAATGAAAGGCCACAGAATCTGATTCATCACTCTCATGAACGTACTCAGCGCATTTGACAGCCCAAACGACATTACCAGCCACTCATATAACCTCTTCCTGGTCTTGAACGTGGTCTTCCACTCATCACTAACCCAAATCTGAGTCTGGTGATAGCCGCTCTTCAAGTCCAGCTTAGTAAAAATCCTGACACCACTCAGCTGGTCAAGCAAATCATCCAAACGAGGAATGAGAAAACGATACCTGATAGTTATCTTATTGATAGCTTAGCTGTCCACACACATATGCCAAGATTTGTCCTTCTTGGGTACTAGAAGCGCTGGGACGACACACGAACTCATACTCTCTCGAATGAAACCCTTCGATACCAACTCCTCTACCTGTCTCCTCAACTCTTCATGCTTAGCCGGGCTCATCTTGTAGTGTGGCTTGTTCGGAAGGGACGCACCAGGCTAAATGTTGATATGGCATTGGATGTCCCGCAAAGGTGGTAGTCTGTTTGGTAGCTCCTAAAGAAAGACATCCTGGAATTCTTTCAAAATCGACAAGAACTCAACAGACGCAATGCCCTCCTCCACAACCTCTATTCCCACAAGTGCAAACATAAACTCCGCATCATACAACTCCTCCTAAAACCGGGCAAGGGACAACAGGTTGGTTCCGGTAATCAGATTCGTAGGTCGAGGCTCGATGGCGTCCCTATTCGGCACCAGTACAATCTTCAACCCCTTCTACGTGAAGTTGTATTTGTTGGTCCTTCTGTCATGGCTCACGCTCCTATCAAACTGCCTAGGCCTCCCCAACAAAAAGTGACATACATCCATAATAACATCACACCAAATAGAATCCCTATATCGAGAGCTAACAGAGAAAGTAACCAAAGCACGCTTCGAAATACTTACTTCACCTCCTTTGTTCAACCACGCCGACTTATACGGTTTGGGATGTTATGCAGTACGCAAGCCCAACTTCTGCACAGCCTCAACAGACACAATGTTCTCGCAGCTGCCCAAATCTATCATGAAACGACAGACCTTACCCTCGATGGTACAAGTAGACTGGAAGATGTTATTATGTAGCCAGTCATTGTCCGCAGCTCTAAGGGTCATACAAGACCTCCTCACCACCAAATTGGGCACCCCATCTCCTATCACAACCTCCTCCTCCAAGTCGAACTCGAGCTCTCCATCGCCTCCCGCTACAAAAACTGTGTCATCAGACGGATCCTGTTCGGTAAACATCGCCCTCTTTTCCCCTTTTTCGCACTCAGACTGCCGATGTCCGACCTCTCTACACTTGAAGCACTTCGTTCCGCTACTGCTCGGCCCAATGTTGGCAAGCCTTGACGGACGCCCAGGAACAACACTACAACGGCGACACCGCCACTGGTCACCCCGCTGCCCACTCGCTTCTGCTGCCTCTTGACAATCAAGGCCCTCTGATGGGCGAAAGACACGCGAACAGGGTTGAACAAATTGATTGTGTCTTATAGCTGCACTCTCAGTCCGCAAATATATCTTGCCACCAGCTGATCATCGGTTTCCTGAAACTCGTTACGAGCAACCAACTGGTAAAACTCGATGGTGTTATTGTCCACCAACCAACTGCCCTGCCTCAAGTTCTGCAAACGTTGGTACATGATCCGCTAAAAGTTATAAGGCAGAAAGGCGGCAAATGCTTTTTCATTTTCTCCCACGACTTGATCTTAGGTTTGCCCATTCTGCTACGAATAAGCTTCACCTGCTGCCACTAATGCAACAAGTTGTACCCGTTTGTCATCAGGAATCCCCTTGAACTCCGGGACCTCTTCCAGCGTCGCTAGCCAATCTAGAAACTCCTCGGGCTGCAAGTCCCCTTGGAATTCGGGAATATCGATCTTAAGGCTCGTCTCCCATCGCCTTTGGTTTGTTTCTGTGGTCGGCAACCGACCTTTCCTACAATCCCCTCCAGCATACTCAGTCACATCTCCTTCAGAATATGAATCATACTTGACATCCTCCAAGTCTACAGTCGGATTAGGGACTCGGCCGCGCCTCGGGTCGACCTCCTGTCGAGCCTCCATCAGCGCTCCCATCCTTTCGGCTAGGCGATCCACAACCACGTCCAGCCTACGCTCTTACGCCACCTCCAGCTGGGTATCAATGATTTGCTTGATCCTCCGATCCAATTCGTCATTCTCCACAGCACGACGTTGATTAGCCGTTCTTCGGGGCGGTATCGCTGATCCAAGAGCGAATGCGACTCTAATACCAACTGACGCAATGTACATGCAGACTTCCTGTCACGGATTCGTTGATTCTGCAAATTATCGGAACTATGACCTTCAATCCCCTATTGATTTTTTGAATTCCTAGAAAATTGGCATCCAACTCGAATCGAATCCGAGAATGAGCGAAAGAGCACGATAGCTCCAAACTTTATTAGATGATAAAAAAAAATCGTTTAGTCCTAGGGCTTACATCGCTTAAATAGGATTAAACGAAATTACAACGAAAGAAATAAACTTTTTCCCAAATTTGCAAAACGCCTAAATAACATAAAATTGTCCATTTGATGCCTTAAATGATGAAATTCGGCCTAAATCACGTCTATTCATAGCTAAAGGGCCATGAGTTGTGCTCCGGATGCCGTTTCCCTTGAGATAGGATTGTCAAAACCTGTTTTTCTCGAGATACCGATTTGTTATGTCTTCTGCTGCATCAACTTCTCAATCAATAGATGTGAGTTGAATTTCAAATTAGGAAGATTCTTAGGCACACTACCTAGGAGGGTCTGACATTTTTTATAAGACAATCATGACTATTATTATGGTCCAAAAATCATGATGATTGTTTATTGACATTATTTTATTGTAATTAGCAAGAAATAAAGAGAGAGAAAATTTGGGAAAGTTACCCTATTAGTACAAAACTCTTTTTTCTTAACAATTTGATACGAAACATTCTAATTGTTGCAAGGAACAACATTCCAATTGTCCCTCGACGTCGTCAGTAAGTAGTGACGTGGCGTATGATGTTTCAAAGGGGTATTCGAAGTGGCCAAAATAATATAAAAAATCATTTTTTTAAATTCTAATTAAATTAAATTATATAAAATATAAAATAGAAATCCAATTTACGAATATAGATGATTTTAAAAAATATTAAAAAATATTTTATGCTAAAGTGTTACATTTCAAAGAGATTTTGTAATATTGGTGTAATTTTCCCGTGAAAATTTATTTGAAAATTTTTGGATCCAGATTCTTCGACTTCAGTAACCTTGAATTGCTCTTTTCCATACACATTTAAGTAATTATTTTTATTATGGAGTGAGAAGAAATTCTTCAAGCATATTTTCCTTCGTTATTGATTCCATGCATTATAAACGAATGTTAAGGAAAAATATCTTTATTGATTTCTAACATACAAGTTTTCGTTCTCAATCTTTGCCTGTTTATCGTGTCTATCTTTTACCTAATTTCTTCCCCTTTATGTCCAAACTTATGTGTAATGTGAAATTTTGATCTTTCGATGACTAAACTATGTAAAAAAGTGATCTATTTGGATGATTGTTTCCCGCTGCTGATAACCTGATCATAATGTTATTCTAACTTGATTAACTTGACATGATATGATTAGGTTTGATCCTCACATATGTAATTATTATGGTAAATAATAACTAATAGGCTAAATATTCATATCTTTTGATTAGATGCTTTTTTTTCCTGTGAAATTCGTTTCATAATTTTCGTTCTTCTCTTGTTGTCTTTGAACAACACCCTATTGTCCTATTATTATCATATAAAAACGTCATGTCAGAAAAGGTATTACGATTACTCGAAACTTCTACCTATGTCAATATTTTAAGCAAGTTGTTCCAACATTAAATTATTCTTTACGTAAAACTCAATAGAAATATAGAGATTAGTTGTAACCTCTATCACTGTCTATTAAAACCATTCCAAAATTTTTATGTGCAATTTCATAAATTTTAAAAGACATATAGTGTGCAACGCACATGTATAGCTACTAGTATTAATTAAAATAATGTTGTGAATGAAAATAAGTAATTCGTATTGAAAGAAAAATATAATTGTTATTTGTAAGAATAATAAAGTATTAGGGCATCCGTATGATATTTTAGAGAAAATGTAAAATAGATAGAGATAATAAAATAATCGCATGGTGTTAAATTCTAGGGAAAATAATTCCATAGAGCACAATTTTTACCTTATTTTCACTTCCTAGCACGTTTTTAAAAGTTGTCACGATCTAGCACAAATTACCATTTTATTCCCGGATCTAGCACACCATTAAACTCAAACTAAAAACCTTTAAACACCATTAGATGGAGTTTAACAGTGTGCTAAATCCGGGAATAAAATGGTGATTTGTGCTAGATCGTGACAACTTTTTAAAACATGCTAGGAAGTGAAAATACGATAAGAATTGTGCTATATAAGGTTATTTTTCCTTTTTTTATTTGAAGATTCACTGCCTAGAAAAATCTAAAAATTAGTGTGGAGCTTTATAATAATATCAGGAACATTGGTTAAAAGTTTCAAGTATTTTTGAGATCGGACGGTTCACAAAAACTATCAAAATTAGAATACTGAAAAAATGCGTAAATATTTTTTATCTGAAAATTCACTATTCAGAAAAATTTGAAAATATGTGTGGAGTTTTATAATAATATCAAGAACATGGGGTAAAAGTTTCATCTCGTTTTGAGATCGGGCGATTCACAAAAACTATCAAAATCAGAACACCTAAACGATAGGTAAATATATTTTATCTGAAGATTGACCGCCCAAATAAATATAAAAATCTGTGAGGAGCTTTACTATAATGTTAGGAACATGGAGAAAAAGTTTCATCTTGTTTTGAGATCGGACGGTTCACAAAAACTATCAAAATCAAAGCACCAAAAAGAAGAATAATTATTTTTTATCTGAAGATTCACCATTTAGAAACATTTGAAATTTTGTGTGAAGCTTTATAATAATATCAGGAACGTGGGGTAAAAGTTTCACCTCGTTTTGAAATCAGACGATTCACAAAAGCTATCTAAATCACAACACCGAAAAAAGAGATAAATATTTTTTATCTGAAGATTTACCACCCAGAAAAATCTGAAAATTTGTGTTGAGCTTTACAATAACATCAGGAACATGGGGTAAAAGTTTCACCTCGTTTTGAGATCGTATGATTCATAGAAACTATCAAAATCAGAACACCGAAAAGAAGGGTAAATGTTTTTTTTGAGAAAATAGCCCCATATAGCACAATTTTTACCTTATTTTCACTTCATTGCATGTTTTTAAAAGTTGTCACGACTTAGCACTAATCACCATTTTATTCCCGGATCTAGCACACCGTTAAACTTCGTCTAACGGTGATTAACGGTGTTTAACGGTTTTTAGACGGAGTTTAACAGTGTGCTAGATCGGGGAATAAAATGGTGATTCGTGCTAGATCGTGACAACTTTTAAAAACGTGCTAGGAAGTGAAAATAAGGTAAAAAAATGTGCTATATGGAGCTATTTTCCCTAAATTCTATTGTTATCGAGAAAAAAATGAAAAATAGCTTGTACCCTACGGGACAAAAAAATAACTTTTTATTTACTTGGCAACATTATAGGTTTGCTTTCATAGGTAAAATTGTTTCTATATATTTCTATATAGTAATTGCAAAAATAAAAAAAATTGACAAACTAGTATGTAGGGACGGAGCTACCGTCAGTTGAGGGACCGCCGCCGAAAGCTTATCGTACTTCTTTAGGTTTTACCCCCATAAATTGTAATTTTTTAAGTTTTGCCCCAATGGAAAAAGTATATATGCATTTATATGTATTTTGTCAAGTTGAGAGAAAATCCCGGCTCTATTCCTGCTTGTATGCAATAGGAATGAATCTAGATAAAAGTTGGGAAAAAATATTCTTTAAGGAATAATTGGTTTGATCATAATGATTGGCTATTTGACTCGACATATCACCCGGGTTACCTGATGATAAACTCCGTGCACAGCGACCCGAATTCAAGCCCAGAGGCCATGTCCGGAGCCCTTAGGCCCAGTACTCACTTGGGTCCATCTGTGGGCAAGTTGCCTTAATTAAAGATTATCGCATGTTTCCTTAATCAAGTTAAGGTAAATCTAGTAAATATCTCTATAATATATTTGATTCCTAATATCTCGGGAAATTAATTTGAATATATGGATAAACATATATAATATATAATTAATTATACCGTTCTAAAAATATATAATAAAGAATTATTGTGCTTATAAGTTATATAGATATTATAATTAGAATGGAAATAGAATAAAATATTATAATTATTATTGGTGATCCAAAGAGTAATAATTAATAATTTTCAAAGTTTATAACGTTTTCAAAGTTTATAACTTGCACGAAGTTTTATTTTTTTCATCCAAACAAAACACTTTACTAAACAAAAATTCAAAAGTTTGTGAACCGACTTACTTACAAAATTACTACCATAAAATGAAACAAAAGTTGCAAAAATATAATACATTTTTATTGGGATTGAAATATTTATAATTATTTTCAGATACTTTTATATTTCATACATATAAAAATTAATAGGATAATGAAAAATAAAAATATGAAAGATCAAAATGATTAAATTAAGATATTATTTTAAAAATATTGTTAGATTTAGTACTAAAAAATAAAATTTGTGCATTGCACAGGCCATTCAAAATGGATCGACACCCAAAGGAAAATCACCGTTGAATATTGACTTTCACAAATTGACAAAACCCCGAATGAAAGAAGAAATGAAGGGGAAAAAGACTAAGGCCCTATTTGGTATACGGGAATGGAATGTAATGAATATATCTTCCCTCCACTTTATCTTCTTATTTAGCATCACTTATTTAAGTTGAAAAGGACTTTCTCTCATTAGAATTTTTTTTCTTACTTTAATGGAATGAGCATTCTCTCGGGAAATATTTAATCCCTCATTTCATACTGCATTTTGTGTAAGTATCATATTTGTTCTTTTAATATATATATATATATATATAAAGTTGTATCACATGCAATAAATTGGGTTACAAAAGTAAATGTAAATATTATATAGGGTCACAAATGTAAATGAACATATAGGCCTAAGTCTTGTTTGGTACGTGGGAAAGGAATGGTATGAATATATCTTTCTTTCACTATATCTTCTTATTTAAGCTTCGTTTGGGAGTGTGGTAACAGTTAAATAAGTGTTTATTTTATTGGATTTTAATCAAAAGCACTGTTTGGTTATTTCATTCCAAACCATGGTTTGGCTAATCTCTACGGTTGAAAACGTGATTTTCTCCAATATATTAATAAGTGCTTATGAAAACTACTTATACTTGTTTTCTATTTCAAGTATTAATTTTAAATTCATCAGTTTCAAATTGTTTCCTCTGAAACACTTTAAATTATTATGAAATCAACAGTTAATTTTCAGAAATTATATTTTAGTACTTTTACATCAGCAACATCACACTCAAACCAAGTCGTAGTGTCACTTATGTAAGTTGGAAAGGAGATTTTCTCATCATAATAGTTTTTCTTTCATTTTGATGGAATTAACATTCTCTCAAAAAATAAGGAATGATCATTCCTTCATTTCATGATATATTTTATGTCAGTATCATATTTTTTTTATTTTCATTTATATTAGCTAAGAATGATAAATAAGTCTAATGTTATAATTGTAGTGGAGAAATTGCACCGGTGGTCCTATAAGTTTTCCCTTCAGACCTTTTGGTCCTATAAGAAGCAAACTTATCGATTTAGTCCTGGGCATTTAGTCCATTAGTCAGTTTTGGTCCATTCCATGTTGATCGTAAATCAGTGCTGACGTGGACACTGCCTTAGTTAAATAATTTCCTTTTGTAATTAAAATATATACAAAATAACAAAATAACTTAAAAAATGGAAAATAAAAAAAAAAGAACAAAAACCCAAAAAATAAATAAATAAAGACCTAGCCCTTTGTTGGGAATGGTATCTCACATATAGGAATTGCGTACCTAACAGAGCAACAATAGAAGCAACGAAAATCAGAAAATTCAAAATTTTCTATCGCATGAAACCTAAAACTAGGATTATACTAGAAGAATAGAGACAGATAAAGCTTACTAGGAAAAATGAAATCCTCTATCGGCTCGTCAAACTAAGTGCTTCACTGTTGCGCCTCTACTAGTATCCATGTCAACCGCATCGACAGAGTCCGGACGAGATAAAATTATTAGACTAATGGAACCTGTGCGCACCCGAATTTCGTCTCGTCGGGGCACGCATGCGCGCGCCTATGCAATGCGGCTTGGGAGTGTCCACCTTCCCGGGGACGCGCGACAGGCGCACGTGAGAAGGAGTCGCCACTTGCCATTTTACGACCCGAAGGTCGAAGGCCGACAAGTTACCCGGGTCTAGGGGTATGGGATACACCTAGTATGTTAAGGCAATGGTCTGTACGGAACTGGAAATTCCGAATTCGGGGGTTCTATTACGTGTGGGCCTATATCCCACACGCTCTTTCGGTACTTTAACTTGCTAGGCTTGCCATTTTATTTATTTACCGCATTATTAAGTTTCGCTCATCTTACGCGTTTTGACACCGTAAATTCGAAGAAACACTCCGACCATCCGCTCTCCGACCGGGATTCTTATAAGAATAAACGTACAACATAAATCCTTACATTGTCCTCTCAAATAAATAAAATACAAATTACAGCAATTGAATCCCAGTCGGTTCGTGTTCGGCCATTATTCCACTCGTGCTCACCGTATGGTTTGGAAAAGACCGAAAATTAAATTAAATGCGCACTTGGTGTATGGGGGCATTGGACCTCGTGATCGAAGGTTATGGGCGTTGGACCCAGTGTGAATCGAGTTCTAAAGGATCGGGCTCGATCCGCATAACAAACAAGTGCAAAAATGTAACAAGCAAGCTCAAATAAACAAACAATGGGGTTTCTTGTTATCGCCGAATTTACGTGAATTAACTGATTATTAACCGGGATATGTTGGCATACAAATCCTACCTTAAAACAAACAAACAAGATGATAGATAGGGTATGTAGCATTCGGCATCATTTAACGGACTTGACAAACATGATGTCCATAGTCAAGTCTCGAATGTGTGGGTTATTTTTAGATTATTTTGTATCATGGCAATATGGCTTTTACAGATTAAGAGTGTTTTCACCTAAAACCCAAAACCTAATCCTCTACTTGACTATTTGCCCATGTTGATTATGCCGAGTTTGAAATTAATCCGTTTTTCCATGTTTTAACCCGTTCTAAACACAAACCTGCACTAGAGTGACGGCAGAACAAGAACCGGTAATCATGCCCTTGAATCGGTAAATATGTGTGTGCATGAAAATCAAGATTACGTTGTACGTATCTCGGTGCTTTTGAAATTGTGAATTTTGAAAAGGGCATGACTAACAGTTCTTGAACTATCAGTGCGATTATAGATTATTAATCAATTCGTGCAATTTATTTAAAAGAGTCAAGTGATTTAATTTAGCCAAATTTAACGTCCCGATTACCCCGTATGTAGAATTTTAGGTTAATTAGAAATTTGCCGAATGCTTTGGTCTACGAATTTCGAGTCGTCGATATAGCCATTAGTTGACCATCCGATAAACTCTAATTTCCGACATGGTCATATAATTACAAAAATGAAATATTTAAATGGGGCACATACATTGTCGGTGGGTGATCTAAGTAGAAAAGGGCCGGATATTTCAGAAAATGTCCAGGGGACTGAATTGAACGATTTTAAAAGAGCAGGGACTGATTTGAAAATTCTAAAAAATTGGGGACTGATCTGAAAATTCTAAAGATTAGGGACTGATTTGAAAATTAAAAAAAATGGGGACTGTGTAAAAAAATTACTGAAAGTGTCCTAGGGCTTATTTGAAAATCGGGACTGATCTGAAAAATAAAAAATGGCCCCAGGACTAAACTGAAACAACTCAGAAAGTTCCTTGGGATGCTTGAAAAATTCTGGGAATTTCAGGACTGATTGGAAAATAGTAAAATGACTGGGACATGATTGAAAAGAATTTTTGAAATTCGGGGCAGATCTGAAAAGGGTGAAAAATGGTCCCGGGACTAAACTGAAACGATTTGAAAAGTTCTTTGGGATTCTTAGAAAAATTCTGGAAATTCAAGGACTGATTGGAAAATAGTAAAATGACCGGGACTTGGTTGAAAATAAATTTTAGGGTTCGGGGCAGATCTGAAAAAAATAAAATGAGTCCTCTGGACATTAATGTAACAAAATGGAAAGTTCGTAAAATCGAGTTCGGGACAAATTCGATCACCCACGCGACCCAAGAACACTCAATTCACATTATATCCATCAAGCAAGCAATAATAGTCAGGAAATGAGCCCTAATCATGCCACTAAGTCGAGAATTTACCTAATCCGGAAAGTTGAGGGGCTTCTCTGTAAATAAAAAAAATCGCCGGACAATCGGGTCGGATCGGATCGGATCGGATCGCCCGCCTGAAGGAGAAACCGCCCGGAAGAGAAGTTGGGCTGGACTGGGCGTTGGGCCTGGCTGGGCTTGGGTTGGGCTTGCGAAAAAAACGAACTGGGCCAAGGCCCGTTAGCTAAAGGGCGGTCGGGATTGGGGGCAGCGGCGGCGACGAGGCTGGGGGCGGCGGTTCTCGCCTCTGGACGTCGCGACGAAGGCCGGAATGGACGCGGGAGGTAGCTCTAGGCGCCGCCGGCACTCCGCCGTGGTCGATCTGGGCCTCACCGGAGTTTAAGTGGTCGGAATCGGGGAGTTTTTGCGGTATTCCGGCGACGGTTTCCCGAATTCTCCGATCTCCAAATTCCCCGAAACGAGAGCCAATTTTTCGATTTCGTTTGCTGGGTTGTGTCCCCCATATCCGAATTCCATTTCTGTTTATTTAATTGCAATTTCTTCCATGTTTCCGTTGAGATTTCAGCCGATTTGGAGAAAATCGCGAAAAACCGCGATTTGGGGTAGTTCCGGGCTGGCGGGGATCGCGGGCAGCCGGCGAGCGCTGTCCGGCCTGCCCGGCCTACCCGAAGACTAACCTTTTTTTTTAAAATAATATTATTAATTAATTAATTAATTAATTAATTTCATAATAATTTTTTTTTAAATGATAAATTGGAAAATGACAATTTTGCCCCCCCTGGAGTCGGTGGACCGAAATTGGGTGCTGACAGAACCGACTAGGGCCCTTGAGCAAGTTCTAATCATATTAAAAGTTGTAGTGATCGAATCAGGTTATATTGGCGCCGGTGAGATTTTGGACGAGGTACCTAGAACTCGCTAGGATGATGCGATGCAAGTGCATAAAATAAATGTGCGTGAAATAAATGTGCTTCAAATAAATGTGCAAAAAGCAATAAATAAACATGCTCGTGTGGTTTTTTGGGCTCGGAAGCTAATTTTACTCATTTCAGGCGATCAATGCAAAGTTAGCCATTTCTGAGAATGTATCTCGTATCTGCATCCCGCATTGGTCATTTTGACGTGCATTGTCAATCAGACCGAATAATTGACCCTTAAGCCGGTATTGCAAATGTGAAGCCAAAGACGTCTTAGGAGTCCGAAGCCGGATTTCTCAGAATGCTTTCTAAGTTGCTTGGATGATCCGGAGATCGCTGCGATTTCTGTTCGTTGAGAACAGACCCCGAAGGATTGAAAAAGTGCGTCTGACACCCTAAAAGCATTGTTTTGAGGGATTAGATGGATTATGCAATTCCGTCTGAGGATTTCACACTGAGCCTTGGGATGGCTAGCACTGTGTCGGGCAACTATCCAGCGTCAAGTTTCCACAAAAAGGACCTCCGAATATGGATTTCCACTGAAAATGGCATTTCCTACTATTCGAATATCACTCGGGAAACTGAAAAAGGGTTTTGCTGTCTGTTTTGCCTAATTGCGTATGTCCGCTAGAGTTATCAGGGCAATGCAGGGTCAACTTCATTTGTCGTTATTCCATCAGATCAGTCTCCGGTTATGCATTTCTGAATAAGGGTATGCTTGTTATGTCGCTCGGAAGTCGTTCAAAGTGTCTGTGTGGCTTCCAGGAGACAATCTGAAGCATTATTCATGCTCTGTATGTTTGTGGGACATAGTTGTGTCTAACATTTGGATTTAACTTTTTTCTGAGAAATCGACATTTTTGGACTCCCACTGAAAAGTTGTCTGTATACAGAAAGTTGTTTTGTATAGAGCAGATGATATGCAAAATGTGTTTGAAGGCACTTTTCATCTGTTTAGCACTGATGTGCATTTTTGGAGTCCAATATTGGCTATCTTCCAATGGTCGAGCGAATTATCGAAAAATAAGACTGTCCGCGTGGTATTCTGAAAAATGCCGGTTTGGGGATTTTTGGCTTCTGCTTGCTCTATTAGCTCTAGATGACCTAGGAAGTTCTTCTGGTGTTCATCCATATCATTTGCTTGCTCTTGCTGACTTGAGATTGAATAATGATTTGTCGTTCTGTTGAGCCGTTTTTTGTATTCCCGCTCAAGTCGTGACTTGGATCATTGCGGATATGCATTGTTCGAATTGGTGAGCCAAAATGGGGTGCTGACAATTGTGTTAAAGAAAATTCGAGGATCGACATTATGCGAATTTTTTTTTTCATTCTCGAGTATCGTTCCGAATTTTGAAAAATCGAAATCAATGCACGTAAAGCCGGAAAAGGTCCCGTAGAGTTTTGTTTTATTTTTCTTCTTTTTTTTTTGAAAATCGAAATTGGAGTTAAATTAAAGAAATTTCTCGAGTTCGACAGTAGTGAGTGCACCAAGCTCTAGTCAAAGATGACTTCTGCGGTAAATGAGGAACGCAATCGAGTCCTCTTTGATAGTCTTTAAGTGCTGATGGACCAAAACAGGGTACTGACAACTATCCAAGCAATCGGAAAGTCAATTGTTTGAGGAATCTATGGACTATGTCACCGTGCAACATGGCCCCTTGGTCCTCTATATCTTGATTGAGCTCAAGACATGGTTGTTGTCATCTTTGTATGACTCAATCTCGTTTCTTGGTTCCAGGAAAGTCTGTCAAAGCAAATAAGATCGATGTCTCTATATCGACTCATTTGGGTATGTCCATACACTTTCAGACTTCACCCACAAAGGGGTCCGGTGAGATATTGCTCCCATTACGAAGAATGAACAAATCCTATCTTGATCACTCACATTCATCATTACGTTTTGCAGCAGTTATTGCCTTTACAACAATCATGTTATGATTGGTATTTGACAGTATCATAGTATATGACATACCATGTATGAATCAATGATGACCTCAAGTCAAAAGACATCTACACCATAGTCATTATGAGAATTGCTAATGACAATCTCGTAATGAACCATGTAGTAATCTCATGGTGGGTCAGTCCAGTCCGCATTACCCCCAATGCATACTTGTGGTGTGACTTAATGTCTGTACATACATGACCTGTGAGACTAATTATCAATCACCACTACACTGGTCTCGTTATAATATCATCATCCTAGTTAACGATAACACTTGACCGGGAACGTTTAGAAATAATGTTCATTATTGATAGGATCTTACAATCAAATCATACTTAGTGCCTATCAAATCTACTATTCCAAGGACTTAAATGATAGCGCAACCACATAATAATAGCAACGCCTTTTGGCATATAAATGTCATAATACATAATTGATGACAAATTGCCTCTAGGGCACACATCAATCCCAACAATCTCCCACTTGCACTAGAGTCAATCTGGCATCTCTCTTATGCCCATAGACCTGGTATGAACGTCAAGCTTGCGTTATGCAGGAGGTTTCGATCTATAATATTCCTATCCGTTGGTATTCTGCATACATCATCATCTCCACTATCGATAATCCCCCACATGAGATGGAAGCGCCTGAGTATATATTTGGATTATTGGTGAGATCTGAGTTCCTTAATCTGTGCAATAGCTCTATGGTTGTTGCAATAAAAATCCAGTGGGTCTACTATGCTAGGAACCATGTCAAGTTTTGCTATGAGCTTTTGATCCAAACAGCCTCTTTTGCAGCACTAGAAGCAGCAATATACTCAGCCTCTGCAGTAGAATTGGTTATTGTTTCCTGTTTTGAACTCTTTTCAACTTACAACGCCTCCATTTAGGCAGAACACATACCTTAACTACTATCTGCTATCATCCTTATCGAATTGGAAGTTATGATAGATGTAAACCCTTATAACGAGCTCATCTTCACTTCCATACACAAGAAACATATCCTTAGTCTTTTGTAAGTACTAAAGGATGTTCTTTACAATAATTCGATGTCTCACACCTAGATTCATCTGGTACCGACTTGTCATACTCAAAGCAAGCGAGACATCTAGCCGATCGCATGACATACATGATAGATACAATAGCTGACGCATATGGAATCCTAATCATATTGTCCCTTTCTTCCCAAGTAGAAAGGCACTGAGCCTTAGAAAGGGACTTGCAATATAGGTAGTGATCATTTCATAGAATCTTGCATACTAAAGCGCCTGAGCACTATATCAATGTATGCACTCTGAGCCCGAGCAATCTCCTGGATCTATCCCTATAGATCCTGATACCAGCATGTAAGTTGCTTTGCCTATGTCCTTCAAGGAGAAATATATTCATAACCGAATCCTTACTGATCACGAGGAAGAAATGTCATTCTCGATCAGAAGTATGTCATCTACACACAACACCAGGAAGACTTTCACGCTCCTACTAACCTACAGAGCTCATCTTTGTTCTTAACCAAAACCAAACTCTTTGATTGCGTTGCCAAAACAAAGATTTCAGTTCCTTAGTAAGATCCCGATGGATTTAAGCATAACCACTGGGGAAATGTTTCATCATAGTCTATACTATGAACTTGTTTGAAACTTTTAGCCACCAACAGGCCCTTAAAGGTAATCACATGGCCATCCATGTCGGTTTTCTTCTTGAAAACCTAGTTACACTAGATGGGGTTAACCCTTTAGGTGGATCAACCAAAGTCCATAGTTGGTTGGCATATATGGACTCCATCTCATATCTCATGGCCTCAAGCCATTGCTCGAAGTCTAGGCCTGTCACAGCTTTCGCATAGGTTATAGACTCGTGATTGTCTACGAGTAGTGCGTCATTCTCTTGAGTCGTGAGAAATCCATATCTTACCTGACCTAAGTAGCTCCTTTATTACTTGAGCAGTCGTCTGTTTTGCAACATATTGTGGAACCTGCTCTTCGTCTGCTTTCGTCGATGGTTCTGTGTTACTTTGCAATTGAACTTCCCTAAGTTCAATCTTGCTCCCACTAGTTCCACTGAAGATAAACTTTCTTCAAAGGAATAGAGCTGCATGAGTGACAAACACTTTGCCCTCGATAGAATTATAAAATAGTATCCTCTAATCTCCTTAGGATACCCCAAAGTAACAATTATTTGATTTAGGATCCAGCTTATTAGAAGAAAGACACTTCACATAAGCCTTACATCCTCAAATCCTCATAAAAAGACGCATTGAGACATTTCCAAACCATATCATTTTATGGTGTTGAACCCATTTCGACGGAGCATGATTCAGTGTGAGAGCGGCTGTCTATAATGCAAATCATCAAAACGAGTTAGTAAGGTTGCATGACTCATCATAGACTGAACCATATCTCATAAGATTCGATTCCTCTTTTCAGCAACATCGTTCAACCATGGTGTTCTGGAATGTGTGAATTGGGATAGTGTCCCTCACTGTTTGAGATAGTCTGCAAACTTTTAGCTCAAATATTCGCCTCCTCAATCTAATCGGAGAGCCTTGGCCTTGTTTATATTCAAAAAAAAAATTAATTCAACTCCACTCAACTCTACTTATCTTCAATTCAACAACACAATTTTTACCTTTCCATTTTTCTAACTGTTCAATTCAATTTTTAATACTAAATTCTCTCAACTATTCATTACTTTTTTCACAATTCAACAACACAATTATTAATTCTTCTCAACTATTCATTACTTTTTCTACAATTCAATAACACAATCATTACTTTCTCTCAGCTATCCATTACCTTTTCACACTTTTTCTCATAATTCAACAATACAATCATTACAAACTAATTAAAACTAAAACTCAATTCAACTCAATTCCAAAACCAAACATATTCTTAATACTCTTTCCAACATAATCCTCTACTTCGTACTTAAAATTTTTTAAACTTTTCAAATGATTTGAGTTTGTTCTCATCGGATACACATATCCATATCTATTGAAATCGTCAGCATACATAATGAAGTAGAGATAACCTCTTCTTACAATTTTGTTTAGGGGTCTGCATACATCTGTATGTATGAGGACTAGAAAATTACTAGCTCGTTCATCTCTATGAGTAAATTGAGCCTCGGTGATCTTCCCAAATAAGCAACACTCCCATGCTTCAAATGATTTCGAATCAAATGAATCCAGCAATCAATCTTTATGGAGTATGGAATGCGATTCTCACTTATATGGCCTAAACAACAATGGCAGAGGTATGTCAGATTCAAGTTATTGAATTTGAGCCACTTAGTTTCCATGTTAGAAACTGGCATGTCCAGATCAAGAACACATAAGCCATTACTCAAATTTATACTGCCATACAAAACATCATACATATCCATAGAACCACACTTATTCTTTATAAAAAATCAAAATTCTTTCTTTCTAAACAACAAATGGCTATGACATTTCTATTGATAGCAGGCACATAGTAATAGTATTTGTAGATTTACTACAAGCCCAGTTCGCAAAGACAAAAGGTAAGGTCCTACGATTAATGCAACAACTCTTGCTTCATTTCTAACCCGTAGGTCCAACTCGCCTTTATGCCAATGATCCACTATTCTTTAGGCTCTACACATTTACATAAATGTGTGCGCCACATCCAGTATCATATATCCAAGATACATAAGTAGTAGATACATTGACTTCCATAACATGGATGCCTAGAGTGGAAGTCTCACTTCCGTTCTTCTTCAACTCCTTCACCACCTTAGCCTTTGGGCTTTAATGCATCCAAACCATTTGGACATGCCCTTGGCCTTTTGCATTTGGTCCATCAATATGGATGTTCCCTTGCTGTTATTCTGCTCTTTTGTTCTCAACATGCAGAGCAAGTCAGACAAAGGCTTTTGTCAAGTAGCGACTGTCGGATTAAGACTCTAGCCAACTATTGACCAAATGAAATCCAAGTCGCTATGGGTTCTCAACATACCTAATCCTCTTGAGCACATGAGGACCTACCAGACTACCCACAGTTAACCTTGCCTAAAAGAGCGTCTTGAAGACCTCAAACTTCTCTTGCCAGGCTTGCCCTTGATAGAGCTACCCATGGTGTACGATCATATCATATGCAACCATGTTCTCGTGTTGTTTCTGCAGCTTCAAATTCATGATGGCCAGCATGAGATAGGCAACATCTAAAGGTGTCTCCCTGATGCTTCCTATAAGCATCACTTCCAACTTGAGAGGCATTATCAGGTGGTCACTAAGAAGAGCTTGCTCTAAGACATAGAAACTTTTCTTCTACTTAAAAACAATTCTCATGTTTCAATACCAATCTAAGAGCTCATTCTCGGACAACTTGTTCTTTTGAACGACAGATCCCTAAAACAAAGTACTAATAGTATTAATTGTCATGGAGACTATCACAGAGATATGCAAAATAAGTATTATGACATCACAATATTTAACGAGGACTTTGTTAATTATTGCTCCCACTATTATAATCAAATTAATGACCTTCAAACATTGATTCGAAAAATCATATTTTCATAGTGGGCCAAGATTCATATTTCACCAGGTTTGATTCAGCGAAGGCTAAAAGTCCCAGAACTGACTATTTAGTTAGGTGTCTCTGCGAGCATGGTTTTTAGGCCTCTGTCGCCGATTTCGGCGTGTTCTGTTAGTTCACGTGACCTAAGATCCAATTTAGGATTGGAGTCGCCACTACACCATTTAATTTTGCCAGTGAGCCACCTAAACTTACTTATAGGGTTAGGGCACTAAACGCCTAAGGATTTAAGTTTGACTCGATCTTTCTAACCAACGAAATAAGTCTGGGGGCTTTGATAATAGATTAGAGGCCCGCAAGCCAATAACTCGCCATTTCGGTACTCTTCTAGGTTCCTAATAGTTCTAACACTTTTTATTCGTTAAAGTCGAGTTATTTAATCCTAGACTCAAGTCACATTCGCGAATGTACAAGGAAATTAAAGAATAAATTACAAACTCCGTACAATATATGTGCTCATACAATTATACAGCCCAACTCAAAATGGGCCACACATTCGGGCCAAGAAAGAATAAAAAGACCATACCTTTAGGCCAATCATACACGAGTCATATATTCAGGTCAACATTCACACAATGGGCCGAGCGGAGCATAGAAATGGGCCTAAGGTCCGAGAAGAGGAAAATGGGCCTATACCTCCTAACCTAGAAAAATTCTAAGTTAATCCCCATATTTACACATTTTATTTACGATTTTTTTTCAATTTTATTTACATGGCCATATTTACATAAATTAGCCAATTGATCCCCGAAATTTTACAAAAATGATCCTAATCCCTCAAGGTCAATTTGACCTTTAAATTTATTCCTAAGACTCACACATGAGTTAGTTACCCGTAATCCCACGAATTATGCTCAAATTTACATGATTATCCATCTTAATCTTGATTAGCACAAGATTCGCAAGAGAATGGGTTTTATTACTTAATTAGTCGATAATTAGACGAATTAAGGACTTTAACTGATTCCCGAGTCCTGAACTCACCTCAAGGTCACAAAGACCTTCTTAAGCCCTAACACGCCTAATTAGCATCTAATTAACCTAATCCCATGGAATTAATCTCAATTTACGTGATTATATTCAATTGGACTTGAATTTTACAAATTGAATTGAATCGACACAATTGATTACCAATCGATTGTCCACATGTATACATAGACAATCCAACCTATGTAATCCAAATTAGATTCAATTAGTCTACCATTACAAGTGGTCGTAGCCTAATTTGCTAATTTTCACTTGATTAAGCCTAATTGGACTCTAAGTCATGAAATCAAACCTAATTAACATCTAATCAAGTCTAATCCCACTCAGCCATCCATGCATCCATCATCATAAATTCACTATACATCAATTAGGAAAGAAATTGGAGGAATTTACTATATTTACAAGCCACATAGCCTATTCAAGCTTCAGGAACCACTGATTATCCCAATTAACAACTAATTGAAACTAATTAACCACGAAATCAAGCAATTGAGGCCTCGAATCAATTCAGCATAGAACGTACAGCATGCATATAAGGTCGATTTCGTGCTAATTTCCCCTAATTGGGTTAAATCAAGTATAATCATAGCCAAGTTCGTAATTAGTCCGATTATACTCAAATTGAGGCAAATTAGACCTAATCACTAGACAACCAAAATGTCACCATGAGCAATTAAGCAAGATTAAACCTAATTAGAACCTAATTAGCACATACATAGACTAATTACAACTAATTATGCACAAATTGACTCAATTAACACCAAATCAAGTCTAATTAACATGCAATTAGTCTTTTTTCGAGTACAATCAAGATTAATGAGCCAAATTTAATCCTAATTAAGCAAGATACTACTCAATTAATCCTAATTAAGCAAGATACTACTCAATTAATCCTAATTAAGTTGTAAGTCACACTATCTACCAACCTAAGCATCTAATCTATGCATAATTATTCTAATTAAGCAAGTATCCACTGAAATACAAGCTAAATAGCTTGATTTCAGCTCTCGACAGAGGCTTAGAGCCTCACATTACCTTGATTTCGAGAAATTTTCGGATGTTCGATCTCAAATTCGGCATTCTGATTATACTGAGGAAAAGAGAAAAGAAAGTGAGGGAAAAAATGAACAAAAAAGAGAAAAATACAAAAGAGGAGAAAGCACGAATAAAAATAGTAGAACTTTGGGATAGCATTCTATTTGCTCAAGTAATAAGAGGTTTCATATTAGTAAGCAAATCGTTTCTCAGAAAATATATTGTATTACCTTCATTGATAATAATCGGGGTTTAAACTCTAAATTATCCTATTAATTAAAAGGAACATAGGCTCAATTAAGAGATTTGGGTCGGAAATTTGGCATTACTTCAACACATGAAGTTGGCCAAAAGTCCATAATCTGAAAAATGACCATCCATTTTTAGAGGAAGTGGGCTCGGGAATCATTTTGTAATTTTCGAAATTGCAGGGACAAAAATGAAGGGATTTTTCAAATTTTGGTGGTCCGGAGGGTGCCAGCTATCTGAACCTGTCCGTTGGGAGTAGTTGGCCTGCGAGCGCAGTTACTAATCGCGCCTCCGTACAGGGACGCGGGAGGAAACCGCGCCTCTGTCCTAAAATTTCACATCGGTGGGAACTCACTTAAACCAAATGAACTGAACTGATTTGGCCGGGCGAAAATGACATATCGACCTTCAAAGTTTCAAAAACCTTTCATTTTCACCATTTTTAGGATTTTAAAGCATATTTGAGCGGAGAAAAATTATCAAAAAATATTCTCGAGTTTAGAAAAATATTTTCACTAGAAACCACCCCAACATGAACATTTTCAATACGTGAAAATATCAATTTTTCCGTCTCGAACCCCTGCCCAGTTATTTGAATCAAAGGGTTTTAATCAGAGAAAATTTATTGTGCCTTTCTACATGAAAAATACGAGCAATTGAGTTTAAAATAAGGTATTCGGGGAGTGAGCATCACCTTTTAAAACTCTTTTTACACGCGCTTCCCCAGATAAAGCAATATTGCCATTTAACTTGTACAAATTTTTAAAAATAGGCATGGACAGTCAAAATTAAATACTCGGCACTCGAGGACTGATCTGTTTATTCTCGATAGTTCGTCTTCATATGGGCAAGCCTTAGGTGCTTTATCAGTTCTCTGATTTGATGTGCTCTTTGAACGATGATCCTAGCCCGAGCCAGAACGAAGTACTTGCAGTAGGGAACTCTTTCCAAATCACATCGTATGCAACTATTGATTAGTTGGGTGAATAACTCTTTATTCCGATCTTGCTTGTAGTTCGATACCCAACTCTTTGCTTCTGAACTTCTAATCCTATCAAGCTTGCTTAGCTAAGTTTGATCGGACAGTAAACACCACGCCTTACCAAGATAGATGAGGGCAAGGTATACACACTCATCAATCTTGGTCTGGACAAGCATTACTTGTTAGAAAGGCAACATTCTTAATATTTTCTTTGAGGGTTTTCAAAATCGATCTAACCACATACTATTAGGCAACTCTTGCATAATAGATCAACATGTGTAACCATTACACATACTTATTCTCCGCAAATCATATTTACAACAAGCCATAGAATATAGCAAATATCACATACCTAGTATAAGTTATAACCTAATGCATGTCTAACAGTCACGTTGAAAGACAATCGGCAAAAGCATGCAAGCTCTTAGCATAAAATCATATTTTATGCCTCTATATACCTAAATTCTAACTAGCATGCTCTGATACCAATTGGAGGAATCGTGTGCTGCAACAATGAAAGCAACGAAAATCAGAAAATTCAAAATTTTATATCGCACGAAACCTAAAACCAAAATCATATTAGAAGAATAGAGATAGATAAAGCGTACCTGGAAAAAAAAAACCTCTGCCAACTCGTCAAACTAAGAGTTCCACATGTCACGCCTCTATCAGTATCCATGCCAACCGCGTCAACGAAACTCCAGGACTAGTAGTGCTAGCAACCTATACCCAAAAGAAAGCCACGCACAAGATAAAATTATTAGACTAATGGACCTAAATAGGGCCCTTGAGCAAGTAGTAATCATATCACAAATTGCCTTGATCGAGTCGGGTTATATTTGCACCCAAACTTCGATGCCTTGAGACATAGACTTAGGTGCCTATTTATAGGCTTGGAAGGACCCCATAGAGGAGTTATTGAATCAATATGGGATGGATATCTCGGCCTCCTTTAGCTGCCATTTGGCCACCCTTAATTGAGCCACTTGGTCGAGTCCCCACCATGCCATGTGTCGCCTCTCAAGTCGCACCACATGTCGTCTTCAGATTGATCCATTTGTCATCGTATGATTGTGCCACGTGCAGACACCTTATTGGTCCATTTTTCATCATATGATTGAACCAAGTTTCATTGCCGATTCGCCTCTTATTCAATCCATTAAATCTAATAATCGAAATCCAATCAATCGAAAAGTTTAATCTCATTAAATTTATGGTATTCCAATTTGTGCCTTAACTCATCTAATCTCTATTAGATGAGGTCGCCTTCATCATCTGTCGATTTGGTCATTGTGTGTGATCTTGTAGGATCCCGATTACACTAGCAGTAATGTTGAAATCTCCATTTCGACATTACAAACAGTGAGTGGCATCTAGCAATGTATCACTACTATCCAAACAATCAGAAAGTTAATTGTTTGGTGAATTTATGGATTATGTTACCGTGCAACATGGTCCATTTGTCCTCTATACCTCGATCGAGCCCAAGGCATGGTTGTCATCCTTGTATCAATCTCGTTCCTTGCTTCCGGGTAAGTCTGTCAAAGCAAATGAGTTCTATATCGACTCATTTGGATATATGCGTACACTTTCAAAGTTCACCCACCAAGGGTTCTAGTGAGATATCGCTCTCATTATAAAAGAGGACAAATCCCATCTTGGTCACTCACAATCTTCACCATGTTCTACGGCATTATCCAGTTACTACCTTTATAATCATCCTATTACAGTTGGCGTTTGACAGTATCAAATTATACGACATACCATGTAAGAATCAATGACGACCTTAAGTCAAAGGACCTTTGCACTATAGTCACTATGAGAACTGCTAATGACAATCTCATAACCACCCATGTAGCAATCTCTTGGCAACATTTTCGACATAATGTTGATCTTCGAATTTTTCTGAACACGACATTGGATTATTTTTCAGATATCCGATTGAAAAAAATGAATTTCGAAAATAATCGAGCAATTACAGGCGACGCATGTTGGAGGTTCGATGTCGATTCTTATCGAGATTCGATCTCCATTAACGCGAGTTGGACTTTTCATAGAGTCTATTATTTTTTGAATTTCTCAATTTTGAAAGATGCCCGCATGAGTAAATGAAATTAAAAATTAAAAAAAGAAAAGAAAAATAAATAAATAAATAAATAAATGTATGTAAAAGTAGCAAGAGAATTCCCCTTACCACCCCGTTTCTTCTTCTCTCTTTCTTCTTCTGCTAACTTTTTCTTCCTATTCTTTAGTTTTCTTATCTTTTCTTCTTCTTCTGCAGCTCTCCCTCTGCTGCGCCTACCAAAATTTTCGGCTACCCCAATCATCCTTCCTCAATTCTCCGCATCTTTATTCCATCTCCATCCTCTGATCCTCTACAGCCCCTATACCCCGCCTACCCCATCGATCCTCTTCCTCACGCATCCCTTTACCATCACCAGTTTCATCATCATTTTCGTTTTCTGCTTTCTAGCTCCTTCAGCTCCTCTCTGTCTTTCTCTCACTCCCTCTCTTTCCATTTTTCGACCTGTAGTAGCTCCACTAGCAAACACATGGACAGCAGTATCCATCTACTGCTTCCTTCTAACTTTCTCGGGAAAAACAGACAGACAAACAGATGCAGCATCCTTTCTCATTCTCTTCATCTCCTACCCTTTCATCTCTGCCATCTCCATCCCCTACTACCACCTATCCTCACACAACCATCACCATATACTCCTTCTCCCTTCCTTCAATTTCTCTCGGCTTTCTCACTCACTCTCTCTCTCTGATCCTCTTTCTCGGGCTCCCTTACTCAGGAAAACACAACACACATAGAGACTTCACGACTATCCTTTCCTTTCCAACTCGCCTTCACGCCGAAACCATCATCATTTTGCTTCCCCACCCTCTGCTCCCAGCTCCTACACGATCCGTTCCTCTCCTTCCTTTTTCCTCAGCCACCGACTTCCATCACCATCGTCCTCTTCATCCCTTACACACAATAACTCCACCAGCCACCTTATCCCTTCTCATTCTCTTTCCATCACCTCCTAATCCTTAGCTACCTCCCGACTCCATCAAAAACGCCATTACCATGCCTCTGACCATCACCAGACCATCACCATCTCATTCTCTTCTTCTCTCGCTCTCTCAACTTCTTTTTCCTTCTCTCTCACTCTCGGCCTTCCAAACAACACACGTACACACACACAAACACAGCCTCCCTTATCCTCTATCGTCACGCCACTTCCATCTTCCTCTTCCGCTCTATTCCTCTCACCTCTTCCATCTCATGCCTACTGCTGCTCCCTCCTCCCTCAAGCTCTAATCGCTACTCTTCCTTTCCATCTCTATCCGTGCTGCCACCTGAATCAACTCTCGTTATTATCCTCATCTACTGTTGTTTGCAGCTCATTGCAGCTGCCACTATGCTACTTGTTGCTCCTACTCCGAGCTCCATAAGCTGTTGCAACTCTGTTGTCTTGCTAGTCCTCCCCGAGTTTCTGCTACACCTCCTCGAAGTCCATAAGGTATTGTCGCTACTGTAGTACCGCCCTTCCTCGACCTCCCGAAGTTGCCATGCTGCTACCTATTCCTTCCTCGAACTCTTGAGTTGTTGACGTGCCTTCGCTGCCACTGAGGTGCCCTTGCACAAGCCGCAACAAGCTTGTTTCGAGGGATCTTCAAGGTTCACGGTGGCCCTTCCTATGTTAGTTCGGAAGAGGTACGAAAAATCCCAAACTTTAGTGGCTTGCATAGGGCTCCATTTTCGTTTGGTTTAATGCTCGTATGGATGACGATGATGTCAAATGGATTTCGAATTGAAACGACAAAAAAAAAGGAGGCATAAATCGGAGTTAATATGAATTTGGAATTTTAAATGAACCGGCATGTTGTGATAAAAACCAACCCAAGCACGAACTTGATATTTAAAAGGACATAACTTAAAATTGGTTGTTTGAAATGGGAATGAATCAACACAAATTTGGATTCTATGTGCATTTGGCCTTAAGGAATAAAACCGGTTCATAACATTAGATCGACTTTCATCGATCACTTGATCTAAAATCGATAAATTAAATCTCGTTGTAATCGTTGTGACCATAATTTGTGTGTTTTGAAATGTTCTTTGTCATTTTAATTAAAACCTCACACAAAACCGGATTAATCACGTAAAGTCGATTTAAAATTGGATTTAATTCCAGGGCAATCGGGGACTAGAATTCCATTCGGACGGTCCGTCAATAATCAATTCGATGATTCGAAACCCGTAAAACCAAAGCATTCGGTAATCTACTCAAATTAATCAATCTCACACGTGTAGTAATTGGAACGATCCATTCGGCTAATTAATTCACTCGACATTTAAATAAATCGCATGAACCATCTAATAACTTGTAATTGAGTTGATAAATCATGAACTGGTAGTCGTGCCTTTTTCAAAACTGATAATTTTTTCTAAATTACTGAAACACGTGCTCTGCATAGCATGAATATCTAGAGATGACTTGCGCGTCCTGACTCGAATTCGAGCCCGATCTGAGGCGGCTCGAGTCGGGATGTGGGAATCCTTCTTGGACCACTTCCGGGCAGATAGATCGGTCTCTCAGCTTCTTAGGGTCCACATGACCCTGCGCGGATCCAAGGGATCGGTCGAAACCTGCTACCGGCTGAGGTGGCCTGCATCACCTTGTCTTATATTCCTTTCATAAAACCATTCTCCCGTCACAAGGGCATAACGATCGATTCATGACTTACCAACAACCCTAAGGTTAAAGTCATTATTATCATAATCGGACCGCACTAGTTGGTTCGACCGGTCGAACTGAAAACCGAACCTATGCCCGATCCGGTTAGCTTAAAAACAAAAAATGCATAATAAACCGAAAAAGTCAAAAAATCGATCGGTTTTTAGGCAAACCCATCAAACCCATGTGAACTAGCCAATTAGATGGGTTCATAACTTTTTAAAAATGAAGGAACTAACTGTAAATTTGAAAAGTAAAATAACTCAAAACTAACAAAACCCTAGTCTTCGTTGATCGTTCTCTTCTTCTCTATTGCAGAGGCTGCAACATCTCGAGCTTGAAGTCTCCCTCTCGAACTCGAAGTCTCCATGTGAGTTCTGAACTGACGCCTCTTCTTGGCTTCCTCTTCTCCTTTTGTCTCTTCTCGGCTTCCTCTTTTCCTTCCATTCTCCTTCCCGCTTCTTACCGGCTCATCTTCTAGTTCCAATCTTTGAGACGTTCTAAACAGAGTTGCAGAAGAGCTTTTGTCGGATTTTGCTTGATCTTTCTTCTTCTTTTGCAGGAGAGCTTTTGTCGGCATTCCAACGATTTGGGTATTGATTGATGTTCTGCACTTGCAGTTTGGGTATTGATTGATTTCTTTCTACTTGCAAATTGGGTTTTGCACTTGCAATTCGGTCACTCTCAGTCTCAGTTCTACACTTTCGTGAGAGAGACAGAGAGAGTCGCCTGTGAGCTCAAGTTGAGAAAACCGAGGGTGAGAGGGGAGCCGGGCGAGTGAGATTGAGCTGAGAACGTGAGAGTTGGAGTGTCGAGTTGAGGGGAAAGGGAGCTGGTCTGTTTTGTCCAAAGCTTAGAGAGGGAGGGACGACGTGAGAGGGCAAGGGATAATAGAGGCTACAGGGAGTGGAAGCAAAAGGGAAGGAAAAGGAAAAGACAGAGAAAAAGGAAAGAATCGGTCGGAGAGGTTCGAATGGGTCACGGGTGAGAAAGGAAAAACAAAAGATAGAAGGAGTAAAGGGAAGAAGAGATGAGTTGGTTACAGGTCTAAATTGCATAAAAGGAAGAAGAAAGAAAGGAAAAAGCATTGCAGGTTCGCAGAAGAAGAAAAGAAAAATAAAAGAAAATGAAAGGCGGGAAGCAAAATGAAGGGGAACAGATGAATAAAACAAACATGGGGCCGACCTCTGTTATATATATATTCTTAAAATAATAAATATTTATTTATTTTATAATTAAATATGCGGTTCGATCCATCAAACTCCCGGTTGAATCCATAAACCCATGAATTCATAACTCGGCCGGTTCGATGTCCGGTCCGGTTCTAATAACACTGGTTAGAGTGATGGAACAAACTTCGAGCTACGGGGAGAGATGGGTGGCCTGTGCAAGTGCGGCTCTCATTTGCATAGCTCTCTCTCTCCGACCGACGTGTTTTGATCATTCTAGTATAGATCGGGCGCTTAGGAATGTGGATTAGAGGAGTAAGCGGGGAAACCCCGTGAAAGGTTGTCTAGTCCTTCATAGGACATGAGTAGTGACTTTGGTACCCCCGTCTATGCATAAAATTCAAAACTGCATTAATCACACAAAGGACCAAAACTGACTAACGAGCTAAGCATTTAGGACTAAATCAACAATTTTAATACTTATAGGATCAAAAGGACTAAAGGGCAAACTTATAGAACTATCGGTGTAATTTTCCGTAATTGTATTCCTTTATCTTGTAATGGTCAATAAAAGAATCTCAAATTTCACCTAATACCATTACATTCCCTATATAGAGTTTACTTCATTTCATTCTTGTATACTATTATGTGCTATGATTAGTACTTGCATTTTTAGTAATTCTCGTAAAGCTTAGTCCCTCTCGAGTCCTCTCCTCTAACTTAGGCATTAGAGGGTCGAATCAACTTGCCACCCCCAATTTAACTTTCTTTGTCATGTGTCAGGATTAGGTTCACTTCAGCATCCCATCAAGGAGTGATTGTCGGTCATTCCATCAGACCTTTCTACAGCCTCCTACCAATTTTTGTACTTTGCTTGTCCTTGTAATGTGTGTCAGACAAATTTCAATGCGGCCAATGTTACATGGCTCGAGTGGCATGGGAGCTCAGTTGCTCCCTAGTGTCAGTCTTCCCTAAATTTTTAATCTTATTTCTTGGCGAGGCTATCAAGTGGATTGAGAGGCATGGGGTCCGTCCATCATGAGGGCCAGTTGTTTTTCTTTTTTCTTTTCAATGTGTGCTCTAATATCAGAAAATCTAATGGGTCCCAACTAATTCAAATCGACCCAATTGAGAAATTAAATTCTCCTAATCATGAATTTTCTTTATTCACATGACTTCTCATTATTATGTCAAGATGCAGGCAAGACTCAAATCTTTGGGGACATAAGCTAGCTCTATGTGAAATTTGGGGGTGCAAAGTGGGTTAATGTAAAATTAGGGTTGAAAAAGAAATTCTCCTAAAAGTAAGCGAGCCCGTCTCCGTTCGTCATCTCCACCTGACCTTCTGCGATCGGTAACCTCTCCCCAGATTCATTCATTTACGTGTTGGACTCCCCGATCTCTCTCTCTCTCTCTCTCTCTCTCTGAACTGCGGCAGATCTGTACACAGCACTGTCCGCGCGGTCGGTGATGGCTCCGCCGGCTCAATCTCACCGATCTCCGTCGCCCTCTCAACCTTCCGGGTAACTCACTAATTCATCAAATTCCATCTCGCTCATTCCGACGCTGAATTCTTCTTTGGCTCCGATGTCAAGAAGTAGAGGCCAATGTCCATGCTTCGCAGTGTACAGTCGTTTTATCGGATTAGTAGGGCGTTTACATGATCCCTGCATTTAGTGTAATTGAATCTTCTGTTGTCTCTACTGGTCCCGTTGGAAGCAGGTCAGGTGCTTGCATTAACCTATGAATAGGTTATATGATCGTGATTGTGAGTAGCTGCTGGCGGAACAGCAATTTATGCTGTTCATAGTGGGTATCTGATATGAAATTGTCCCACGGGTGGAATTATTTCAGTTTGCTTGTGTTTGAATTGGAGGCTAATTTACTAGGCTCACCAGTAGACTGACCTAGCAATATCGAATTCCAGTTGTTTTGGCTTTTAAAAGAGGTTGATCCACAAATATCTTGCCGTTAGCATTACAGTAGTAACATAGTTGATTTTTCCACGGGAAATTAATATGATGATAACTTATGTTGTAGCTCCAACGCATTTGACTAGGGTCTGATAATTATTAAGAAGGAAAAAAAAATGAAAAAACTTGATTGTGCAATTGGTTTTGATACTTGAACTAGCTTTCAAGATCTATATTGCAATTGAGGACCATATCTAGTTCATATTTGGCATATGCTTCAGTTTGGCATTTTCTATCTGAGTTTTCATTGCAGCTTTCAAGATCTATATTGCAATTGAGGACCATATCTAGTTCTTATTTGGCATATGCTTCAGTTTGGCATTTTATATCTGAGTTTGCATTGCAGCTTTCAAGATCTATATTGCAATTGAGGACCATATCTAGTTCATATTCGGCATAAGCTCAAAACGTTGTTTGGTTTTGTGCTCATTTTTAATTTAGTCATAGTACGAGAGAACTTATACGTACAAAATTCATCTTGAACTAAGTCTGAGTTAATGAGCCCAAGGTGATGCATTTAGCAAGGGGCATCCGTAATACACCTTGAAACTTGCGTTGTTCACCCATCAATGAAAAGTACCCGTTATATGTTATTTTGGGTATGGATGCACTTCTCACTTATACGGTAACTTTTCCAGAAAAGGGGAAGTATCAGATTTAAAGTCACAGCTCCGGCAGCTAGCGGGCAGCCGAGCTCCAGGAGTAGATGACTCCAAGCGCGAGCTATTTAAGAAGGTCATTTCCTACATGACGATAGGCATAGATGTCTCATCTCTCTTTGGTGAAATGGTGATGTGCTCGGCAACATCAGATATTGTTTTGAAGAAAATGTGTTACTTGTATGTTGGGAACTATGCCAAGGTTAACCCGGATCTTGCTCTATTGACGATTAACTTTCTCCAAAGGGACTGCAAGGACCAGGATCCAATGATTAGAGGGCTAGCATTGCGGAGCTTGTGTTCATTGAGAGTTGCAAATTTGGTGGAGTATTTGGTTGGACCCTTAGGATCAGGGTTAAAGGACAGTAATAGTTATGTAAGGATGGTGGCTGTGATTGGGGTTTTGAAACTATATCACATATCATCTTCAACATGTATGGATGCAGACTTCCCAGCCATACTGAAGCATTTGATGCTTAATGACCCTGATACCCAGGTGAGATCATTCTTCTTCTGCTCATTTGTTTGAGATGGCGATCCATTTGTTATCAGCCTGTCCTGGATTGTCCTATTTAGGAATGTCTGTAATTCCCTAAAATGCATATTGTTTTATATCAAATGTTGGATTATTATTCTCATCTATTGTCAAACCTTCTTGTCTCAATAGGTGTTAGCAAATTGTTTATCAGCCTTACAAGAGATTTGGACTGCTGAAGCAAGCAAATCTGAGGAAGCATCCCGGGAAAGAGATGCTTTACTTAGCAAGCCAGTGATATATTACCTCTTGAATCGGTATGCTTGCAGCCATGTTTCTGTTTAAGACTCTAAGCTTTTATCTTGACGCTGATTTAGGACATGCATGACTTGAATTATGATTGGCACTTTTCAAATGGTTATGCTGTGAAAAGATTTCAAAACCAAAATATCTATTTGCTTCAATTATCTTTTGGGTGGAATATATCCTGGTATAGCACATGTACAGGAGGAAGCCTTGTTCAGTGTGTGCCACTGAATTATGTGCTGTTCTTGTTTGATAGAACAATGCTCTTATTTGGCATAATTTGTCTTTTCTTGTGAATTAGATGTATTGAGTAACAAATCCTTTGTTTGAATGGTAAAAGAGAGCAGCAAGTACAAATTCTTAGGAAATCTGTGCACAGAGATTGATATATAGTCATGGCAATACTGTTTGAAACACTATTCTCTTCAAACTCTTCCCAAATCTTTACTTGAATAGTAAGTTGTGAATTTGATCATTGCATTGTCACAGTATTGCTTTTGGAAATACTACTCGCTCATACTCTCACCAATTTTTTCACCTATAAACCCAGAACTTTCAGTTGTTTGAAGCTACTGAAAAACTTCCTACTTGCATGCTTTCAGGATTAAGGAATTTAGTGAATGGCCACAATGTCTGGTGCTGGAGTTAGTAGCTAAATACGTGCCTTCAGACAGTAATGAAATCTTTGACATCATGAATCTCCTTGAGGACAGACTTCAGCATGCAAACGGTGCTGTTGTATTAGCTACTATCAAGGTGTTTCTGCAGTTGACCTTGTCCATGACAGATGTTCATCAACAGGTGCTTAATCTAGCTTTGTTAATCTTAAGATATGATATATCTATCACAGAAATCTTAAATTATGATATACGCAATTATTGAGTACAATTTTCTTTTCCTAAAGCCATTTAACTTTTAAATGTTATAATATTGGTGAAATCTTAAAGCAGTTGTTTCATGGTTGTGATTGTTATGTGAGCCCCTGGATACTCAAATATTTCATTTCCTATAGTTGATAATTACTAAGGTCAGAGCATGATTCCATAGGAGTATATTTAAGTCTTTGTTGATAATCTGCCCCTTTTGTGTTGTTTCGAATTATCTCAGTTTGTACTTCTTGTCACTTAACTATTCCAAAAATATTGATTTGGTTGCAGGGATGGTTATTATTCACTATTATTACCTTTAAACTTGTTGAAACTTTTTTGGGTTTAGGTCTACGAACGTATTAAAGCTCCTCTGCTAACCCTAGTGAGCTCCGGCAGTCCTGAGCAATCTTATGCAGTTTTGAGTCATCTGCATCTGTTGGTGATGCGTGCACCAGTTTTATTTTCTTCAGACTACAAACATTTCTACTGCCAGTACAATGAATCATTCTATGTCAAGAAGTTGAAGCTTGAAATGCTTACAGTGGTTGCAAATGAGAGTAACACCTATGAAATTGGTGAGCATATCCCTCAATCACTCTACAACATGCAATTTAAGCACTTCCTAGTAAATGGATGATTTTGAAAATATTTGCTGAAAATGAAATATGTAGGCAATTATTCTTGTTTTATGTTTAGAGAAGAGAGAAGAGTCTATGTTAATTCCTTTCTTCGACTTTCTTGAGATTATTTCAGTAACGGAGTTATGTGAGTATGCTGCAAATGTTGACATACCTATCGCCAGAGAATCCATTCGAGCTGTCGGAAAGATTGCACTTCAGCAATATGATGTCAATGCAATTGTGGACAGGCTCCTTCAATTTCTTGAAATGGAAAAGGACTATGTGACTGCTGAAACATTGGTAAATATTAATTTCGGCTTGTCATTGTGTTGATCGTGGTTCTGCAGTTACCTATTGTACTCAGGTGCCCGAGTAAATATTCGTTTTAATAATTTCTACATATAAAGAAAGACAGTTCCATGAACTGTTGAACTTGTTGCTTTTAATGGCCTAACTGATACAAATTTTGCTTCTATTCAGGTTTTAGTAAAAGATTTGCTAAGAAAATATCCCCAGTGGAGCCAAGATTGCATTGCCGTTGTTGGAAATATCAGTAGTAAGAATGTTCAGGAGCCCAAAGCAAAGGCAGCTCTTATATGGATGTTGGGGGAGTATTCTCAAGACATGCAGGATGCTCCTTATATATTGGAAAGCTTAGCTGAAAATTGGGATGATGAGCATTCTCCCGAGGTAGTTAAAGCTTCTTCTGGTATTGTCGCTTCAAAATTTTTTTTTCCCTTTTCATTAACAATGAAGGTTTGAGTTGTATTATTTAATCACCAAGAGGTAGCAAACACACGCAAAATAATACAGACAAAAGAGAAAAGAAGAAAGTTAAAAGGATTTCAAAGAGTTAATTATATTAAATATGAAGGAATAGGTAGCATCCAAATGCCAATGACCGCTTTGTCCAAAAACAATACATTTTATACCATCTACAAGCAAAATAAGGATGAAATGCTTCTAGCGCACACTTATTTTTATTATAATTCTCCTCTTTTTTTTCTTTCTTCCCCCACCCCCCCACATGAGCTTGATGTGCTATCTCTTGTGTGAGGGATGCTGATTTCTGCTTATCTCAGTGCCTAAGGACAAAATATTATGAGTTGTAAACTTGATGATCACATCAATACTGACGATGTATTGTCAATTTGGATAATGAAAAGTATTTTTTATGCTGTTTCTTGTAATTCATATGTATATCTGTTTAGTGTTAGGTTTAATTCTTTTATCGTCATTTTATGAAAAACAAAATAATATTTGTTATTATATCACTCTTGCTACCAAATGCTGTCTTCTTATACCTGATCAATATTTGTATCTTCAGACACTGAAATCATGTTCTGCCTGAACTTTATTGTCATTAAATTTGTGGATTATTGCGACTTTCCTTGTCCAGGTTCGTCTTCATCTTCTAACAGCGGTAATGAAGTGCTTCTTCAAAAGGCCACCAGAGACGCAAAAGGCCCTTGGGGCAGCGTTGGCTGCTGGCCTTGGTGATTTTCACCAGGTGGGATTATGTCATTTTGTCAAATCGTACCTGCGTAATTGCAGAGAGAAATTTTGAACTGGATATCTGATCGCAGTGTCTAACTGCAGGACGTTCATGACAGAGCCTTGTTCTACTACAGGCTTCTGCAATTCAATGTTTCTACAGCAGAACGTGTAGTTAACCCACCAAAGCAAGCTGTTTCCGTTTTTGCAGATTCTCAGAGCAGCGAAATCAAAGACCGCATTTTTGATGAGTTCAATAGTCTCTCTGTTGTGTACCAAAAGGTAATGAAATCTCTTTTCCTTTTTTTTATTTTTTGGTTTCTTTGAATGCCAATGTTCAGGAGAAGACTGTCCTCCATTTTTCTTTCTCCTCTCCTCTATGTGTATGTGAAAAAGTTTATCTGGGTTGCAGCTTTCTGTGAAGGCTTTGTACTCATTTCTCATTTAATTATCATAAAGGAAGCATTAAATAATTTCATTCCTGGACCTATCTGGAGGGAAAGGTGCTCCCATCAATCATGATTTATCATGATAAGAGAATAGACTGATTGTTAGTCTTTTGGATCCAATTCATAAACCCTAACCACCCAGCCCACTTCAATGAATCTTTGGATCAGTCGCCGATATATATTTTTTGATGTTACTATTTGATATAATATTATTTCTGTCCCTGGTATTCTGCAAAACTTAACTGTCAAATTTGATTGCCCTAAATTCCTGAGTTGGGTTCTAAAGTATAGCTCTATGCAATGTGATAGGAAAAATTTCAAGCAGATCTGCCAGTGCAGCTTTTCTTAAAACTGCTTTATTTGGCACATCGGATTATGTCAGTGAAGTTACTGTTGCATTGATTGATTATTTTGACTTGCGACTTACAAGAGGATGTTAAGTCAAGGTTTTAATGTTGCTTTTTTGTGTTTCGATTACAGCCATCTTATATCTTTACTGATAGGAAAAATTTCAGGCAGATCTGCCAGTGCAGCTTTTCTTAAAACTGCTTTATTTGGCACATCGGATTATGTCAGTGAAGTTACTGTTGCATTGATTGATTATTTTGACTTGCGACTTACAAGAGGATGTTAAGTCAAGGTTTTAATGTTGCTTTCTTGTGTTTCGATTACAGCCATCTTATATGTTTACTGACAAGGAGCATCGCGGGCCGTTTGAGTTTTCAGACGAACTTGGTAACTTATCTATTGGGGCAGAGTCCATAGATAATTGTGTTCCAGTGCAGCAGGTCGAGGCCAATGACAAGGACCTCCTCTTAAGCACTTCGGAGAAGGAAGATGTTAGGGTTCCAACTAACAATGGCTCTGCCTACAGTGCTCCTTCATATGATTCATCTGCATCTCTTTCTGCTTCGCAAACGTCGACCGATCTAGTGACTTTAGAACCTGCTTTACCTCGTCAAGCCTCTCCTAGCTTGGCCATAGACGATCTTCTTGGTCTAGGTTTATCAACCACACCTATGCCAGCTCCTCCTCCTCCTTTGAGTCTCAATTCCAAGGCTATCTTGGATCCGGGAACTTTCCAGCAGAAGTGGCGCCAGTTATCTATATCTTTATCTCAGGTTAGTGATTTCATCCTTGCATATTTTGGCTGTCTGTTGGCTATTTGTTGAGCTTATGTTAAACGTGAGCGAATATCTATTGAAATAATTGTGTTATTAATTAGTTTATGCTACCGGGTGTCCCTAAGGAACTTTTTAAAGATTATCCTTATTTTCTCCTTTCCCTTTCTGTACACTAACTGAAGAGAACTGATCTGTACTGGGGTTTTCAGTATTTTCTCGATAAAGATGAACTATGACATACATATTCTTTCTTATATGCTTTTACCAAATATACCTGCACTGGGAAATTGTATTTGAGAACTCATGTTTTACAGAAGAATAATTGTTGATGCCAATACAAATAAGATACTCGTTCGTAAGAACCTTATGGACACTGTTTAGGTTTTCCATATTTGGCTGTCATGCACTGACTCCATTTTTATTCTTAATTTTAGTCATGTGATTGAGCTCTCGACCTTTTGGGAGGAGAGGAAATATTTCGCTTTCCAAGATGAGCCAATGCCCCCTCCTATCTATATATAGATAGATAACTTTTTGGCCTAGAGTACATATTTATAACCTGTTTATTTCCATTTCAGTTTCATGTAATTGAAATATATGAAAATTTCCATTCACTTATGACTCTTGTTTATTTCTAGAACAGGTGATTGTGTCTCTTTCTAGATAACTAGGTTCGTTTCGTGTTGAATTTGGGTTGATATCAGTAACCCTGTGCCTGGTGCAAGTCATACATTGTGATCTGTTAAAGTTGCCAGCTCTTTTTATTAGCATTTTCTCGTTCATTGTGTATCGTCTCAATTTGTTTTCAATTTTTTCCGTATCCAATTATAATATGAGATTCTCATATGGTGCAGGAACTTCCTGTTAGTCCTCAAGGAATTGCAGCCCTAACAGCACCACAGGCCCTCATAAGGCACATGCAGGGCCACTCCATCCATTGCATCGCATCGGGAGGCCAATCCCCAAACTTCAAGTTCTTCTTCTTTGCCCAGAAATTGGAAGAACTGTCCAATTTCCTGGTGGAGTGTATAATCAACATATCAAACTCTAAATCACAGATTAAGATCAAAGCAGACGATCAGACTTCATCGCAGGCCTTCTTGGACCAGTTCCAGTCCGCCTTGTCCAAATTCGGTACGCTATGATGGTCTTCTTGGGTATTTTGCTTCCTCTGCCGAGAGCGGCCATTATCTTATTGTTATGAAATGCGACAACTTGAGTCCCTTTGTGTGGGAAGGAAAGATCAAATGTATATGAGAACAGGAAGAATATAGCAGGCGGGGTATTTGGCTCCAATTTGTACGGTTTTCTCTGTTGCTAAGCTTTATATAATCGGCTGCTTCAGTTGTGCAGTTAGGTTAGTTATGTACCTTTTCCCGTCGGTACTCTCTGGGCCAATTTCTTTTTTGATTCTGAGATGTATTGCGATTGTTTTTAGATGAGTTGCATAGAGGTGGCAGTTCGGTTCAACTATTCATGACACTAACATTGTAAAGGTTCTATTCAGAAACTGGTCTATGGTCTTGTCTGTTTACTTTTCTTGGAACAGTTACTGTTGTTCAATTCAATGTATGGATTAGTTGGATCAAGTAGCAATGAGAGAACTCAGGATGAAGATAAAACAAAAGCTGTGGGCTATTTGAGTTTGGTAAGTTCATTAATTATACGGTCGATCCGGGAAATCATTATATATGTGCATGACACCGGCATATCTCGAACTTGTGTATTAGTCCTGTCAATGGGTCTTACATTGAGTGTGAGTTTGATATCGTTCATTAATTATATGCTTGATCGGGGGGAATCATTATTTATGTGCGTGACAGCAAATACAGTTCACTCTTACGTTGCCTATGGTTGCCTTGAAATTGGACAGGATTACAGATCTTGTTGATTTTTGTTATCCCATCTTATGTTTGGATGTTTTGTAACATATGATTAGAATATGGTGAAAATTTACTGGAATTCGATGGGATTATAGATCTTGTTAATTTTTGTTATCCCATCTTACCTTTGGGGGTTTGGAACATTTGATTAGGATATGGTAAAAATTTACTTGATTGTACATCAACAAATACAGGATAAGGATTTCTGAAATCTCATCGTCCGCAACTTCCATTAGGTGGTCAGAGACCAGTGAATCAGCCCACCGGGTCCTAACGGGATGGTGTTGACCCTGATTCAAGCTGAGCAGTTGGCTTAGGATTAAAAACCTTCAGGCAGAGATCAAATGCATTATCAAGTCTTTACCAATCAAATCATTTTTCCATCAGTAATAATGTAATTATTATCAAATGAATGTAATATTAAATGATCCTATCTCACAATAGCATATGTTAGAAAAGAAAAATCGGTAAGATCTATAAAGTAGACGAAAGAAGATGGAAGTGTTCAAAACTTCTCGTCTGTTTTCTGGTGCAACATTGAATTCTCTTGCTCTCGAGGTTCGGAAGGAACTTTGCCAACAAGCCAAACTAGGACGACGCCAATCAGAACACCCAAGAGATGGGCAACATGATTGATGCTCTGGGAGTAGTTTCCATGAAAAGGGGCAAGCGTTGCAGTCGAAGCTTGAGCCGCTTCCATCACCTATGAATGAGCCAAGAAGGGTATCGATAAATCCAGTTGCTCTGAACTCTTCATGCAAAGAAAAAAAACCAAAGCATGTTCCACATAGAAAAGCCCATCTTATACAGCGACTGAAAGAGAATGAAATTGTAACATATAAAACCCATCTTATACAGCGACTCAATTGTTATGCGCTTTCCTTTTGTAATCACAATAAATCAACATGTGCTTCCTCCAGAAAAACATTCACCAGCAAAACGAATGAAATTTTATAACTGATAATTTGACAAATTCTGATCTGGAGTCAATATGAGTTATTGACAACTCAGATTTTTTCCCTGTGATTGTCCATGATGAGTTTAGCTAAGATTTGCTTCGACCAATTTCGTGACAAACTTCACTCAATCATACTCGGGCTACATATTCTTAAGCATAATCATGAACTAGAAATGCTCAATCACTTACCCTTTTGATAACAACTTGGGCAAAAATAAGCACTTCGAAGATCTTCCTCCAATCCCATGACATCTGCATTCAGCACGAGGCAGCAGCAAAAGATAAATCTTGCAACAAATAAACTTAATGTCGAAATCAAGGTGCAATTAGATTCGTCATGAGATCTAGGGTTACGGTCAATACTTTTACGAGGATGCTTATAGCAAACTATCCGAAAACAGCACCAGAAGCTCCCACGGAAACCAAATTTCTAGGCAGAAGAAGCCATGAAACAAAGTTTGCTCCAGCACCAGTAATAATATAGAAAAACCAGAGCACCAAGTTTCCTTCCTCCTCTTCAACGACTTTACCTGTTTCGAATACCATTCTAAAGTAGAATCAACTATTTAAAATCTATCTGCTTCATATTACATCCTGATGTCAATATATAATACGAAGCGCCGGATAAAAAGAATGTTCATGACAGGAAATAGCCTATGTAAGAATGCCCTCACCAAAGATGTACAAGAAGAAGGTTGCTGGAAAGATGGTTCCTTAGAAATACAGCACACAGTGATTGGATAAATGAACGATTGACTTTTCTTGGGCATAAAGATAATTGGTGCCCTAAGGGTACTTCAACCAAAAATAAATAAATAAAACTCATTTTCCAAGTAAATGAATACTTCTTGAAGGGAGCTCTTCGAGGAAAGGCCATGTTTTTTTTTTTTTTTTGGTGGGGGTGGGGCCTTCTATCCTTGGCTGCTGTTTAGTCCCATTGTCAGTGATCAAATCAAATCTTACATTAAATCTGGAAAAGGAAATTGTTACAGCATCACGCATCAGGTGGGGAATACAAGTTACTAAGATATATAGGAGTTTGTGAACCTCTCTCTCTTAAGGGGAGTCTTGTGGCTATAGAACGATCCTTGTTACCTGATATTAAAGCCAGGCCAAGTCCATCCGATGGTGTAGATGCCCAATTTTGCAGGAGGAATAATAAGGCTTGTCAATATGCTTTGTAGAGATGCAGGCCCCATCTCTTAATGACAATAAAAATAAGTTTTTGATAGGTCGGAGATAGACAAAATGTAATTTACTAGTGCAAAATCCGTATTGCAGCAACCAACATAATTAAAGCCCGTACACTGCATCTTACATGTGCTCTTGATTTACAAATTAAACGAGACCTTTTGTTTCTAGTTAGCCTACGCTTGGAACATGAATTATATCAGAACCTTACATGCACAGTTACAGATACTGCTAAATGTATTATAACAGAAGGCACAAATTTGATTAGCCCTTTTAGGATTAAGAGCCCCACTTGCACGACCATGCTTGTCTTCCTCCAAATAATTAATACTCAATAAGTAATAACTTTCTACGGAAGTCTCACCAGTCAGCATGGCAGAATGTTGCTGTCACAAACTGGTACCAAGCAGGCCGATTGTGATACAAATACAAGCTATTGATGCCCTGGACCTAAGCAGCAGATATCCAATAAACTTGTCAACACTTAAAAAGCTTTGCCACATAAAGACTTGATAAAGGAAACAGTCAATTGGACCAGAAAATTGTCTGCTGTATGTTTTAGAGATGCCCCTTAGATCCCACCCAATACAGCAGGGTGGGACTAAGACCAGGACTAGGCTAGAAAACCTATCACACTCAGGTCCGCACAGAAGAGAAACAGTGTCCACAGACAAGCAAATTATAATGTGCCGATTCCTTCATCTCTGGGCAGGAAACTATTGAAGAAACCTTTTATGACCGGTAGTACGAGGGGTAACAGTAAAAATTGCAGTTCTTGTTTTTACCACCTAAATGAGTTAATCAAGTCTACGAGTACCTCAGACAAGTGATCTGTAAACAGAAATCACAAGATTAAGGAGGAGTATCCAGAATATCCCGTTCACGCGCTTCACCGGCGCTTCTTGTGGCTTCCCCAGCTCCAGCTATGGTATGATATCTAATCTAACATGCAGATAACAATGTTGCTTGTAAAAGATTCTAAATTTCATATCAGAGCAAATCTAGCAGTCATGCAAGTCCAGTAGAGACTAAGATGTAATTAGAACCATGGATGGATTATAAGTTAACAGGGGAAACGACAACCAAAACTGTGCTTTCCATTAACATAGTTTACCAGCTTGTAACACACTTAAGCTTTTAAAAGGGTGTTTCTCTCTGGAATCATGATATTTTATATATCTTATCTACTACAGAGATTATTTTCAACTGAAGGGTCCATAGCTCAGTAGTAGAGCATTTGACTGCAGATCAAGAGGTCACCGGTTCGATCCCGGTTGGGCCCTTCTCTATCTTTTTCACCTCTGATCCAAAAAGAGAAATATTTTTTTGGTAAGTTCCCAACAAGAGAGATTATTTTCTGAAATTGAATCCATATATTATGACGTGAATGAAACTTTCCATAAACTTTTCAATAATATCTCGCATATTGTCTTAGTTTTCAACAAAATTGCTTAATTAGTCCTGCTTCCACTGTTTCACAAACAAGCTCGTTTTGAATATGAATCAGGAGGTCTGTCCCACAAGCCGGATGACAAATTAAATGCAACACCAAATCAAGATTGAGAATACAGAATTTAGAAAAAGAAGCTGGTTCTCTACTCGTTTTAAAAAGTAGAGAACTAATTCTCACTTTTCTTCTCCTTTTCTAAATTTATTTTTCCCACTGAAAAATATAAAAATACGTTTACTAATGTTAAAGTTATAAAATCGTGAATCATAGTAAATCAATCGCTAATTTATTATTGGGGATCAAATCTTGTAAAAAATAAATGATGTTTAATAAATTAAGAACGGAAAGTCATAAATTAAAAATTAGAAAAGGAAAGAATTGGCTAATGGAAAATGAGGAACTAGAAAACAGAGCTTTTCTAATCTCTATACAAATTTGAATAGTGGAAAAGAAAATTTTCTTAGAAAAATCATTTTACGTTAGTAAACATATTTTTTATAGAAAATTTTCCTTGAAAAAAAAAATCCTCCAAAAGTAAATAGGCCCTTAAGATCATATACATGCTTGAGCTCACAATTGCTTTCTTACCAATGAATTACTCGGACACAATAAAACAAGGACACAATACTAATAGCATACTTTTCCTCAAAATTTATACTTGTCTTTGTAATGGGAAATTTGCATAAAGCTCCTAAATGAAATCATCGAATTCCACCTAGCTAACTCAACAAATTTATCTACCCAGTCTCCTAAATGAAGTCATCAAATCCTGGTTCACCATTGCATATCCATGTAGACGAATTGCACGTTGTGCAAGAGAAGACACAAGGCCGAACACCATCTGTTCGATAAAATTCCCAGCTCAAATTCTCAACTCTCAAAGGCATTACATCCAATTCAAGAAGATCAGAGAACGGTTTTCTAACTGTTGTAAGATTAATTAACCCACCAATCTTTTTCTGCAGCGAAACGAGTTGCTATGTACGAGAAATTACCTGGGTTGGAGCCGCTCAGTCGGCAAGGGAACCGGAGAAGTGGACGGCGGGTGGTCAGACGGAGTGGCAGTTCAATGGTTCCGACGGCATTGAAGGGCCCGGAGAGGGAAGGGAAAAGGCAAGGTTTTGAGTTGAAGGGGAGGGATCGAAATGGCGGAGTGAGATATGGGCATAGCGGAACTGAAGGAGCGAAATCAGAGCTGCCGAAGCTGAAGGAGCTGAGAAGAAGCCATTGGAGAGCTCTCGAAGCAAAGCACCCTCAGAGCAGAGCACTGAGGAGAGGAGAGAGCAGACTCAGCAGTCTCCAATCCAAGTCAAGTGTTTCCACATTGTTCTTGTTTCTTTTCCTTTCTTACTTTTCCCCCCTCTTCTTTTGATAAATTTCCATTCACACCCTCAAGTTTTGATATTTGGAGATTTTGAATGCTGAGGTTTTAGCGCTGCACCCAGAATTGGACCAAGTTTTCCGTCCCACCCATACGGCGGCTCGAACACTGCCCCCGAGGATTTTACAGAAAATCAAGTGGTCACTGGCATTAGCGTCTGAAGGCATGATCACTACTTCATAAGTCGACATGGTACGACTAGGATACCAACACTAATTTTGTTTTGAGTAAAATACACTCAACTCTTCTAAGGTTTTATTTACTGACATTTAACCACATTCTTGACAAAAATTAACACTCCACCCCATTGGCCATCTTGATCCAATAAGAAAATTATTTTTTAGTCTCAACTTTTGAATGTTTTTCAATATCATCCTAATTCTTTTTTTCTTATCTTATTCTTGATATCACATGATTTGTCCACCTAGATTTATTGTTTAAATTTTCAATTCATCTATCAATGTACAATATTTCTTATAACATATTTTTCAAAAAAAATTTGAAAAAAGTTACTCCTCAACATTAATTGATGCTTTATATGATATCTTAAACAACTACTTTTAATATCTTGCTATTGAGAGATGCCTATAACCATGCTATATTTTTGTGAGTATAATACTTTTGCAATAAGGAGTTTGCCCAAGTTGGATGATAAAACTATCACTTAGATCCTTGATGATCTAGATAAGAGGCTATTCAACCAGCTAATAGTCGTACCCCTTCGCACTCCGATTCCAAGTGATCATTGCCAGCTATGTTTTCATGCTATTTTGCCGAGGTGATGGCCCACGCCATCATCCCCTCGTTTGCTCCTTGTTGTCATTCATATTTTTATTTATTAATTTTTAAAATTTATATTTTATTATTCTGAAAAAAAATTCCATATAGCAAATTATATAGAAAACTTGTGGTTCCAAAAAGCCTCCATCACCATAACCTTGGGTGACACTGGGGTTGCTTCCTACTTTTGGATATCGATGTTACAGGAAGGGCCTCCAGAAGCTATGCCTTGCCCCAAATAATTAAGGGGTTTAATATTCGTCATAGACATCGTTCAAAATACATTAAGTTATTTTTATACTTTTAATTGTCCTTTATTTTTAAAATAATTTTTCATTTGCAAATAATTTCCACGTTAATAGATTTAATGGAGGGAACTCAAACAGGTTAGCCAAAGTAGACTAATCGTGACATGTTGAAGACAATATTGAACAAAAGAAGGAAATAGGATAAAATTGAAAAAAGGATTAAAGAATGAGGGCCAAAAGAATATTTTTATATTAAGTCAACATAGCCAATGGGGTTAAGTGTCAATGTCTTGCCAATAACTGGGTGAAGTGTCATTTTTTTGTCAAAAATCGGATGGAGTGTCATTTAATCATACCTTAAAAGAGGGGAATGTAATTTAACCTTTCTTTTTTATTTTTGTGGTCAATGTTTCTCATCTATATATAATATATAATGTCAAAACGGAGAGAGATGATTAACAAGGTCGCTCTAAGTGGAGAGAGATGATTAACAAGGTCGTTTTAAGTATCAAAATCTCAATTCACCATTGTGTCACTTTTCATATACTTATAGAGATAACTTGACCAATAAGGAAATGAAAAAAAAGATAAATTCAATAATAATTGTCCAAACTCTCGTGTTCTATCTTTGATTAAAAAAAAAGTCGCCTCTAAATTCTCATATAAAATCAAAACTAGGACAAATTCAATAATAGGCCAAACTCCCATTTTCATCTTTGACCGGGATAAAGAAAAAAGGATTATCTTTTAAAAGAAACAAGACTTCTCTCACAAATCAAAATTAAAAAAAATCAATAATAACTGTTCAAACTTTCATTTTCATCTTTGACCAAGACAAAGAAAAAATGGCCTTCTCTTAAAAGAAATAAAGCTTCTCTTGCTATTCAAAATTGTAGAAGATATTTTAATTTTGAAAATTTTATATTTTTTACTTAATAATAAATAGTTCGAAGAACTTACATGGGTCATAAATTACATGTAAAATCATATTTGAAAAAATATATATAATAATAATAATAAATTTTAAATGATAAATAGTCTAAACATAATTCATAAGTTCTTTACTAAATGACTACTATTAATTTGATGAAACGTTTATAATTCATTAAGTAAAAAAGACGGTTGACAATGACCTATGTTTGATCGTTCCTCTAGTCGTTGCAGGACAAGCAGTTACTCCCTTTCTCACAAGCAATCGACTACCTTCAATGATCAGTTGATTTCTTCAAATGGGATGAGGTCGAATTCCTTCAACGATCGGACATTTTCCTCAATTGAGGCTAGGGTTTCTATCACGGTGTGAATTTGGGATCAGGGGGAAATCATGGGTGAGACGGAAGGAAAAGGAGCAAGAATGACTTTCGAGGAAGTGGGAAAGTAAGGGGTGGAGAAGAAGGAAAGGAGTGGGTCCCTCACGCATCCAACGTGGTGTCCATGTATGCACGGTTTGCCCCCAAAACACTAATCATGTCAGCATTCCGTCAAATTTTTTAACACTAGTCATGTTAGCATTTCGTCAATTTTTTTACGAAATCCAAACGGTATGCTACGAGATAAAAAAAAATATTATATTTCATGCTCTATCATGCACTCTCTTTTTTTTTTTGTGCTGCAATATGAAATAAGGAAAATTTTCGTATTGTTTGGTGTGGTTTTCCTTTTTAATAAATACACTAATTATAAGTTGATAGCGGTGAGCGCATCCCGATACCACTGGTTTAAAGTGCTCTTCTGAAATCTATTATTTTTCCCTTTCATAGGAAATCAGAGTTTAATCATCGTAATCTGGTAAAGGAAGAAGCGAAAAATTATAGGATAGTCGAGTAGATAAGATATTAAAATAAAGTGGAGCCGAAATAAATAGACTGGAGGTGAAGATGTTAGGAATTAAAATTTATTCAGTAATATGATGAATAAGAAAGCACATGCATATAAAATAAAACATAGCATATATCCTACATAGTATTATATTTTCGGCTCCGGTTACAATTCTAGGTCCTTGTTAAATTAAAAGCGGAACCAAAATCTCTTTTTTTTCACTTCCTAATTCAGTAAATACAACTATTTACACCTATTTTTCGTAGTTCGTGAAAATGCTAAGTCATGATGTGTAATCGGTAATTGCAATGATTTTCCCGAGCATTTGGATGTGTTGATCCGAGTTCGGTGAGCCAGTTGTGAGCATGCATGGGCCAGGTCGGATTGTATCCCAAGTCTTGAAGACCATATCCAAAGACAAGCCCAAGACATTCAAGGAGATGCCTAATTGAAAGAAGCTCAGTAAGGTGAACCATGATGGAAGATATATGTATATGTATGAACGTGCGAATTTTCAATAGAGGTGGTGGAGATTTATTTTCCTTGGCAGTCTATTATTCTTAGTGAGCAATCATGTGATATTCTCGGAATCTTCGAGCTTAGATAATTAATAAGTCGGATATCTCTCCGATATATAATGTTATTATATTTCTAAGTAGGTTAGGTAGTCAATTTAATATTTGAACAATATCTCGATATCTCATAATTATAGGCATATCCATTTAGAAAGATTTTCTAGGATTTCATGTAAACGCCTATAAATACGTAATTTGGAGTTCATTGTAGCCCCTTCGGCACAATTATCAATCACACTACATTTTTTTTATCTTTCTTTCCTTAGCACGTTACTTTCGTCACACTTACATTATCGCACCTCAATACCTACATTTCTAGCACTTTAATACCATGCACCTTTAATTCATTGCAATCACCAATTATTTGGCACTTATCCTTCTACCCCTTTTCGAGCTCTGGGCAAGGAAAAAGCTTTCGCCTGAGCTTAGGTTTACGGAACTAGATGCGGCTTCTTTCGGCTTTACAGAGGCTGAGATCCACGTGCTACGAATCTTTCGAAGTTCGTGGTTGTATCATTCTTATGACCAACTTTCAGGCCGTCTATTCCATCGAGTCTAGGTTCCAGCCTAGATTCCTTCCTTTCGGTCATTGAAGAAATAGTGGAGAACTAATAGCAGCTTGTTGCCATCACAAAATTAGTTTTTCAACCCATGTCACGTGGCATGAATCGAATGGGCCAATACATTCGGGGTCATTGGCCTAAATTGATAAAGATCAGGGACTTGTTTACAATAACCAATAAGTTCATGACTCGAATTCCCCATGTCGTCCAATGTAAGGAGATGATACGCTGCATTTTGAAGATAGACCAAACAATATGCGCGATCAAACCGTCTACTAGTGAAAGATAACCGAATGACACATTCAGCCGAATCATTCTGAGCGGGAGAAGAACGATTTGGCGAGAATTCTGTGTGGTAAAAAATGAAGACATGACCTTCAAGGATAAGGTCGCGTGGAAAATGTGCATGGAAGACACAACCAAGACGGTTATTTAAGTGACTTACTTGGATGAGGGAGCACACAGACTTTTCTTAATCAGCAAGGAAGTTTGTTTCAGCTACTTTGCCCATAATCTCTACCTAAATAGAAACTAGCATAACGAGGGGAGTTTGAAGGCCTATAAATACCAATTGATCTCCTCAAAACAACAACTCAACACACACCTATCAACATATTGCAACTTAGCTTAGCTCGGAAACATCTTTCCTAATATCATAGGAGTAGAGTAATTTAGATAACCGAACTTGTAGCAACATGGCTTATCCCTCAATGATTTCGGTTCAAAGTCTATGGCCATAGGAGCATTCCTCAAAGACACAGTCACAACTCCATCAGTCCTTGCTCAGGAAAGTTGTCACCATCCCACGGTATTTGCTTCTGAGCATCTCAACGTGGTCATAATTCTTCCAAAGTTTTGAACTTGGGCGAGCATGAGTCAAGGTTTTCAGAACCTAAACCTCTGTCAATGGAAAGCGGAGTAGGTCATCATCAGTAACTTTATTTTGAGTCTGTTATTTTTTAATATTTCAATTATAATTTCCGTATTGTTATTAAAAATCGCAATTCATTTTCATTTAATTGCTTTGAAAGTGTGTGTTTCTCGTTATTGTCACGAAATCCTTGTACGCAAAGCATTACCTAAGAGAATCCATAGGGTTTTGACCTAAAAGAAGTTCTCCAGAAAACTAAAAATTGGAAACTGCCTTCTCTAATTTGTCAAAATCCACAAACAATTTTTCTGGCGACCATAGTGGGATGTAGATCTTTAAGTCTTTAGAGAGATGCCACCTAGAAAGCATAATCGCAGCTCAGGTGTGCAAGAGAAGAATCACATTGATCCCCCTTGCCCCCAAGAGACCATAAACTTAACTGCAGATCAGGGAACCAATGTTCTTGTTGATCTTGATAGTGAAAAAAAACCTAGAGAATCACCATGTTGTTTCTCAATCAAGTGTTGACCTTCAGTCAAAACAGACTCCTCGGGGGCTGAAACTTCAGCTTGTCACCGAGCAGAACAATCTAGCGACAACCCACCGACTGAATCAGCAGTTCCTTATAATGAAATACGAGATTTATTAGAAAAATATAAATCCATGTTTGATCAAACTTATCAAAGTATCTTGCAAGAGAAGGGTACTTGTCGAGATGAGATGCAAAATGTGCTTAAGCATGTTGATTCAATTATTACATCCCAATTGGCAGGGTCAGATCGGATCTGAATAAAGCGCTAATTGATTTAACTAGAAAAATTGCCCGGCAAGGCTCTGGACAACCCACTGTTGGGCAAAATTCAATAGCTAGGGGGAAAGAATCTATGTTCGATCTCGGGCCTCCTAGTGCTTCATGTCCCCTTCCTAGGGTAGGAAATTCCAGTAATGATGGCCCTAGAGCCAACAGTTGTTGAGTTCACTTCTCAAACACTGTTTCGAGAGAACCGGAGGGTTCACTAAGGAATACGGGTGGCAATATGTATCGTGTCGTATTTAAACATGTCGTGTCTAAACGAATTCATGTCAAAAAGCTCTAAACTCGAACACGATATGTTTAATAACGTGTCAAGATTTTCAAACATAAATACGACACGTTTAATTACAGATTGACACGGATACGACACGTCTAACCCGTTTAACTAAGCATATCTAAATGTATATGTATACTTACCTGCACAATATGACACTATTACCTTTAGGTAGATGTTATTACGACACTGTTAACTTTAATTACACGTTACTACATGATTGACATGATAAAAACACCATAAACGAATTATTTATAAACAAATTTAGATGATTTTAGTGTACTTTCTTCTATAAATTGTTACAGTATGTGAAACAAATTTATTAACATAATAACACATAATATAAACCGGTTTAACCGTGTCTAAACGAGTTACAATGGTTGAACCTATTTAAACACGTTTATTTATCGTGTCTAAAAGGGTTTGACCTGTTTAGACACGAAACATGTTTAGCCTTAACCCAAACCTGCTTAACTCTGTATCGTATCCATGTCGTGTTATCGTGTCGTGTCAAATACTGCCAGCCCTATTAAGAAACATTGCCAGTAGTGGGAGTAGTTAGCCGAATCATTCTACCTCCTCCTATTCTGATGGTACAAACCCCGAATTCAGGCCATTTGAGCGAACCTATCCTCATAATATTGGATCAGCAGAAATGCAGAATATCTCATTCACAAGATGCCAAGACTACCTATGGCGATTTCAGACCTACCAACTATAGGAACAGGAGAAAATGCCAAACATTGGGGCTGATGCTAAGAATGAAATGCCTAGAGCAGAACAAATTACCATTACTATGAATGAGAGAGCCAATGCAATAACTCATGACCCAATGTTAATTCAATTGCCTAATCCACCCCATTCTGAGTGGGTAGATGATGAACGTTTCCCTCCTAGATATAAAACCCCTTACTTCTCTAGATTTTCTAGAGATGATAAAGTTATGGCTATTGAACACTTGGCTAGATTCACTTGCCAGTGTAAGGAGGCTTCGAATAATGGGGCTCTAAAGTTAAGAATATTCCCAATGTCTCTGACTGGAGCAACCTTCACTTGGCATTTGTATCTTCCTGAGAGGTCTATTCATACCCTGGAAGATATGAAAATAAAGTTTGCTCTACGTTTCTCCAGATATGATTTGGGAGTAACTGTAGGATATCTAGCCCAAAATAGACAAAAGAAGGGGGAAACTGTTGAGAATTACATTAAGAGATTCAAGAAAGCCAAAATCAAGTGTAGGGCTATGCTCTCTGAAATAGATTATGCTGATATGGCCTACCAAGGCATGCGTATAGACCTTAGAGACTAGTTCATTGGCTTTGAATTTGCATATCTATATGAGCTAACCACTAGAGCTTCACAATATGAAGTTTGCTAAAAGAAAAAGAAACAGGCAAAAGGAATGTTCTTATCTTTTATCAGAATTGCTACATTTACTCTGACTCTGAAAATGAAGATTATGATGTTGATATGGCTGAATTCGTGAAGGGAGATTCCATTGTTTGTGAAGCCTTGACTCATAGGAATGTAAAAGCCAAAAATTCAATCAAAGACAAGGTTGAAAGAAAATATTCATTTGATGTTACTAAAACTGACCATATCTTCGACTGGCTTAAGGTTAATGGTAAGATTAACGTTGAAGGCAAACAAAAAGTTCTTAATGATTAGGACTTGAAGGGTAGATGTGCAAATGGCATGATTCTTTTATTCACTCTACTGTCAAGTGTGATATATTCAGAAACTTGATTCAAGATAAGAATGAGTCTAAAGAGCTCAAATTCCCCAAAAAGAAGTTTGATATGGCTATTGATAAAGATCTATTTCCAGTCAGTAAGGAATTCAATATGATTGAAATAATTGGTTCCGATTCATTTAATTAGAAAAGATGTGGATGCTTGGCAAGTGGATGAAAACAAAATAGCCCATGCTAATGAGTAGTTTGACTACATGGTAGCCACCGAACAACTCCAGTTTCCAGTCGTGGTGAGTATTCCCGCAGAACAGCGCGATAGTTTCTATAGATGGAATCATAATGAGAGCCACATCACAAATAAATGCATGGTCTTTCGAAGCGTGATCCGTAATAAGATAAAAAAAATAGAGATTTGGACATTTCACTTGAGCAGGCTATCACTCTAGGTCTATTAGAGACATTGGTGGAGACATTATCGACTCCAACTCCTAATTACTGGCAGCAACTCATGCACAAAGAGTATATTGTGTAGATGTTGGTAGATCGAGTAAAAACAACCATGTATCACATGTGTAATCCTTGCATCGGGTGATTTCCATGGCTAAGGCTTGTTCAAAGATCGAACGACCCCCTTAGGGGACCAATTGCAATACCAAAACCTGTGCCCCCTATGATGCCCATGGAAGCAGGAAAGGTTCGGCCTAATGCATATGTCAAACAAGCTGTTAAAGGTAGAGTGTTGACCTTGGACTCTAGTTTCTCAAACAGCAACCTGGCAATGAAGTTCTCCTGTGGTTGGGAAGAAGGCAATGAATCCTACTAGGCATAGGAGCAAAAACAAAAAGATACAGACCGAAGTCTTCCATGTAACCACTAAAAATGACTATCTCAAAGCCAAGATTGAATCTCTTGGCACAACAAAAGTGGATGGAACATAAGCAAGAGTAGAAGGACACATAAGCCTTTGGGAAGAGAAAAATGTGAGATTATGCCAGCTGACCTTAGGCAGGAGATTCCCTCTCACTAGCGGAATGCAACATGGTGTCCACCATGCTCGCTAATTTCCAAGTAGAATACTAAGGAGGCTTGAAAGATGATTTGGAAGACAACACTTTCGCTAATAAGGAGCTGGACTTAGGTGGAATTGATGAGATGATTGAGGAAGGATAGAAATCAGGTCAAGATTCTGATGAACTTTTCTAGTTATGTTTTGCTAGGCCTGTGAATGATGGTGTTTCCAATCACCTCTGAGCTCCCTTTTATCACCAGTAAAATAGGTAAATTCACCCTAGCTAAGACCCTAGTAGATAATGGGGCTGCTGTGAATTTAATGCATTACAAGACTTTCAAATGATTGGGTTTGAAAGACTCTTATTTAAAGCCCATAGATGTGATGATATGTGGGTTTATAGGATCAGACCTCAAGACAAAAAGTATGATTAAGATTCCTATGACAATAGGGATATATGCCAGACCTACTACCTTTTTTGGTAAATACTCTGTCAACTTACAAAGTATTGTCGGGAAGAGAATGGTTGCATGCTACTTCTTGCATTCCATATTATTTACATCAAATGCTTTATTTTCTAGAATGGATATGGCTATGAGGCTATTTATGTTAATCCAAGTCCTTTCATGTATGACACTTGTGTGGCTAACACATATGCTAATTATGATGTTTGGGAAGATGAACTAATTTCCAATGATGACTTTAGTGAATTTGTTGCCATGAACTTTCCTTTGGAAGAGGACACGACCCAGAAGCTAGTCGAGGAAGCTCAGAATATGTTTTTACCCCCCGACTTTGGGAAGAACTATTTCCAATGAATCCAGTCAGCCCATGGCATACCTTTGATCTTGTCACCCTGTCTGTGACAATATCATTTAAGAGGGCCTTAGGACAGCTTTATCTATTGAAAATTTTAGCTTATTGCAATTTCCATTCGGGGTACATGTTTTGTATCATGTACAAACCTATTTATTTCGTCCCTTATTTGTACATTAACAAAGTGGATATTTTGTTTAAATATAAGTTGCACAAATTTACTACCTACTTCACATCCACTCATGTTGGATCTTGTGGAGACTAATTCACTTCTAGAGTTTGAGTTAGACTTTCTATCTTAAAAGAATGAACATGTTCATAAATAAACGGATTCGGACTTGTTGGACCATTCGGAATTGCACCGATTTGGTTCAAAATCAAAGCAGGTCAATGAATCAAATAAGCATCCCACTTTCACTGACATTGATGAGTTATAAGAACTTGAGCTCCGAAGTCCCGGTGAAGGTAGAATAATCTTGATTAGTAAAAACCTGGATAATGAGTTCAAACAATCACTATTTGAACTCCTAAGAAAGTATAAAGATTGTTTTGCATGGAATTATAATGAGATGCCCAGACTGGACGGAAGTATGGCAGAACATCGTTTGCCTTTAATTCCCAGTTGTAAGCCAGTCAAACAACTGGCTCAGACTACACAAGATGCTTTGATAACTCCAATCAAAGAGGAAATTGACAAGCTAATCAAATCAAGATATATTCGAATAGCGAGATATGTCAAATAGATCTCAAGCATAGTCTCAGTCAAAAAGAAAAATGGCAAAATCAGAATCTGTATCGACTTTAGAGATATGAATAAAGCCACTCCCAAGGATGAATATTCTATGCGTATCGTAGACATGTTGATTGACTCAACTACAGACCATGAGATCATGTGTTTAATGGATGGGTATTTGGGATATAATCAAATTTATATTAACGAAAATGACATTCATAAAACCGCTTTCAATTGCCCTTAACAACATAGGGATTTATGAGTGGGTGGTAATGCCCTTTGGTTTGAAAAATACGGTAGCCACCTACTAGAGGGCTATCAATGCCATTTTCATGACGTCATTAGAAATATTTTAGAAGTATACATTGATGACATCATTGTCAAATCCAAAGAAAAGCATCGGCATTTGGCCGAATTAGAGCAAGCATTCATTAGAATGCGAACTCATAACCCTCAAATGTGCTTTTGGAGTTGCGGCTAGAAAATTTCTAGGACTTATCATCCACAAACGAGGAATTGAGATTGATCATAACAAGCCCAAAGCTATTTTAGAAGCTAAGCCACGTCAATCAAAAGCATAATTACAAAAGTTCCTTGGGTCAGTGAACTATTTAAGAAGGTTCATTTCCAACTTGGCTACCAAGGCACAACCTTTCTCATCTTTGTTGAAAGCAAACAATAAGGATGAATTTGTATGGACCGAAGAACACCAAAAGGCCTTTGATGAAATCAAAAGGTACTTAAGTTCGCCACCCGTGTTAATTGCTCCAAAACCAAGGAAACTTGAAAGTTTATGTGTCGGTTGTTCAAAAGTCCATATAGGCTATGCTAGCACAAGATAATGATCAAAGAAAAGAATATGTTGTCTTTTATGTTAGCAGGTTAATTAGCATGCCATGCTGCCCTCCTCCCCTAGTGTTGAGCTGCTGAGTTACCGCTTCCCTTTTATTTCCCTCTCTTTTGCAGGATATTGCCACTATTGTCATTCCCTCCCCGAGCTACTACGGTGCTGCCTTGCCCTTATCCTTCGTTGTTGAACAGTTAGTTGCCGTTCACACACGCCCAATGCTGTCGTGGTGAGCTTGAACAGCCTACTCCTACCTTGGTTTGTGGGTAACTTGAAGCTTTCCATGGTCCTTCCAACATAAGCTCTAAAGAGGTACAAGTCTCGGCCTTAGCGTTATGCTCTGGGTTCCTTTTATCGGATGCTTTGATTATTATGATCGTGATGATAAAGCATTGTTTTCATCGATAATAAGCATGAATCGGTTTAATGATTAAACTCAGACTCTTAAAATCGGGACGTGTAATATAAACCGACTCGAACACGAACTTGACTTTGAATAAATTGGGATTAAAATGGGTTGATGAAATGAGAACGATACAACACGAAATGGAATCCATGTACATTCTGCCCTAAAGGACAAGATTGGCTAAGGACATTAAATCGGCTTAATCAATCCACTCAAGCTTAAAATTGGTAAATATAATGATGTTGTGATCGTACGTGCCATGATTGTGCGTTTTGCGGTGCTTATTATTATCTTTTTTTAATCTCACACCAACCGGATTAATCACATAAACTCGACTTAAAATTGGATTTAATTCCGGTGGAGTCGAGAAGTCGAGCTCTTATCCATTAATAGCCGAGTCGATATCTGAAAACTTGCAAACCAAAAGCATTTGGCAATTCACTTAATTTAATCAATCTTGCACGCGTAGTAATTAGGACAATCCATTCAACTAATTAATTCACACGGCATTTAAATAAAAACGTACGATTCAGCTAATAATTTGTAATTGAGTCAATAAATCACGAACCAATAATCGTGCACTTTTCTCAAACCACAATTCTTAATAAAATGCCGAGACACGTGGTCCGTGTAGCATGGATATTCAGGAATGACTCGCATGTCGTGACTCGAATTTGGGCCTAATTTGAGGCGACTCGGGTCGGAATGTAGGAGTTCTTCTTGGACCACTTCCGGGCGGAGTGATCGGTCTCTCGGCACTTTCGGGGTTCACACGACCTTGGTGGATCTGAGGGATTGGTTGCCGGCTACCAACCTCGACGGTGCGCATCACACAGTCTCGATTCCTTTTCATAAAACACTTTTCCCATCGCAAGGGCTCGACGATCGATTCTTTGTTTACTGACAACCCTAGGGTTAAAGTGATCGAAACACCTCGAGTCTCAGGAAGAGATGGGCCGCCCATGCAAGCGTAGCTGTCATTTGCAGAGCCCTTGCTCTCCGACTAAAGCGTTTCAATCACTCTAACGTAGATCAGTTGTTTAGGAGTGTGGATTAGAGACGCAAGCAGAGAAACCCGTGAAAGGTTGTCTAGTCCTTCATAGGACATGAGCAGAGATCTGGGCACCCCCATGGTGTTTCGCTTTCCCCACCTCCTAAGTCGGTGCATTAGATCGGGTTTATTTGTCATAAAACACAAAATCGAAAATAATCACGCATAAAAAATAATTAAACTCATGGGAATGGGCGGGCCAGACTCTAGGCTTAGGCTTCAAGTAAAAATCGAACTCCGATCATAATCGGTTAATATCTCAGTGCCATTTATAGATTAAACTTAAAACGGATTCACACATCATCACACTCGAAGAAGAGACCCCGTGTCTTTCGAGTTGTTGTCAAACAAAGTCCGAATGCAACATCCCCTTCAAGGTGACCCATGGCCAATTTTTTCATTGTATATGCCTTAACAGAGCTTGCATGTCTAGTATAGAAACTTGCATGCTAAGCAATCAGGAATCATAGCCTGATAATCACATAAACTTGACAAAAAACTCAACACTTGTCTTATTCATTTTACTTTTATTCAAGTCGAGCCCAAACCCATAGGACACGATCAATACAGGGTCCAACGCCCCAAGTCATCGATCACGGGGTCCAACACTCCCACACAGCGAGTGCGTGCGACCCGAGCGCGGCATGGTGTCTACTCTTGAGTCGCCGTTTCAATCCGAGTAATATCCAAACGGATGATGACTCGGATCGGGATTCGCGAAACGAGGTTACATAACTACTCAGGAGCTCGACCAAGCCCGTGAAAATCTCGAGGACCATTCGATCCTCCTAAGACTTGCTAGTTTGGTCAGACTCGGCCCCCGGCTCTCATGAGCCTGCATCGCATTAATTTATGTTTCGATCTTTCAAAATCCCGGTGAGCACGAGCGAAATATTGGTTGAGCGTGAATCGATTGGGATTCGACTGATGTATTTTGTAAGAGTACATTGCGAATAATTTATTTGTATATTTATTCATGTAATGATCCTAGTCGGTGAGCGAAAGGTTCGAACGTTGAACCGATCGAGTTGATGTCCCCTAGAGATGAGTAAACTTTACATATCTTGGTTTCAGCCTGCGTAGGGAACCGATCATCATGGCCCACCAAACCGTGACGCAAGGACTACGGGCTAAACCCTTGACTTGGGTTTACCCCTCTCTCGGACTCTTGTCCGAATCGATCGCTTCTCAACGTATTTACGGTGTCAAACCAAACAAGAATAACGAAGCCTAACTCATGCAGTAATTAAACTAAAAAAGCAAATCTTAGACAAACTAGAGTACTCGACACGGCGTGCAGGATGTAGATCCGCACGTAACAAAACCCCCGAACTTGGAACTTCTCATTCCGTAAGACCATAGGCTTAGTAAATTAGGTGTATACCCCTAGGCCCCGGCAAATCAATGGCCCTCGACCTTCAGATCGTAAACAGGTAGTCGCGACACCTTTTCACGCGCGTCCATTTCGCATTCCCCAAGAAGGTGTATACTCCCAAGTCGTGCAATCTGTCTCCGCGCGCTTGTGGTACTCAACAAGACAAAATTCGGGTTCAGACATTCATAACAAGGGTTTGTTTAGGTTTCATTCGATTTTTCCCACGTCTTGTGAGATCATGCCCAGTAAGCCCGTGGAATAGGTATATGGGGTGAAACAGGTTGCACAGGTTACCAAATAGAATTATGTTCTATCATATGAATTTAGGAAATATTCTATATATATTTTTCTTTTTTTGCTTGGCATTGTATACTTATTTTTCATCGTTACTTTTACTACTGTTCATATAGTTTTTATTATTTCTTTTCATTTCATATGTATAACTAAAAGAGAACACACCCACGCTACGCTCAGAAACCTAGAAAGTAATACAATAATATATCAAAATAATAGTATAATTTACAAATTTTCTATAACACTTTTCTTTATATAACAATTCCCAACATATCATAATAGTTTTCTTTTTATTGAATATTGCTTTCTTATAGAATATTGGTTGAGCATAGTGAAATAATGAAATAAAAAAAGGCCTTTCTAATTATTAAATATAAGATTTGAATAAAGCATAAAGAGAGATATTAGCTTTTATATCATGTATCTAATATGAATTAATGTACCTTGTAAGAAATCTAAAATCTTATTAATAATTAAGAGATTATTATGATTGTAATTCTATTATTACTATATACTCAGGTTATGTAGTATATTGTGCATTACATAAATTTCGATTCCAATAATGTTGGACCGAAAAGTTTCAGTCCCACGGCACCGCACATGCACTTTGCCTAATATTCATGAAGACTTTTTAGAGTTGACAAAAACTAACCCAGTTTAAACAGAACAACCAATAAGCACGGATTACGTAGCATAAGTTACTTACGCTACGTAACCCATGCTTCATACACACTCGGTCGTTGCTTAACTGCATCGATATATTAATGCACACTAGCATAAAATCCATCTCCAGATTCCTTTCAATGGATACACTAAATTCCTCGATATCAGGACGAACTGACTTCTCTGACATGTGTTATACAATATAGGGCAAGGCAAGAAAGAAGATAGAAGCTGTTCAAAACTTCCCATCTGTTTTCCTGTGCGAGATCGACTTATCTTGCTCTCGAGGTTCAGAAGGAACTTTACTAACGAGCCAAACTAGGAGGACACCAATCAGAGCACCAGAGAGATGGGCAACGTGATTGATGCTCTGCAGGGAGTAGTTTCCACGGAAAGAGGCAGGCATTGCAGTCGAAGCTTGAGCTGCTTCCATCACCTATCAATAGCCAAGAAGAGTACTGATAATTCCACTTACTCTGAACTCTTCATGCAAAGGGAAAAAGTGAAGCTTTTCTCAGAATTGCCACTTAGGAATATCGAAGGTAAGAGAAGTAATTCACACATAAAACCGATGTCTTATAGCAGCTCAATTCCAGTAGGTGCTTTCCTTTAAAATCATGATACATAGATGTGTTCACTTCAAATGACATTCATATGGTGAAATTTTATACATGGAATTTGATAAATTCCCTTCCGGACTGAATGCGCGACATAACAATAATTCAGATGTTTTCCTAGGGATTATCCATAATAAGTGTGATAAGGTTTGCTTCTATCAATTTTGCAACTTCTCACTTATTCATACCTTGGATTACATATCCTCAAACTTAATGATGATCCAGAAAAGCTAAATTGCTTACCCTTTTGATAACAAATTGGCCCAAAATAAGCACTTCGAGGATCTTCCTCCAATCCCATGACATCTGCATTCACCATAAGGCAGGAAACATTAAATCTCATGCAAAAAAAACATAATCTTGGAATCAAGGTATAATTAGATTCATCATCAGATCTAGGGTTACAGTCGATACTTTTACGAGGATGCTGATAGCAAACAATCCGAAAACAGCACCAGAAGCTCCAACAGAAACCGAATTTCTGGGAAGAAGAAGCCATGAAACAAGGTTCGCCCCAGCACCAGTTATAATATAACAAAACCAGAGAGCAAAGTTCCCTTCCTCCTCTTCAACAAGTTTACCTGTTTCGGATACCATTATTAAAATCTGCCTGCTTCATATTACATCCTTATGTAAATAATACGTGCTGGATAGATAAAACGATGTTGATAACAGGAAATAGCCTATATATAACATAACCCTCACCAAAGATATACAAGAAGAAGAGATTGCTGGAAAGATGGTTCCTAAGAAAACAGCATATAATGATCAGCCAAATCAATCAATATATGATTTTTGTTATGCGTAAACATAAGCAGATGGCCTAAGGGCAATATTGGAACAAAATCAAATAAAAAAATTTCATTTTCCAGTTTAATCTATACTTCTTGACCAAATAATAACTTCCAACCACATAAGAGCCTCACCAGTCAGCATGGCAGAATGTTGCTGTAAGAAACTGGTACCAAGCAGGCCAATTGTGATACAAATACAAGCTTTTAATGCCCTGGACCTAAGCATTAGATACCCAAAAACAATTCATCAGCTCTTAAAAGCTTGCAACATTAAGAATCGATTTGTAAAGGTAACAGTCAATTGGACCAGATAAATGTCAGCTGTATGTTTAGAGAACACCTTAGATCCCACCCAATAGAACAACATGGGATTAAGATCAGGTGTATAGTACATCTCTGGGCAGGAAGCTAATCAAAGAGACATTTTTGGACCACTGTTGAAGGCTAAATCTAAATATTATAGCTCCGGGTTTTTCCACAAAAAAGAGTTAATCAAAGAGTACTAGTACCTGAAACAAGTGATCTGCAACATAGATCCCAAGATTGAGGAGGATTATCCAGAATATTCCGTTCACACGCTTCACCGGCTTTTCGTCTGGCTTCCCCAGCTCCAGCTGTGATATGATATCTAGTCTAACATGCAGATGATAATGCTGTTTATGAAAGATTCTTACTTTCACGTTCATTACAGTTACGAATTTTCAAAGGTACAACGTCAATATATCAAAGCAAATGTAGCTGTCAAACAAGCCGTGTAGACACTAAGATGTAATTAGAACCACAGATGGAATCTAAGGGAACAGAAGCAATGACAATTAAAACCGTGTTCTATTAACATATTTTAGAAACTTGTTACACACTTAAGTGTGCTTTAGTCTAGAATGATGATATTCTACACAGCTTTTGTGTTGCAATCATTATTTTCAAATGAAGGGTCCATAGCCTAGTGGTAGAGCATTTGACTGCAGATCAAGAGGTCACCGGTTCAATACCGGTTGGGCCCTTCTTTATTTTTTTTCCACCACTTATCCAAAAAAAAACTAGTTTATCTTCTGAAACTGAATCCATACAGGACATGAATGAATCTCGGTGTGACGGAAAAAGAAAGTGGACTAAGTTTCCTTAAAGTCACAATAATATTAAATGTATGGTCTTAGGTTCAATGAATTGCTTAGCAAAAAAATGCAACAAGCAATCAAGAATCGAGAAAGCTGGAATTTCATATAGGAAGCTGGTTATCTACTTGTCTATAAAGCTTAAGATCATATAAATGCTTAAGTACACAAGCTCTCCCACCAATAATGAGTATAGCATGCTTTACCACTCCCATCATACATGGATGTAGACAAATCCAGAAATAACAAAAAGGAAGCAGACTATATCCATAAGCAAGAAACTGAACTACATTGATGGAATTATCAAATTTCACCAAGCAAACTTAATAAATTTGTCTCCCCATTTGCCCACCTCGCCATCCCAAAATCCTGGGTCACCATTGTATATTCATGTATATGCATTGCACGTTGTACAAGAGAAGACATAGGCCCGGACACCAGCTGTTCGATAAAATTCCCAGCCGAATTTCTCAATTCTCAAAGGCATTACATTCAATCCAATCAGCGACCGGTACTAACTGCTGTAAGATTAACCCACCAATCTTTCTGCAAATCTTTCTGCAGCGAAACAAATTTCTAGGTGCTAGAAATTACCTGGGCCGGAGCCACTCAGTCGACAGGGGAACCGGAGAAGCGGCCGGCGGGTAGTCAGAGGGAGCGGCATTTTATTGGGTCCGGCGGCATTGAAAGGCCCAGAGAGGGAAGAGAAAGGCAAGGTTTTGAGCTGAAGAGGAGGGATAGGAAAGGCGGAGGGGAACATGGCCACGGCGGAATCGGAGCGAAATCTGAGAGCAGCGAGCTGCCGAAGCTGAAGGAGCTGCGAAGAAGCCATTGGAGAGCTCTCTCGGCAAAGCGATGCAATCTCGGAGCAGTAGTCTACAGAGTCTTTCCGTTTTTTCTTAGTTTTTCGCCCTCTTCTTTTGAGAAATTTCAATTTACAACCTGAAGTTTGATATATAACTATATAAGACCGTTTCGCACGCTGGGGTGAGCGCCGCGCGCAGAGAATGCAACCAATTACGGGTTTTTCGTCCCACTTCAGACGGCGTCACGAACGGGTTCCCCCCCACGACTTCACAGACAATTATCAAGCGGTCACTGCATTAGCCACCGAAGGCATGATCACTAGTTCAAAAGTAGACGTGGTACGATTGGAATGCCAACGCTATTACTCTCCTTTCTTTTTCTTGTTTTTTTGGGCTCTTTTTTCTGACATTTTCTAAAATCCTAAAACTATAATTTTTTTTTTATCATTAATGATTGATAATTTTTTAAGTGGAACGACCATAGATCGATATAATATGAACTAATACGCAACAAATAGATTTCTAAAATTTTAAAATACTCTTTTTTAGTCGAAAGATAAATTTTTTTATTCAAACTCCCATAATTTACATTAAGCATCGCTGGAGCGACTGACTATAGACTGCGGATAGGAAATCGGTCATACACCCATGGATGAAAACCCCATCCCTCACTACACAAACAGCGACAATTGGTGGACGTAGCCACGACACTGCCGATGACGAATCGGCCAAACATCTACTGGGTGAGGAAGCACCCCTTATTAAGGAACAGACTAACGAAAGAAGTCGCGTATCATGCAATGATCGATCACACCCATACATCTCCGAGCAGGTTAGAGCCGACGAGGCACAGTCCAATACATGCCACCCACTAACACGAACTAAACAAATCGAAACCACCTCTGGAACACCAGGAAGGACAATAAAACGGACACAATTATGGCATCGGACAACGTCGGTAAATCGTCGACGATGAACGTCCGAGCGGCTAAAGGTTTTAACGTGGAACAAAAAAGAGGTGACCATTAGGGGCTCCAAAAGAGTCTTGCTCGGGTCACTCTGGTGAGGCATGGCATGAGATGAATCGATTTTGGTCTACGATGGAATTCAAGGGCAGAAGGCCGAGGAGGCATGGAAGCGGCACGCAGCAAAGGCGAATCAACGGTGGAGGTGCAGGGTGGGTAGCAATGAAGGCGAATAGCGACGATTGCCACCGAACCCGTCGGCGGTAACAGCGGAAGTTAAAGTTTGGGGGTTTCTGACGGTTTAGGTCGAAAGGCATTTTTAAAAATACTCGATAGTGCTTAGATGAAGTTTGGATTTAATAATTCAGGTTCACTTGGTTCATTAACCATAACTTATTTAAAAAGGCGACTTTTTTTTTTTAGCAAATAGATGCTTGTGTATATGGAAAAGAAGAGAGAAGCAAAGAAGGGGCATTTCGGTAATTCAGTGAGACATCTCTTTAATTTTTACTATATGTGGAGTAACATTTTTCATTCATGTTAATTCATGGAGTTAGACTTTACTTTTAAAAGACTAAAAAGTTTGGGGAGTGATAGTAACAGATCAAGAAAGTTTAAAAAGTACAATATGATATTTACCCAAAAAAACAACCACTTTTCTGTCCAAATTTTTTGATGTGGGTTATGGGGTATGATACTTTTTATACAATAATATTGTATATGTATATATGGATCAATTGAGTTTCACTTTTGAGTATCTTTTCTAATGAAATAATATAGATATGAGATAGGTGACCCGTTGAAAATATGGATGATTTATTTACTAAAATATACTTTACTCTATTTAATTATACTTTACTTTTTATTCAATTCAACAATATAATCATTACTTTTTTTTATCTTTTTCTTCTATTTAATAATAATTTCTCTAATACACTTTTTATTAATCATTATTACAATTAATTTTTAAATTTTAAATTCTTTCAACTATTCATTATTTTCTCTTAATTTAACAATATAATCATTACTTTTTTATTTTTTTCAATTTAATAATAAACTCTCTTACGTACTTTTTTCTTATCAATAACTACAATCATTTTTTAATAATAAATTTCACCAATTACTTTTATCTTCATTCCATGAAAATAAGTATAATAATACTATACTCCCTTACCAACTGCCACTTAAGTAACCTTCCTCGCCACCGCCGTTCCCTGAGATGTGTGACCTTCCTCTCCACCGTCGTTCCCTGAGCTCCGACCACCCATTCTCACTAACCTTCCTCTACTATAGCTAGATCGATGGTCCACTCCTCGCCCTTTTCCTCGTCTCCTTCCCCGCCACTCCCGATTTCTCGCTTCCATCACTCCACTGCCATTCCTTCATCCTCCTTTGCTTCTCACCCTGCTCCTTCTGCCACTCCATCTTTTTCTGCACCCTCCTCCTTACTAGATGTGAATGCCCTGCCCTCCTCACCGGGACATGGAACCAACCCTTCTTATCTCTCCAAGTTAGTGGGCCAAGTTCTAGGTGCCTTTGAACGTGCTTTTTGCCTGGATCGGGTTTTAGAAGAAGAAGACATCTCTGACGATGAAGCTGCCGATGAGTTTGTCACCAACTAACCTGGAGTTCTTCGTGTTCTAACTTGATCATCAATTTTGTATATAAAATGCAAATATTATTCTAATAAAATTGAAAGTGTCCAATACAATTATATTCATAGATTTCATTTCTTCATATTATATGCTTTTTTATGAAATTTAAAATTTTCATTAATTTTAACGATTCATTTATGTTTTCTATAAAATGTATTGTATTTTTTGTTAGTATTTCAATGTTTTGAAATTATATTATTTTTATAATTTTAAAATGGTAAAATTTTAAAATTTTCATTAATTGCAGTGATTCATTATTTATTAGCTTTGAAAAAGAAAAAGGTATTGTATTTTTTGTTAGTATTCATTTGTTTTCAAATTATGTCAATTTTATAAATTTAAAATAGTATTTATCTTTTTGATAGTTTTTCAAACCAATTAATTGAAGTGCATTTGTTATACTTCAAGTTAATTTTACTATATACATGGATGGATATAAATTAGATTATTGAGTTGAGCTATAATATTCCAATCTTCGGTCAATAATGCCTCTCAAAAGAAAAAGGATAGTAATTATATTAATAATAAAATAATAATAACAGTAGCAATAGTAGCAGCAATAGTAATAATAGTAATAGTAGTAGTTGATTGCCAATCATGCCAACTCAAGACCCGACTGATAAAAAATGAGCTTATCTCTCTTTAGTTGAGAGCTTCTCTCTCTACTATTCCCTTAGTTGGAAGCTTTCACCTCCTCTTTTGCTCCTCTTCTACTTTGATGCATCTACAAATCTCTCTTGCTTAACTCAACGAACAACCATCAAGTCTTATGTACCAAATCTGCAACATTCAATTCAAGGAAAGAACAATTGCGCACTAATGGAACTTCAGCTGCTCAACTCATGCAAGAAACAACAAATCCCTGCAACACTTATGAATCTCGGCTACCACGCCTCAACTCACCTCAGCCTTTCAATTCTTGGCAACAAGCAAAACCACATTGTCGTTACTCCTTCAACCAACAATTTGTACTTTCTCTTAATGAGACTCACCACTCTCCTCCCCATTCCATTACAACCTCCCTCATCACCACCAACGAAATACACAAACAAACAACCACACTATCCATTTGTTTCCCCCAAAGTTTCCCCACAAGTTACCCCACCACCTCCAATGGAACCCACCGAGCTCGAAGATTCACTCGCTACGATTTTCTGCACACAAATGTCAGTAACCCAAAGCCAAGAAATTCTCAAGCTACAAACAAACGAAGAAGAAGTACAAGAAGCAATACTATTAGCCCTCCTCATCAAGCCTTTCGGCTTTAAACCATTACCCCTAAAAGCAATCAGTCCTCGTCTCCTGCAAGCAAAGAACATAAAAAAGGGAGTCACCATTGCACCAAAGAAATATTCCGATAAAATATTGGTCTGCCCATTCAGAGACAAATGAGATATGTTATATATGGAAAGAGAACGAGCTTGGTCGGTTCAAGGAGCTCACATGATGATAACTCGTTGGGACAATGGACTCTCACTGGAAGAAATCAAATTTGACACGGTTACCTTTTGGATTCATATCAGAGGCATTCCCCCGAAATGCTCTCAACATTAAACATCACCAGCTTGCTAAAAAGGCAGGCAAAGTCGTGGAAATCAATTGGAAGGACACCCTGTCCCTCCCGAAATGGTACGTCACACCTATTAACGGAAACATTTTGATCAGCCATGAGAAAGGTCTTAGAACCCTAGAAAGCTCTGATACCAAATGAAAGTTTGAGAGAGAGAGTTTGATGGAATGATTTTCACATTACTCATTATGAGTGATGTACATCAGTATATATACAAGTAATTAGAGGATAAGAGAGAATGATACTATACTAACTGACTATCCTATTTACATGGTCTGAAGATTTCTCTGGTACAACAAATGAATCAGTTGAAGGAGAAATATCCGAACTAATAGTTGTCAACTCAGTAAAAGCTCTAAATTACCCATTTCTTTGTCAGATAGACGGTCTAAGTCTCCACTCGAGAAAGTTCATTGTGATCTTCAGGGTCTGAGTCCTGTTTCATCTGTCCAGAAGTATCGCTACTATGTGATTCTTATCGATGACTTTACTCGATATAGTTGGCTATATCCTCTAAAGACGAAATCGGATTTCTTTGGTGTATTTGTTTCTTTCCAAAAATTAGTGGAAAATCAGTTTGATAAAAAAATTAAGATCTTTCAATATGATGGTGGTAGAGAGTTTATTGGTCGAGATTTTGAGTTACACCTAGCCAACAGTGGTATTCATCATCAAATGTCGTGTCCTGGTACCCCAGAACAGAATGGGGTTACTGAATGTCGTCATCGCCATATTGTGGAGCTTGGTCTAGCTATTTTGTTTGAAGCATCTATGCCGCTCCATTATTGGGTAGAAGCCTTTACAACAGTGAATTTCTTAATCAATCGATTGCCATCTTCTGTGCTGGGTGATCGGAGTCCTTATCTTACTCTTTATGGAACTCAACCAGATTATTCCATACTTCGGGTTTTCGGTTCTCGATGCTATCCGAATCTTCGAAGTTACATGGTGAACAAGCTTGACAAGCGCTCTCTTCCATGCATATTTCTTGGTTATAGTGACAAACACAAGGGATATCGTTGTCTTCATCGAGCAACGGGACGCATCTATATTTCTCGCCATGTTATTTTCAATGAAACTTGTTTTCCATTTTCTGATATGTCTCAAGAGGTAGCTCAAGCAGAGAATGAAATTGTCAAATGGTTGGACTTATCTTCCTCTACTGGTGCTCAATCTCGGGAGCATCCCTTGGCCTCTACAACTGCAAAACAATGTATATTACCAGCTAAGGCTCATACTCGAGCTCGATTATTTGCTAGTCCATTAGAAACCCCTCATTTTTGTCGCGATCCTCCACTTGACCCACTTTCTCCAGGCTCAGGTGCAGCTCTCTGCCCTCTGTTACCCTCATCTGTTGTTGTCTCACACTCAATTACAGGGTCACATATAGAGAGCTCTACTGCTTTTTCTACTTCTCCTGCTACGGGATCTTCTTCAGAGAGCTCCACTGCTCTTCCTCCTATGGTTAGCTCAGCACCTCAGGCTTCAATGCACCCCATGGTGACTCGGTCACAAGCTGCTACTATTGGTGCTACATCTTCAGCTTCCAAGCATTCCATGGTGACTCGATCTCAAGCAGGGTTTATCAAACCGAACCCGAAGTATGCTAACATTGTTGTCTCCTCTCTTCCTCTTGAACCCCGTACTGTAAAGTCTGCCTTTAAGCATCCGGGATGGAAGAGTGCTATGCTTGAGGAGCTGGATGCTTTACATCGCAATAAAACATGGGATCTTGTTCCACGTTGACCTATGATGAATGTAGTTGATTGTAAGTGGGTCTTCAAGACTAAGATAAACGCTGATGGGACTCTAGATCGACTTAAGGCCCATCTTGTTGCTAAGGGCTTTCACCAGGAAGAGGGTGTCGACTACTTTGAAACCTTCAGCCCGGTTGTTAAACTCGACACAATACGCATTGTTCTTAGTGTGGCTGTTGTTCGAGACTAGCCTATTCGCCAACTTGACGTCAAGAATGCTTTCCTCCATGGGTCTCTTGATGTTCCCGTCTACATGGACCAGCCCCCTGGCTTTCGGGACTCTTCACGGCTAGATTTTGTTTATCATCTTCACAAGGCTCTATATGGTCTTAAACAAGCTCCCCAGGCTTGGTTTGCAAAGTTCAGTGAGTTCCTATATGAGTATGGTTTCACTTGCAGCTCAGCTGATCCTTCTCTCTTTGTTTATCATCATCTGGGCCATATTATTCTACTACTTCTCTATGTCGATGATATCGTGCTTACCGGTGATTCATCCTATTTATTGGACTCTCTCATTCGCAGTCTGAGTCATGCGTTCTCTATGAAAGATCTCGGCCCTCTTCATTATTTTTTGGGGATTCAAGTGACTCGATATTCCGCTGGTCTTCATTTGTCCCAAATCAAGTACGCTACAGATCTTCTTGTTCGTACTTCTATGGAATATTGCCGGCCGATTGCTACACCCTCGACTTGTAAGCTTCCTACAGTTAAGGATGGTGACAAGCCTTACAGTGATGTTTCTATATTCCGAAGTGTTGTTGGAGCTCTCCAATATCTCACTTTAATGCGTCCCAATCTTTCCTTTACTATTAATTCCGTCTGCCAGCACATGCATGCTCCCACTTTGGCAAATTTTCAGCAAGTTAAGAGAATTTTGAGATACATCAAGGGTACTCTCGATGTTGGACTTCAGTTTCATTCTAATAGTTCTTTAGACCTTTTTGCGTTTGCTGACGCGGACTGGGCAGGTTGTAAACTTACCCGTTGCTCAACAACGGGTTATTGTACGTTCCTTGAAGCTAACTGTATTTCATGGAGTGCTAAGAAACAACCAACCGTAGCTCGCTCGACTGCTGAAGCTGAATATCGCGCTCTCGCTTTTGCCGCAGCTGAGCTCACCTGGGTTTCCTTCATTCTTCGAGATATTGGCATTTCACAATCTCAGCCATCTTTGCTCTTTTCAGACAATATCTCTGCTTTGCACCTAACTGCCAATCCAGTTTTCCATGCTCTAACTAAGCATGTTGAAATCGACTATCATTTCATTCAAGAGAAGGTCGCCCTAGGCAACATCGTTACCCGTTATGTTCCCTCTTCATTGCAGCTTGCTAACATCTTCATGAAGTCACTGTCTCGAGACTCTTTTCAGTCGTTTCGATCCAAACTCGGGCTTTGGTTCTTATCGAAGCCCAGTTTGCAGGGGAGTATTAACGGAAACATTTTGATCAGTTCGGATATTTCTCCTTCAGCTGATTCAATTGTTGTACCAGAGAAATCCTCAGACCATGTAAATAGGAGAGTCAGTTAGTATAGTATCATTCTCTCTTATCCTCTAATTACTTGTATATATACTGATGTACAACACTCATAGTGAGTAATGTGAAAATCATTCCATCAAACTCTCTCTCTCAAACTTTCATTACATCTAGAGCTCTAGTCAAAGTCCTGGTTACAACACCGCTATGCCCTGGCCGACTGATAAACAGGAAGCCTCCAACTTGGGTCGACTTCAAATACGAACACCTAAAAACCTTCTACTATGACTGTGGCATCATGGGCCACAATCAAGGCCACTGCGCATCAAAGATATCAGTGCCACCAAACCTATATGGCCCATGGCTAAGATTCGACAACAAAACTGACCTCCCACCAACGCAGACCATCCTAAATCCATCGCCGATCCCATCTCTCTACCACCTAAAACCAAGTCTCCCCTCTCCAACCAGCTATAAAAGCGCAAGTCCCCAAAAAATGGGGAACAAGGTCAGAATCAAACAGAAGGAAAAGCTGCTTTGCACAATGACAATGATAACTCACCGCGCAATCAATGCTACAACTGGAATGTCTATGCCCTAGATAAAATTGATTATTACCGTTGCAAGATCGAAAGGGGAAAAAGAGGACAACATGGAGACGAATTTCCTGCGTCGGTCCTACAAAGCCTTCTGCCTTTCCACACTAGGGAGAAGAGGATTGAGACAGCCTTCCAGAGCTTTCAGCCTTTCCACCGATACCCTGTACTCGGGCCTGATTGAAGAGCAAGCCTAAGCTGAAGCCCAATTCCAAGCAGCAGCTCAATTCGAATACGGCCTAGACTTTCATCGAATAGCAACTCAATTCCAAACGGTAGCCAGCCTTTACCTGGGCCCAGCCTCTCACCGAGCCTATTTGATGCCCACTTCCGTGCAAGGCCCAATTTGGACAGGAGCCTAACCTCATATCACAGCCCAGAGCAAAAACACTCGAATCAACACAAAAGAAGTGGCCATAGAGTTCAGTATAATCAAGAAGTTGACATGGAGCCTCAAGAAGAAACGTTGATCACCATTTCCAAAAGAAATAGGAAGAATGAAATGCCCCTGGAAAATTTCCTGAAGCTATTAGTTCCCTATTCCAGGATACTAAACAAAATGGCCAAGATTATAAGAGAGGAGGTACAAAGGACTGGTGCTCACTGTAGAAAATGGAAGTTGATGAGGAATACCACCAAAAACCCCGATGGATGGTGTCTCAGCAAATGATTCAACTAGGAACCCAATTCTACATTGATGAGATGGAAGAAGAAGTCATTCCTGATGGTGTCCAAATGGTCGAGGAGGCGGGCCTAATCAAGCCCCCGATAGAGCCATGAGTTTACTAGCCTGGAACTGTCGAGGTATGAGGGGAGAACTAACAGTCCGAGCTCTACGTCCCCTCGTTCGGAAGCTCCAGCCTAATATGATATTTCTTTTAGAAACCAAATCCAGCTCCAAGCATTGTAGTAAAATAGCACAACACTGTAATCTCGATAGTATCTTCACTGTCGATTCCTCAAATGCAACTCTGCAACACCGAATTAAGGGTAACTATTCACAGATCTTCTCTATACTATATCCATGAGACTATTGAACACCATGTGTTGCCTGCCTCTTGGATACTCACTGCAGTATATGGTCCCCCTTATATGCATGCAAAACCTGTATTCTGAGCTGAATGAACTGATATTGTGAATACTATTGATAAACCTTGGTTGATCGTGGGAGACTTCAAATGAAATTCGTGTTGCATCGGATAAGTTAGGGGGTTGAAGCCATGCCTCATCTTCTCGTAACTTTCTTGATACTTTTCTTAGCCAATCGGGTTGTATTGATTTAGGTTTCACTGGAAATCCATTTACTTGGCTTAATAAGAGACTGGGCCTAACTTCTATAAAACAACGTTTAGACAGAGCAATAGCAAGTGATCACTGGAGAACCACCTTTCCAAGGGCAGGTGTATTTCACCTCCCTCAATTTCGGGATTTTTACCTAAAATGACTCATGGTTTGTCCGTTTTGTCAAATCTATCATATGCTCTTTTTTTGTCAAATCTATCCCATGGTTTACTTTTTGCATCAAATCTATCTCGTCGTTATCTTTTCCGTCAACACCTAACAGCCGTGCTAACGTGGCAAATGGAGAGATAGTGGGCCACACTTGCCACGTAGGCGCCACGTCAACACGGCCGTTAGATGTCGACGGAAAAGATAACGCCGGAATAGATTTAATGCAAAAAGTAAACCATGGGATAGATATGACAAAAAAAGTATATGATAGATTTGACAAAACGGGCAAACCATGGGTCATTTTAGGTAAATACCCCCTCAATTTCAATCAAACCACAACCCAATTTTGCTAAAACTGTGGATGGAGTCTTCAAGCAAACCTAGACCATTCAGATATGAGGAAGCATGGACTCGTGACCATTCTAGTAATGACATTGTTAAAAATGCCTGGAATAAAATAGTGTTAGGATAAAAGGCTTATCACCTCTCTTTCAAAATCAGAAATGTCAAGAAAGACCTTAGGAAGTGGAACAAAAAGGTGTTTGAATTTTGTGATGCTAACATTGCAGGAATCATAAAGAAACTCAAAGATATCCAAAGTAAACATCCTACACCTGAAACCAAGGACCAAGAGGAAAAACTCATTGCAGATCTAGAAGAAAATCCCGTGAGGAAAGATCTTATGTGGCGCCAGAAACCTGTTGGGAATTGGTGTATGCTCTAGAGGCAATCTATTATCAGTTCTGTATTTTATTATAATATGAGGCACTTTCTGTTATTGTGTGGATTGCGCTAAATATTAATTTTACACAATAACGTCCTTGGAATAGTTTGTTCAATAGGCATCAAGTGTGACTTGATTGTGAAATCCTATAATTACTGAACACTATTCTTAAACGTCCTTAGTCAAAGTATTATCATTAATTAGGACAAAGATAATGCGGTTAGACTAGTGTGGGTGTTGATTGATGACCAAGTCTTATAGGTCATGGATGTGGAGACATCAAGTCACACCACAAGTATATATTAGGAGTAATGTATACTAGACTGATCCGCCATGAGACTGTTACATGGATTGTTATGTGATTGTCATTAGCAAATCTCATAGTGACTATGATGCAGTGGTCCTTTGACTTGAGGTCATCATGGATTCCTACATGTAATGTTGTATACTTTGATGCTATTAAACACCACCGTAACAGGCTGGTTATAAAGACAGTTGTGGGGTATTGCCACAGAGCATGGAGAGGAATGAGAGTGACCAAGATATGATTTTTCCCTCCTACGTAATAGGAGCGACATCTCCTGGCCGCTTGGTGGTAAGAGTTTAAAAGTATATGCATACCGAAATGAGCTCGATATGTTTTGATAGACTTATCCGGTAAACCAAGAAAAAGAGATTGAGCCATACAATGATGTCATCGACCATGCCTTGGACTCAATAGTGATATAGAAAACAAAAGGATTATACTGTTCAGTAACATAGGTCACAAGGTTCGTCGAGAAGTGACTTTCCGATTACTTGAGTAACAGTGATGCATTGCTAGATGTCGCTCACTGTTTGTAATATTTCGATATTATTGTCAACGTAATTAGGAACCTACAGGGTCATACACGACTACTAAATCGACGAGATATTTTAAAACAATAAAATCGTCTAATAGAGATTAGGTGATTTAAGATGCGACCGATTAATTGGAGATTTAATGAGATTAAATTTACCGATTAATTGAGCTCCGATTGATTAGATTAATTGGACCAATTTATATAAGAAAGAGTTACTCATGGGGCTTGAATTTGAGGACACATGGCTTTTTCATAACAAGCCACTAATATGTGTCTTACATGTGGATGGTCACATGTCATGTGGAAGCTCAATTTGAGCTAATCCCACATCGGGCAAGTTTGCCCAAACCCTTCCCCATTTTGCTTATAAAGAGGGGGCAGTGTATACGTTATATATACATATATATGGATGCTTATATACGTGTGTGTATGCATATAAGTATATATATATATATATAATTTGAGTTGAATTGTTCAAACTCAAATTAGGTCCATTAATCTAATAATTTCGGGCGTCGCATCGGTGTTTCCTTCGGGCATTAGCCGCTAGCACCGTCAATCTCGAAAACTCGTCGACAAAGTCGGTGTGGATACTTATAGAGGCGTCACGCATGGGACGCTCGGTCGACAATTTTAAAATTACAGGTACAATTTATCCACTCCTATTCTTCTAGCAGGTCTTCGGATTAATTTCACGGGTATGAAATTTTGAATTTCTCTTCCTTTTACACTTCCGTAGGTCCTGTGAAATTAGAAAAACTGAGGGAGCTATGGCTGAAAGACGAAGACAGAAATTCTAAAATTTTCCACCTCTCAACTATCATCCGACGCAAATCAAATCACATAGCTACCATTGAAGACGAAATGGGGAACAATGCCAAGATCATGAAGGAATAGGCAATTATTTTCTAAAGAACTTTCAACATCGCTTCAACACTTCTCATCTAGTAATACCGGACAACATGGAAAGCTTGATAAACCAAACCATTATAGAAACTGGAAAACGAAAGGCTAATCCAAATCCCAGATGATAAGGAAATCCCGATGGCCATAAATTACATTCTTAGTGTAAAAGCACCGAGACTAGATGGAGTTCCTTTCTTGTTCTACTAACACTACGGAGAACCAGTCAAGCCACTACTGCTCTCAATAGTAAAGAGCTTCTTCAACTCGGACCAGATTCTCAGGGAGTGGAACAGCACTTTTATCTGCTCATTCCAAAATACCAAGGAGTCTCCACTTTTAAAGATTTCAAAACCATCAACCTATGCAATATATGCTACAGGGTCATCTCAAAAATTATTGCAAACAGACTTAAACCACTGCTCGACGTGATCATTTCCCCAAACCAAACCTCTTTTATTGAAGGAAGATGGATCAATGAAAATGGATTGCTTGCACAAGAAATACTCTACACAATGAAGAGGACAAAAGCACGCAGGTGATGAATTGGGATGAAAATAGACTTTATAAAGGCCTTTGACAAGCTAGAATTTATGAAGGCATTTGACAAGCTAGAATGGAGCTTCATCATCAAGATCTTGGAAAAACTCGGATTCCACTCAACTTTCGTATCTTGGATCTACCAATGTATTTCTACATCCATCTTCTCAATATTACTCAATGGCTCACCCACGGACATTTCTCACCATCCAGAGGTACAAGACACGGAGATCCTATTTCACCTTATCTATTTGTAATATCTATGGAAATATTGTCTTGGCTCCTCTACATGGTAGAAGCCAACGGAGATATCAAGGGCATCCAGATAAGTAGGGGAGGGCCACAAATTTCACATTTAATGTTTGCAAATGACCTACTTATTCTTTCAAAAGCAACGGAAGCAAACATCAGGAACGTAAAGAGCATATTCAACAAATTCTGCTCTTGGTCAGGTCAAGAAGTCAATTGCTCCAAATCAGGCCTCTTCTTCTCCAATAGCACCTCGGCAGACACGAGAAGAAATGCAAAAGCCATCCTTGGCATGAGAAAATTAAAGGAAGATGCCAAATATCTGGGGAACTCGTTGTTCATCAAAAAAAAAAAGGAAGGAATCCTTCCAATTCCTCATCGACAAGATTAAAGGCAAGCTTGCTTCTTGGAAGGCAAAAGCACTCTTTTGGGTAGGAAGAGCTACTCTGATTAACTAAGTGATCGACAATACCCTCATTTACACCATGTCACTATTCCGCCTACCAAAATCCACATTAAACGCCATTGACAAAGTGACAAGAAGATTCTAGTGGGGCACAACAAAAGAAGAAGGAAGTCACTATGCACCTAAGAATTGGGACATCATCTGTCAATCAAAATCTAAAGGAGGCCTAGGCTTTCGAAGGGCGAAAGACTTGAACAAAGCAGTGCTCTCCAAAACAACTTTGGCACTATCAGAAACCAACAATAGCCTTGCCGGTAGAGCTGTTAAGACGAAGTACGGTAACTTCATAAACTCATTCAACCGAACCTCCACATCACCAATCTGGAAAGGGCTCCAATGGTGCAAGGACACCATCCAGGTCAATACATGCTTCACTCGGCTCATCCATCTTGGTTTGGCTCAACCCACGGATCCCAGGTATGCATGATCGTAAGCTATCTCCTAATTTAAATATAGCCCCTAACTCGGAGCTAAAGGTACGCACTCTAATGTTATTCCACCCAAAGAGATGGAACATCCCATTACTCACAAATCTCTTCGAGCAAAGCACAGTGGAGAAAGTACTTAGAATCCACCTGGCCAAGGATGAATATGAAGACGAAGCAGAATGAACTCCAAACACATCAGGCAAGTACTCGATCAAATCCTTCTACCTCATAGATCAGCAACATAGATTCCAAAGCAATAATGGAATAGCGTGGAAAGCCATTTAGAATCTAAAAATCCATGAACGTTTCAAACTCTATCTTTGGAGAATTGTCAGTGAATGTCTCCCCTGGTTTTGTGAAGAAAACATTTCGTGTCATCTTTGCCGAATCAGTTCCGATAAACTTAATCATCTCTATAGAGATTCTATCTTTTATCATGTAACCTTGAGGGAATCACCCTGGGATTTACAGTCAAGTGTTATCCTATGTACATCTGCTAAGGATTTGATAAATTTCATTGCTTGCTTATCAAAGACATTAATTGCAAACATTTTTGATAAGACCATATTTTCTTTATATATAGCTATTACGCTTTATCAATTGTGGAACTCATGAAATGATATCTTGCATGCAAGGAAACCTAGAGACCTCCACAAAACCATCAAAAGCCGTTACATGGAACATAGTACAAGAGGATGCAACTCGGAGAAGCAAGAAGGGAGCTCAGCCACGCCATCTCTTCAACTTGAACCAATGTAAGAACCCACAGGACCCGACTGGAACATCATTAGCACGGATGCATCTTGGAACAGTAGTAGATCATGTCTATCAGGAGTCCTACAGCATCCAAACAGTCCTCCAACTCTATCATGGTTCCAGACCTCACAGGACGACAAGCTACTTCAGGCAGAGGCCCGAGCATCACTCCTTGCATTTACAATAGCAGTAGAAAGAGGATCACCAAAGATTTGGCTACGTTGTGACGCCCTGATACTAGTAAATGTCATTTTGCACCCACATAGCTCACCGTGGGAGATTAGGAGCATAGTTTCATATATTATTTCTACTCTTAATCGTTTTTCGAATTGGATATGTTCCTGGATTCCAAAGTCGGACAACACCCTTGCCTATGACCTAGGCCAATTTGGCTCAAGGTCAAATCTTACTTCACCATGTATCTTCCAAGGGTATTCGAGCCTCGGTACTAATGTAGACGCCTCTATTTATTAACAATATGCATTATTCAGCAAAAAAAAAAGTAGTTGATTACCGATAATTTTGCTCACCTTTACGGGTCTTGTATGTTTTATCATGTGGTGTGGAGGGAATCACCTGCCAATAACTTTCCTTCATCTACTCCTTCTGAAAATAGTAGACTTTATTATCAATCCCCCTGTGCTTTTGCTGAATGATGTTATTGATCTTCATTTGTTTACGTCATATGGGATTATAACTCTCTATACATTGTGGAATCTCATAAACAAATATGTTTTTGCTGTGACTCAAGCTATCATTGCTCTTGCTCTCAATTATATACGTAGATCTTATGAGTGACACTCAGGGGCACAACGAGAACGCTGCACACATACTATTAAGGATCTCTCAGGCGGCTCCACACGGCGTACTTTAGTTCATAGACCATCATCCCGAGATGCAATCGGTTTGAAATGCTGTTGCGCAATGCAGTCCTTTCAATCCACAAACTCAACATCCTTTGCTGCAGCAGGCCAGCACTTGACATTCTTAGCATCTTCTCCTGTAACAGACCAACAACAACTCGCTCCACTTCAAGATCCTGCTTCTCTATAGGTTCTACCTGGTGAAAAGTAAATACAAACGCGGCTTGGAGGGGAAACTTGTCTGCTATAATTGGTGTAGTAAAGCCCATCCATGGAGACATCCTCTACTCATGGTGTGCCCCGACTACTACAGCCTCAGCACACTGAAGCTCAAGCTCTCCTCACTACCACCTCCCTAACTTTAAATTTTGGTTGTTCTAATCTATGGCTTGAATATCATGCCCTCGTTCTTGTTAATGCTTTGTCCAGTCCTCAGGATTCACCTTGGGAAGTCATAAACATTATTTTAGATATTTCGAAAGAAAGAACTTTGCGGATTGGCGTTGTACTAGGATTCCTTGAACCTCTAACCCTCAAGCTCATGATCTATACCAATTTGATATCAAATCAAATTTTGTCTCTCTTGGTATATTTGAGGGTTACCCTTGTAACGATGTCTCTTATCGGTAATATTAATTAATGATGTTTATTCAGCAAAAAAGAAGAATAAGTAATAGTAGTAGTTAAAATATTATTATTATCCTTGCCTATTGTGATCCTTGCAGCATCAATAATGGTTGCGAGAGTTCTCATGTTCTCATTTGTATATGCAAGAAAGGAATAGATTTTGCTAGGGAAGAGCGAAAATAAAGAAGTACGAAAGGTCTCATTGATAGTATTGAATTTTTATTGAGTTTATACGAACATAGGCTCATTTCCATTTAAAAGCTCAAGTTGATAAGTGGTACAACCCAAGTCATATATTAACTCATGGATTTTCCTTTTCTTTTTCGATGTGGAATTTATCATGTTTTACTCCTCAACATCCACCCTCACGTGCAGTGTGTGGTCTTTTTTTTTTCATTTGCCTACACATTGTCACGTGCTCTTAAACATTCGCATTCAACAATTGACATCGAGTCGGACTCATCTTACGTGTTTGGGCGAGGGGGGACTTACTCGAGGCGCATTCTTGGCTGCACTCACACTTTGGACATGGCATGGTGTGAGCTTACATGGGCGCGGGAACGTAACCATCTCTGATGCCATTTATTGGAAAATTCACAGGCTTACTCGGATTTAAGCACATCCGCAATCCAAAAATTTAAACCAATAAGTTGCTGAGCCTTTGTTACTTAAAAGCCCATGAATCTCCTTTCAACTAATAAAAGAGTAACATGGGCTTATATAAGGATTGAGTATCACCGCTTATCAATTTGAGCTTTTAAGTAGTTATGAGCTTAGGTCCGTATAAATTCAATGGAATTTCAATTTGGTATCAAAGCCCAAGTTATGCGCATGCGCGCGTGGGAGCGCATGCGCACCAACATTATGTCGAACCCAATATGTCCGAGAGTAGCCAAAAGAACACCTTGTATTAGTTTTCCTCACCCGAGCACGGAAGATGAGCCCAGCTCTAAATCAATTATTCGGGGTGGATGTCTAAGAGCATTTGATAATGTGTAGGTAAAAACAGACAACACGTTACACGTAATGACAGGTGTTGAGGATGTTAATTCCACATGAAAAAAATAAAGGAATAATCATGGATTTATCTGAAAATTGGATACCACTATTTTAAGTATATTTGAATCTATATCCGATAAGTCCAATGAAATTTCAATAGATAAGAATAAAGAGATATTGAAAGTCTCATTAATAGGAATTAGATTAAAGCCTCTTGTTTTAGATAAAGAGCAATACCACTGTCCCAAATTCCCTTCTCCATGTTCTCTCTTGTTAGAATCCTATCCTAAAATCTTAACAAAAACGAGCTGCCAGAACATAAAAAGCTTCAGCACTAATACGAGAGAGACACATAGTGGGCTGGCTTCAGAAGCCCAATTAGCAATGCAACTTCGATACATGTCATCCTTATCTTAGAGACAAATGCTTTCCAGTAATTAACCGAGCTCTTTCAACCAAAAAAAAGGAAAAACCGAGCTCTAACAAATAAAAGTATAATAATGAATGAAAATTTGATTATTATACGTACAGAAAAAAGACATTATAGATTTTCAAACACTGCAGAGTTTCAACGGGAAATTTGGGTGAATCAAATAGTATTCTTTTGAAATATTAACACCGTCAATTAGACTAATCACAATTCTGTATTTGTCATTCAACAGATGTGGAGTCTCCACACGCCCAATTTAGAAAATCAGTTGAACATGTAACTGAAATTCGAAACCTGCGGCAATTTACCCAGACCTGCAGCAATTGATCGAGACCGTGGGGTTGGACCTCGTACGTTCACGAGACACACGCACATGCGTGATGTTTTACCAAAAATAGTGTTCGCTAATGGGGGCTATAATCGGATCGGTTGTAAAACCACCAACAAGATAGTCGACTGCACTTATCAAGAACATTGAATCGGAACATCCTTTGGTGATTTGGAGTCGGCTTATCCCTAGTTGATTGATTTGCATTTATCTCTTTGACCCCAAAATCATTAATTGACTAATAGACAAATCAATTAACTCCTGCAAATCTTAAAGGGTTTCACCAATGGAGGGAGCTTTCCCGTCAAAGTCAACAGCCTTCATCTGCAATGGCAGCCGTCAACCCGTTCAAACATGACACCAATTCTTTTGTGTTTCTCAATACATGAAACTTAATCATATATGTAACCGTCCCCACAAGAGAAGACTTCAACTAGTTTGGATAAATAAATTATCAATACATTAAATTTTGAAAAATCAATGGTAGTCTAATTTCAGAATTAAAATTTTACTCTACTTCACTTCACTTCACTCCACTTCATTTTATTCTTTTCTCAATTTAACAGTATAATTATTCTCTTTTTATTCTTTTTTTCTATTTAATAATAAATTTCCGCACATATTTTTTTCATAACCATTATTATAGTAAATTTTTTAATAATAAATTTATCGATTTAATTTTACATCCACATATAATATATACATATTTTTTATTTGTTTTCCAATTTAATAAATTCTCCCATTTATCTTTTTCTAACTATTATTACAATATTTTTTTAATAATAAATTCTTCTATCTACTATTACCTATTTTATCCAGACGCGGGTGGAATGGCATCGAATTGAAATCCTACTTCGAAAGTAAACGAAGCACATCTTCTGAATAATTCCACCTTTTCATTCCGATTACAAAGAGAGACCCATAAATCTAGTACAATAAAAAGAATTCATAATAACATGTAAATTGGCACGAATAGTCCCATCACTAGTATCAAACCTATAGCTTTTTTTTATTAGATGACAGCATGCGCCACTGTACTACTACTTTTTTCCTTTTTAAAATTTTGGGGGTCAGATAACCTAAAATACATTCCAGCTCATGCCCCCTTAAATGGATTCAAGTAGGTCATTTAGAACGATCGGTTCTAGCAGAATATTCGACAGTCTTATCAGGTTATTCCCCTTTTGTTGCATTTGGTAACGTAGTAGAGTTTAATTTGATTTGATTTAGTTTGATTTCGTAGAATGAATATAAAAGTAGTTGAGAAAATTTATTATTAAAATTGAATAAGAAGATTAAAAAAAAAGTAATGATTATGTTATTGAGTTGATGGAAAAGTAATGAATAGTTAAAAAATTTAGTATAACAAAATTAATTATAATAATATATAAGAAAAAAATATGTGAACAAATTTATTATTAAATTGAAGAAAAAGATAAAAAAGAAATGATTGTGTTCTTAAATTCAGGAAAAAGTAAAATTAAATTTAACTCTGTTTCCAAACAGAGAAAATTTCAACAATAATTAATGAATGATCTCAAAAACAAAAACAAATTTTCTTATCATCTTAGCCAACATGATGTTAGCATCGATTCAAACTGTATATATTTTTTTAACCATGATATCTGAAAGTCCAATGAGTTTCGATTAATCCAGTCAGTCCAGTCGGGTCGGACTATTAAAGAATAAAACTTTTCTAGATGAATTTTCTCCGTTTATAAAACTCGATTCAAACTATACTTTGATTATCACTTTCTTTTTAAATCTTTGCTTTCCGCCAATCTTTTTCTTCCCTTGCATATTCTCCGGGCTTTGCCCATCTACCTGCCATTGGAATTGGTCAACTTCATCATGAATGAAAGACATAGCAGATAAAAACAAGTTGAGAAAAGAAAAAGCATTAAAGAAGAATTATAGTTGATCTTATTTTGACTGAAAAACATAGTAATCAGAGACTAGCTTTAAGAGTTGTTCGCATCAAACCATCCAATAAATTATCCTTAATTAGTAGAAAAGATATAAATCAGTGAGAAGTTCAATCATGGAGGATTTAGTCAAATAGGCATGTCAATGCATTTTGGGTTTTGAACTCTTTTTCTTTTTTTGATAGATCATTGAATTTTGAACTGAAAATATATATATATATATTCGTGATTGAATTTTCTTCTCTTTTATCCTTTCTGATGTCCAAATTAATATGTGCTCTGATAACTTTGTGAACATAGATTTTAGTATCTAACTTTTGTTAGGCGACGTATGAAAGGATTTAGGAAAGGTCGATAAACAAAAAGCTTCGTATAGTCCTGGTTAGGTTAAAAATGTCCAATGTCAACTTTTGTTTCTAAAATAATATATAAACACACATTTAAACATTTTTATAAAGAATAAAGTCTATCTCCTTTGACCATTATATATCTTCAATATGAAAGTTTTTTTTTTTTGCCTTGTTTAGTTAAAGACTAATTTCATTTCCTACCGAAAAAGAAGTATTTTTTTCTCTCTCTAGAACACGTGTATATATATATTTATATCAATCTTGTGAGGGTGCCCCAAATATCACTCTTGAAATCCCACAAGGGTCAAATTGTTCACACACACTTACTAATATATATATATATATATGAAATTAATATTTAAGGATATATAAGTGAGAAATGTTAAATGTAGGGAAAAACATTTTGGGAGCAAAACAACACCCTATAAATATATGAAATAAGAAATGGATCTTAAATAAATACCCTAATTAAAAGGATACACGATGATATATATATATATATGTGTGTGTGTGTGTGTGTGTGTGTGTGTTTTTCTTCTTTATTTAAAGTGGAAGAGCTTTTTATTGAATAATTTCTCGAATCATTTTTGTATTAATGTCCAAATGCAGAGATGTAGGTCTTGATCTTGAATGATTATGAATGGAATTAAATAAGCTGAGAGACACGTGAGCCTCCGTTTCGTCGTCAGCGTCAATTTCTTCTTTTGTCGTCTGCTCATCAATTTCATTCATTCAATAATAAGAGCATGTGGTTTTGATCCGACAGCAATCATGCAAATGCAATGACGAGTCAAACACAAATTGAACATCATATCTTCCGTAATATCCATAGTAGGCAAAGGAAAAACGGAATATCAATCACGACGTCCTGTGCAATTGATAAACAAATTTCATCTATAGCTTAGAAATTTGAATTCAATGTAAAGCATATTATAGTTGGAGTCAAGTCAAGGAAGAAATTAGTCAAAATTAATAAACCCACGTTCATAGTATATTCACCGAAACAAACGCAAAGGAAACAGACCTTCTTAATTAGACCATACAGCTGTACTCCTTTTATTTTGTCCTTGTGGACCCCAAGAACCCGTCAACTTGCGTATATTAAAAGCTGTGTATACATTTTTATCGAAATATTTTAAAATTTTAGTTCATGGCAATCGACAATGGAGAAGGATCGCGTCTGAACATTGACATATGTAAGTTATGGGTGGTTCGTGGCTTGTCGTGATAAGCTATGGGTGTGGTTCGTAGTTTGTCATATTAGCCTGGTCAACATCAAACTAGAACCAACCAGAATAACGCGTCTCGTCTACTCTGTCCATGCAGCTTCCAAGTACGATCGAACTCAACACCTCCTCTTCGCAGCTTCGCGTCTCGTCTACTATCCCCAAGCAGCTTCGCAGCTCGATCGAACTCAACACCTCCTCTTTGCAGCTTCGTGTCTCGTCTACTTTCCATGTGATTAATATAGCACTATATAAAAATTGGAAATTTGGTGCCGAGACAACTTCCACTTGTCATGACTTTTATTTTTCCTCCCCTATTTTATCCTTCTATAACTTCATTTATGATGGAGAAAAGATAACACCATATGTGAATTTGAGCAGTTATTGGACATTGATCTTGGATGGGTAAGACAAAGGATCGTATGCATATATATCAAGTCCGATCGCGTTCCAAGTTAAATTTTTGTATCCTAAGAAGACTTGATCTTTGTACATCGAGGCTCAACTGTAGAAAATTGAGAAGAAAGATCAACTGGCTTGCACTAATTAAATGCGTTAATGTGAAAAGGCATGTGAAGATGCCTCCAAATCCAATCTTCTTTATTTCATTTTATTTTATTTTTGTTTTACTCCTCGATTTATAATAAAAGTTTAAACATGTGATTCTTTTTTCCCCCCATGTGCATATATAACGTGAAAAAATCAGACTATAGATTCTCGATGCGCCGTCAATCACGTGACGTTCTCTAACTGTGGTTGGTCCGCCCATATTGCGAGATTCAACCGATATACTTAAATATCAGCTAATATATGTAAAATATCAACCGGACCAATAAGTGATTGGACCATCTTCAACCAAAAAACTCAAGTTGATAAGATGTGAAATTCAATTTCTTATAAACTCATACTTAATGTGTGATTTTGACATGTCACCTACACGTGCCACGTAGACCTGAAGAACTCGCTCTCAAGAGCTGACTATGAGTCGGGACTGAACTTTCGTACACGAGAGGAGGCGGGGCAATAGTTTGACAATGAATGCCACACTTAGGCCTGAGAGGAGACCCTCAACTACTAGAAGTCGACAAGAGATTTGACGTGGTATGAGCTCATAAGGGCCCGTGAAAACATAATCCGCTCTGATACCATGTAAAATACTCATTGAACCTATAATCGATTGAGCATATCTCCAAATAAAAAATTTGAGTTGGTAGATTGTGAGATATAATCTTTTATAATCCCATACTTTTTTATTCTATTTTTTCGCATGCGCTTAACTTTCAACGGTATATTTACCAAAAAAAAAACTAATGAAATGTTATTCTCATATTCTCTATTTTTGTTTTAACATACATATATACAGATCATAGTTTTTTCTTCTAAAGGTTATGGATGAGGTTCATGAACTCATAATTGGTGGAAAGAGGGGAAATGTAGAAGCAGAGGGAGTTGCATTGGTGTAAATGGAACTCATAATTTACCTTAAGATGAGACAATCCTGTCAAATTATCCAAATAATAAATGGTTTATGTTGAGCCTAAGTCATGTCAATACAGTTTCATTTTCTAAACTAGCGTACAAGAAGTCGAGTGATTAATAAAGAATCAAACTTCCATCCAATGATGTTAATGTTTTAGAGCATTTATCAATAGCGATATATTCTAAAATTATGCACGATGTAGCTAGAAGTAGATTCTAATCAATGCCTGTATATTTGACGTAAATAAAAAGGTGAGCATTTTAGAACGTTCACAAGATGATTTCAAAATTTTCACATGAAAGAATGTAATTTTTGGAGATTAGTTGAGCATGTTAGGTAAGGATACATTTTAATTAATGATGAGGTTGAATCTCAATCTAACTACTAATTTAACAAGAAAACCTAAAAGTGGCGCTAGAATTATTTAATTTGATATATCCAGGTCATATGGCCGTCTTTGTTGTTTTCCATGTTCAACCCCAAAAGTATGCCCATCTTTTTTGAAACTAGAACGATCTAATTGAGTCTTCGTATCCTCACTTAATTAATGTACATTAAATTATTGTCACATTGACTCGGGTAAAGGTTAACAATGGGAGAAAGAACTTTTTCGTAGTGTCCCGACATGGTACTACTTATCTGTGTCACTAATGATTTCCTCTGGCGTAGGACTATACATGTAAAGATTATTCATGATAAGATTATTCTTTTATAAATTATTATTACTGAACTATACCAGTCAGACTTAAAATAGTATAAAAAAATAAAATGATATAAATTGCAATTGTAAGTACGAAAATCGAATCCAAAAGTTATCCATTCTAAGAATACCAAAACATAATCATTAGTAGACATTTTTCTTTTTCTCTTCTTCTTTTTAGCTGAAAATAAATCGAGTATAAATTATCAATCTATAAAGAAAAAATTATTAATGAAAAAGAGATTTAGAGCGCAGTGATATCCTTTTTTATTTGAGTTCGAGGTATTGGGTATTCTCTCCAATGAAAAAATTCGTATTCTTATATTTGTCTTCTCTTATCTTCCTGCTCTATACCCATTAATCCTATTTGTAATGAAAAAAAATGAAAATAATTATTGATATATTATTTGCTTGAATACGTGTAATCCGGGCAAGTGGTATTTTTGAAGGGCGAGAACACGTCCACACGTTTTCCTTCTGACGTTGATGTTGACATAATCATTAGTTTATTTTGTAATGACAGAGAAATACGGAGAAATTATGATAAAAAGACACACCACAATCCTTAAATAATGAAGGAAACGACAACTGACTTAAAAACAACAATTACGTACAGACACAAATACTAATTAAAAAGTTCAATAATGAAACAGCTAACATAAATTGATTCAAATAATTCGACTTATTCCGCTTAAGTAATATTTCGAATTCGAATCATTATGAATTCAGAAGGTTTACATTGGGAGTGTTTTATCTTTTAATAGATCGACCTGATTCAATCAGATTAATCGAGATTCAATTAGATTTCGGTTACCAGAGCCCACACCGAAGGAAGGGGTTTAATAATTTACTCCTCGTGATCCTCAACATGCACAATTGAGTCATCAACTTTTAGTTGTAGATACACACACAATTAATTTCTCAATCAATTAATTATAATCAACTAGTTAATTAATTTATTTATATTAATAAATACATAAACTAATCAATATATAATATATTAAAATAAGAGAATGAGATTGTTAGAGCCCTGTCTGAGAGCCCTCAACTCTTTATGAAATAGGAGAATCCCTCGGCTTCCAATTGAAAGTTGCTTAAATGCTCATTAATGCTTCTCTTCCTCCATCTGACTTCTCCAACTCAGTCCCAATCTACCAATCCGTCTCTACTCCTTCCGCCCCCTTTTTTTTATTAAAATAAAATTAAAAAGAAAAAGAAAGAAAGAAGGGAGCAATTCACACGTGTAGAACTGGCCCTTTTTCCCCTTTGGGTGCTTGATTGACAGAATGTTAAATTTCAAATTTGCCCCCCTCAAAATTTGCATCAGTTCTCAATCATCGTCTACGCTTGGATTTGCCTCGATAATCGTCCCCAAGTTTTCGATAACCTGGATTCCGTCCCTTTTCAAATACGAATACATCTCAATTTGACCAGTCAAGTCGCTAACACAGTCAGTTAGGATTCACAAGGAAAAAGACTCAGAATGCTGTGAGTTAAGTAGGAGGAGAACAAAATGCCATTGAATGAAAAAAATAAAAAAAAACCTCATTGCCAGATTGAATTCTTGCTCGTGCTCCTATATTAGGACACGACTCATCAATTCCTATGCCAGATTAGGACAAATCCTAGTATAATATAATATCAATAAAAGGATTTTATTAAATTTCATTTATTTCAGACTAATTGATTGATATGAACATTGCTCGATATTAGGTGGTAAATTCTATTCCGGTTTTTAGTTTTCCGGATTTTTCTAAACTATTGCGTGCCATAAGAACAAGAACTTATGAGTATCATATGGTAGATCAACCTTTTCTCGAGCAAAAGTGGTGCCAGTAAAAATTGAACTGCTCCTATATAAGATATAGAAAGCTTGAATTCAACTTAAATAATAGGAATTTCTTGGATTTATAGTGCAAAATGACTCTTTTTCTTCGCTTTGTATATGAGTCTTCTTTTAATATGGACTACGTTTCTTATATATTAGATTTGTACTGCTATCATCTCTTCCTCACTCTCTCTTGTAATTGCATTAAAATGGGTAATAGGTTAGGGGTTTGTTCGGAAATGGAGTTGAATTAACTTCACTCCATTCCAACTATATATATATATATATATATATAATTGGGGTTATAACAATAAGATGAATGTAGAAAATAAAAAAGTAATGATTGTATTGTTGAATTATGTGAAAAAGTAGAAAAATAATTGTGTTGTTGAATTGTGGAAAAAGTAATGAATAGTTGAGAGAATTTAGTATTAAAAATTGAATTAAATTGTAGTTAATATTACAAAATTGAAGAAAAAGAGAATAATAATAATTGTGTTATTGAATTGAAGATAAGTAAAGTAGAGTAAAAAAAATTAAACTCTAAAACTAAACAAACTCCAGGGGGGCAGAACAAAACATGATAAAAGTTTGTCATCTTAAAAATATTAATATGCTAGACTCAAATAATCAAATCTTTTGGAACGATAGATAGAATACTCTCCTCCGTCCGAGTAGTTATGTCAAATTAATGCTTTCCGCCCTTTTTTTTATTTTTATTTTTTTCTTCTAGAAGTCAAGAGCATAAGCTACAAATTTATGAAATGTTACATGTCTTAAGAATTTATTATTTTATTTACGAGAGGTTACAACTTTAGTGCGATGACTTAACAGAGTTATGTGGTAGGTGGTGTTTGTCAGATGAGATGAGAGCATGAAAATACTTGCTTAAAAGTTAATTATGTAAGAAAATCAATGGGAAGAAGTGGGGAAAACAAGATGAGAATTTAAATTACTTTATGATTATGTTGCCAATAACATAATGGGTGAGTAAAAAAAGTTTGAATTAATAAAATAAATTATTTTTCACTTGTTGATGTATTAACTCATCTAAAATTTTAATTAACAAAATACTATAGAATACAATAAAGAGATCAATGATCTCATAGGTTACACACAACAACAAAAGTTAACGGGAAACAATTACGATGAAAAGATTAGAGCTGCATCCAAGCAACAAAATCCGAAACAACAGTTACCTGTTGGTACCCTTAACCCCTCCTTAAATATCTTCTCATCCTTATTCTTCCTTCTCTCTTCCTCTATATATTTTATCTTAACTAATTTAAACACTCAATTTATTAAACACCACTTTAGTAAAAAGATATGTTCGGTCTGATCCAATAATCTTCTTTTGACTAGTTAATTAATAATTAGGTGCGACTCCACAAGTGCATACATGACTCGTGATCGTGAATACTAATGCCAATCGTGGCCCCAAATAAAAGCTATTGATTCGTATGAGCAACTGAGCCGTGGATTAATTTGTAGAAGCAGTTGAAAGAAGAAACTATAACCACGCCATATTCATCTAAGAATGCGTGTCATCTAAAACTATTGAAATCGATTTTGTTCAATTCAGTAGCGGCCCTTCTGAGCCTAAATCGAAAAAAATTCTGCATTTAATTATCATCCATTGGACGTACTATTTTATCGTTTTGGTCTATAAGCTTTCAATGCAGGAGACAAGGTTGGCGACCTTACATGGAATGTGAAATCAATATCGTATATTACACATATATATAGATAATAAGTTGCCAAAATTTCGTTCTTTCAGTTAAGTTCAAGTTCTGGTTTGGAGCAGAATTTATAATCAAGTTAAAATTTTGTATTTCTTTCAAGGACTTGTAAGAAAATCTACCGGGAAAAACGCATAATATAACCTCTGGTACATGTTTTTCTAATGGGGGCAAAACTTTTCGAGGTGGCTCCGTCCACGCACCTGGCTGTGCCATATATATGTATAAGGGATGAGCCGAAGGCAAGGGGCAGTCCTCACCCCTAAAATTTTGACACTCAATGTAAAAATTTACATAATATGCTTCAATTTCTAATGAAATTGCTTATGTTTGCCTCCTAACTCGAGAAATTTCATGGTTTTATTCGCCCTCCTAAAACTCCGTTAATCCACTTTGATAGCGAACGTTGGTCCCTATAATCTATATATATTTGCAATTATCTGGTACAGGGTAGCATGATGGATCCAACATCACTTCATAATATAACTACGTGGCTACCAACGCTTCATGGTCCACATTTCCACTAGCATGTCCGTCAAACACTCTTCGATTTTCATATATTGCACAACAGATTAATCACTTTTCACGTTTCATTATTTTGAAGAGGTGCCTACTTGTAAGCTTGTTAGATTCGAGGATCGAATTTGGCCAGATCATGAAGGAGGCTCATAAGTGCAAACATATATAAGCATGGTAAAATAAGGAAACCAACGAGAATACAGTGAGATAATTTAGAAAAGAAAAATGATAGATACTTCCGCAAATGTACATATCACCTCTAGTTTTACTAATGTGACAACTGATTCGGTTGCAAGTGTAATCGCTTCTAATGTTGCATTTAAACATTATTTTAAATAAAGAAAACAGTAAAAAACTGAAAAATTAAAGATCAATAGAAAAAGAACATTGCATGACTACCACTTCCATTGAGGCAAGTCCTCGGTGACATTCGAGGGCTTTGGTGACCTTACTTTGGGTAATGGTGACTCACAATCAACCGTTACAACCCTTCTCTCTCTACTCTCTGTCACCTCTCACTATTTGGAATCATTTTTAAAAAATAATTATCAGAAATAATTTATTATTTTCTAAAATTTAAAAATTGTTTAAAAATAGCCATGCTACTTGGAAAATACCATTTCAACAAAAGGTGGGATAGAATAACATGAGGTTTTCTTGTGGGCAAAATAAATAAATAAACAAATAGTGGAGTAGTGGATGTTACATATATATATATATTATATATATATATATATTATAAAAGAAAAGAAAGTGTTATCTATTTACGAAATTATTTAGGAGTTGAACATTTTTATAAAAAGCAAAGGACTTATTCTTTCTTACAATCTTATAAGGTGCCTTGCAAGAAACTTAATTAAGAAGAAAGGTACATGCACAATACATATCATGAAGAATTTTAAACGATAACATTGCGAAATGGCATGTGGCCAATGGACATACCTCGGAAAGACCGGAAAACTATTCATTAGGATTTACAGATTGAACTATATAACTGGGGATACATGACAAATAAAAATGAAAGAGATTGTTTGGAAATGAAACTCAACTTGGTTCCAACTATATATATATATATATATATATATTTAATTAGATTGTAATAATAATGTGGATGGAGAAAATAGAAATATAATGATTATATTGTTAAATTATGGGAAAAAGTAATGAATAGTTGAGAGAATTTAGTATTAAAGATTAAATTAAATGGAAATTAAAATAAAAAAATTGAAGAGAAAATGAAAAGTAATAATTGTGTTGTTAAATTGAAAATAAGTGGAGTTAAGTGGAGTAGAGTAAATAGAATTGACTTCATGTATAGTGTAGGAGTAATAAAGTTTACCAGCCAATATATAAATTATATTGCCCAGAATTACATTTTTTGATCTATACAGACGGTTAGGAAAAGAGAAAATCTTTATTTGTTAAAATATTTTAGTCATCATTTATTTTTTATTTTGTTTTTTTATAAGTAGTAAAAGGGGTTTTATTTGTTAATATTTTAATCTTTATTTATTGTTTTTCCCAACAATACCAAAAATCATTAATTGTGTTTGTCTCTTCAAAATAAATGAAAATGAAAATAATTGGAGTGCTCAGCTCCAGCCATTGTCAGTGTGGATCTAATCCTGTCGGGTTCCCATAGCCGCCTTCACGCGGAATTGCAACATATACAATTTTATCGGTCACTCAAATTTCTTTACTGCCAGAAATAAATTTTAAATCAGTTCTTTGTGCTTCCGATAAATGGATGACATTTAATCCGAAATAATAATTTTTTAATTACAAGAGTGATATGCAGGTCTAGTTGAGGATATCAAAAATGGAAAGTAAATGGATATGAGTGGTATAAAGTCTTAAGGTGAAAATTTAAATACCTTAGTTTCAGATTGAATATGAATGTTATTATTTTAAATTTTTTTTTCGAAATATAATTGAAATTTATTAAGTTCAAAAATACGTGCAACACTTGTTTCGTGGACTAATAATTTCACTACGGTAGGAAACAAGGAATACTTTTTTTCTACCACATTGCAGTAAAAGAGCATCATTTAAAATATGTTTTACCAATATAAATATCCACTATTGAATAAAGTCGTCTGCCTAATTATTGTTCCATGGAGTGACTTATCATTCCAAATCTAATAGGCATTTCTCTTGTTATACTTAGTCGGCATACCAAATTATAAAATCCGCATGTAGCTTCTTTAAAATATATGCTCACAATTTCAAAAATCATATATATGCAATAGTTATACTTTTTCAGATTCATTAAAATGATACATTGAATTATGTTCTTAGGAGAAACAACAAAAATCAAATACCATAGGATGGGTCTAAGACTACAATTTATTAAATATATGTTGATATCTTAATAACTCATAATGAATAATAATTTATACGGATCTTGCGGCTGAGAACATTTTATTTGAATTATGTTATAAACTCCGATACGATATATCTGATTCTTTTGCATAGATATTGTTATAATCATTCTAATATGAATATATTTATGCAAGTCTGGCTCGAATATTTTTTGTCCATCTTAGCCCAACGATAACAAATTTCTCTTTTTCTTAAAGAAGCTTGGGAATTATTTCAAAACTTGTAGAAAAAATATAATTGAAAAGCCAAATATTCGTTCAATCCTCTTTTGCGAAGAAATTGAAATGGGGAAAAATTGGCGTAGATTTTTTATTTTGGCCACCTGTGAGCACAACTACAAGGTGGCTAATTAAGAACAGGTGTGGACTACCAATTCTTTCTCATTCAAATAAGAGCAATTCTATCCAAAGAAAAGAAAATTACTCGAACAAAAAGAAAAGAAAATTTTAAAAGAAAAGGGAATATTAAATGAAATTAACCATATTTTGATAATTAATAATAATAATAATAATCACAAATTTTGACATGTGATGATAAGATTGTAAGAAGTCGCTGTCAATCGTCTTGTCACACACAGTCTCATGCGAAATCTTCTCCGAGCTGATGCACCCCATACACATGATGATTATTTCTTCGCTCATTTTCTTCTTCTTCTTTTATTTTTTTAACCGAATTTTTTTCTTTAATTTCTTTTTTTGCGGTGGTTTTCTTTTTGTTTTTTGTTTTGGGGTGAGGGTGATTCTCTAGTTTTTATCATTTAAAATTTTCAGTTACACAAGCCTAATAATGAAGATGAAAAGAAGAAAAAAAAGGATGACCGTAACAACGCGTATTCTTTTAGTAATTAAGAAATTTCATATTCGATACTCGTTATAAAACTATTCGTATCTTTTTATTAGATACTAAAATTTTTATTATATTAGTCCTATGAGATTTCCTTATAACAAAAAAAAAGGAAAAAAATGCATACGAGAGGTCCCATTAATTAAATTTGGAATCTCATAATTTTATGCGAGATTAAATATGACCATGAAAGTAGAAATATATATATATATATATATTTACCTATATGGAATTAGGTCAATTAAATTTAAAATTTCTTGAATCCATGCGAAGATATATTTGATATTACACCCACTTCGACATTCTTTTTTTCGTACTTTTGATGAAATCCACCTTAGCTCGAGCTGAAGTACCTAGTAGCGTCTTTAATTTGTTGACTAAACTAATTTTCGATTGGATAATAACTTTTTCGAAACGTGAGATACTTTCAATGACTTGAGTAAATACTATATTATATTCTCTGAAATTTATTCAATGTCCATTCTGATATTCAGATATTTAAAAAATTTCGACTAATTCAGTTTGAATCAGATCGACATACTAAAAGATATAATTCTTTCCGTATGAATTTTTTTCATTTTTAAAATTCGAACTCGAGATCACTTAAAGCGAATAAATATCGAATTACTGAAACCAAATGAGGGTTTGTTATTTTTTTTCATTTGGATTTTAAAAACCCAGGAAGAGGGAGAATCTCTTCTTCTCTCTATCAATCAACCAATCTCTGTGTCTATAAAAGAGCTTCTGCTTCGCTTTTCTCGAGAAACCCAAACAAAAATTTCTCGGGATATCCCTCCCACTCCCCTCCGCCTTTTGTTTGCTTCATCCCATCCTACTCTTCCGCTCTCCTTCTTGTTCTTCTTCTTCTTCGGCATATTCCAGGTACTTGGCTACGCCGGTTGCCGGGCCGTTGAAGATTCAGAGCTTCATTCTTGCTCCGTTTTCTCTTCTCTGCTAGTTCTGGAACTGCCGTTGAAGGGCACATTCCTTTGCTCGGGTTCTCTCTTGCTCATCTGAACTTTGAGGGAGAGACACATAGCGAGAAAGGGAGGCAGGGAGGGAGACTCTGTAGGTGAAATTAGTGTGAATTCCGTTGTTACCTCAGGGAACTCCGCTCCGCTGTTCCCGTAAGGCGATCTCGCCTTATCCTTCCCGCAGAATCAGTTTCCGAGCTGCCACCGAGCTCGAAGCAGTAATCTGCTCTTAGAAAAGGCATCCGTTCCTGGAAGCAGGAAGGTACTTGTGAAATTTTGCCTCCACGAGAGAGAAACAAGGATTCTGGAGATGGGTTTGTGCGGAGCGAGGCAGAGGATGTTGAGATCAGCTCCAGTGATATTCCTTCACCTCGTATTTGCCGTCTTCGTTGCTTCTGCGGAGAGAAGCTTAAAGCTGGGAGCTTCGGGAGGGAATGGAACAGAGGAAACCGTCTCGGTTTCGGGTTTCCTCCACAAAGCTGTGAATTTCTTGTGGCAATCGGACGAGACGGGTTATCACCATGTCTGGCCGGTAATTTAGCACTCAACTCTTCTTCGCTTTATAATGTTATGCCCTGTACTTGTTTTTTGTGATGCGTGGTTTAAATTTGAGTTTAGGCTTCTATTGTTTCTCTTGCATTGAATTTGCTCCGATGATGTCATGATGGATATCGGGATTCAAATCTGTGCACCTATCTGCTATCAGATATAGGCGGATCACTGTTAGGTGTGGGATCTAATCTTTCATTTGATGGTAGAGACACTGCAGCCAGCTATTAAAAATGTTACCAATCGCAACATTCTGTGTCAGAAAAATTGTGTATACGACTCACTCGGGTAATTCGTAATTTGAAGGGGTTAAATGCAGCTGAAGCTTTTGTGAGAAACAGGAGCCTTTTGCAAGCACAAGTTGAATCTTTGTCCATTTGAATTTTGATGCCCCAGATACTCAAAATGTGTCGTTATCCTTTGGCGCATGACAACAGTGCCCTGATGATTCAGGGGATGATGAGTAGCTGTTCGTCACAATTTTTAATTGCAGTAATCTTCTATAGTAAATAAAAAAAGGCAAAAAGTGTTGAATAAATCTGAGGTGATTGAGGCAGCTGCTTTTATCTTATCCCAGCTTTGAACTCATTTTGGAATGTTGGATTATCGATGAGGCACAGGATTAACATAGCAGCTGTATCATATGCTCTCCTTTAACTGTTGGAATTATGAGACTGACTTGGTGAATTTCTCCTTGCAGGATATGAAATTTGGTTGGCGTATTATTGTTGGAACAATAATAGGGTTCTTTGGAGCAGCTTTTGGTAGTGTAGGTGGGGTTGGTGGCGGCGGCATTTTTGTTCCCATGCTTAGCCTAATTATAGGGTTTGACCCGAAGTCAGCAACAGCTATATCAAAATGTAAGGACAAATTTTATTTTTCTTCTTCTATGATTTAGAGAAGAAATCTCAACCTTTTGGCACATGCATGTTTTGAGTCGCCAATAGAGGGATTGTTTTGTGTCGTCATATGGTTTCCTGTGACTGTCATCCTTGCATTCCCCAACAAGAAATAAAAAGGTTTTCTATTGCCAACTTTGGAAGGGCAGATTATTTGTTTCTGTAAATCAAAATGTCAAACGTGGACCTCAGGAAGGAATTCATTTATGTCGCCCGACCCGACATTGTTTTAGAAAATATTAAACTCATTATGTTTAATATGTGTGCAATATGATTTCAAAGCAATAGCCTTTTCCCCCTTTTTCCGGTGGAACTTTTTTTTGGTGGAATAGCCTTTTCCCCCTTTAAATCTAAATTCAGCAATTAAGCGTTCTCTTTTAGCTAAGTATATTTTCGTGGCATTTATGGAACTAACAGAAGCATCTATACATAAGTTTCTTTTACCTGATGAAAATAAATAGATCTCAAAATTACTGCTTATCTTCATGGGGGTTGTGACCCCAGAAGTAGGTTCAACCAATGATAAAGTAAGAAAAATTGTAGGTTCGCCTAAAACCACATCTATAGGAAAAGTGTACAGAATTTGTAAAACTGGTAAGCTGTCCTCATGGAACAAGTTTCTGCATGAGTTGATTAACCCTGTGATGGCATGTTATTGCTTTTTTATATAATTAGATTGCTTTCCTTTTTTGTTGAGCTGAAAAATTTTATGTCCGGTATTATAGATTTTCTAATCGAGCCATAATTGTATTTTGTTGAGCTAATTCAGTATGAAAGTATTTACATGGAACTCGCTTCATTAATGCAAGGATTGGAGAAAGTCCTAACTGGTGTTTGCTAATTTGTCAGGTATGATCATGGGTGCTGCAGGATCAACAGTTTATTACAACCTTAAGCTGAGGCATCCTACCATAGATATGCCTATTATAGATTATGACTTAGCCCTGCTCATCCAACCAATGCTCATGCTCGGGATTAGTATTGGAGTAGCTTTCAACGTGATATTTGCTGACTGGATGGTCACTGTGTTGCTTATCATTCTCTTCATAGGTAAATTTTACCACTGTAATATTCTTGTTAGTTTCTGTTAATGGAATTTAATTACTGAATGCTTAAAATATGCAGGCACATCCACAAAGGCATTCTTCAAAGGTGTTGAGACATGGAAAAAGGAAAGTTTATTGAAAAAGGTATATTACTCTACGTCTTCTATCTCATACCATTTCCATATATATTCTGTCATCTGATGTCCTTTAAGCCATTCTATTTCTGGGTTGAGGTTTTGTTTGAACTTTGATGATATGCATCTGGCAAATCTTCAAGTTTAGGAGGATAATTGGAATAATGGTTTAGATAGCGTATGCTGTATGTGGCTTCTAATTGCTACTGTTCTAAACCTTTTCTTTTTAATTTTTTTTTAATCTAATAATTGCAGGAAGCTGTCAAGCAATTGGAGTCCAACGGTAAAGTTTAAACTCTATCAACTTTCGTTAGCTAGTAAATTGGTGGTATTCTTTGTTAGTATCAGCTTTTAAACCCACTAGGACTACTTTTATTTGTTCAGGTAATGGAAATGCAGAAGTAGAATACAAGGCGCTCCCTAGTGGACCTCAGCAGGAGGAACCAGAGGTAGTCACCTTACTACATTCCAGCTTCTTAATAAGCTATATATATATATATATTATATGTAAATATATATATTTTTCCTGAATCCCACTCTCTGATTTTGTTGCAGGTTGGAGTTCTTGAGAATGTTTACTGGAAAGAACTTGGGCTGCTCGTCTTTGTGTGGGTGGCGTTCCTTGCTCTGCAGATTGCTAAGGTTTGCTTGCCTTTCTGTATTCTCTAGTTTCTCTAGAGTCTCATACATCGAGTTCCACTGATGGGAGAAATTTTTTTCATATTGACAGGAGAAGACATCTAATTGTTCAATATCATACTGGGTAATAAACTTGATGCAGGTTAGTTTTCTTGCCCAGAATGTGCTTGTTATAAATGTTATTCTATATCTCTTTTCATGTTAAAAAGTTGAATGCAAGATTTCACTCTGGAGTTGGCAACTGAATGGGGCACATCTATAATTTTGATATTTGAATTCTGAGGCATCATTTGCATTTTATGCAGATTCCAGTTTCTTTTGGGGTGTCCCTTTACGAGGCAGTTAGCTTGTACAAGGGAAAAAGAAAGATAGCCTCCAAGGGAGATCAGGGCAGTAACCTCAAAGTGTATCAGCTTGCACTTTACTGTACCTGCGGTGTGCTTGCTGGAGTAGTTGGAGGCCTGCTCGGCTTAGGTGGAGGTTTCATTATGGGTCCACTTTTCTTGGAGCTGGGAATTCCTCCTCAAGTGAGTCATTTTTTTTTTCTCATATTAATAAAGAACTAGAAGATATGTCTTAAATACACCATACAACTAGGCTGATTGCACCAAACTATCAGCTCCTTCATTGCCATCACCTCCCATTAACCTCTATTTATTTGTTGTCAAGCTCTGACCCTTCTGTGCAAACAATGAAAATAGTGCTTGATCACAAATTATTGCAAATAATTTCAGACGGCCCCAAAAAGTTCTTACATGTTTATTACTCTGATGCATTAGATAGGGCGAGCGCCATTACAATGCATGTGGAACATAGATATGAAACGTTAGTTGCCTTTCACATGGGCCAATGAAGGCAGAAAATAAAGATTCTTCCACTTTGAATAGGTATTGTCGAAAGTGTTGACCCAAATCCTGAGTCCTTTACCCATGTCTTCTCATTGCTCTGCAGGTCTCAAGTGCCACGGCAACATTTGCAATGACCTTCTCATCATCGATGTCTGTTGTGGAATACTATCTTCTCAAACGGTTCCCTGTCCCTTATGGTAAGTGAAGAGGTGATGCTATACGAATTGTTGCTTTGTAGCTCATGTTGGATTTAGTTTCAAAATTGCATGTCTTCACCACCCTCTTCTGATGGTGATCGTAAAATTTTATGCAGCATTGTACTTAGTTATTGTGGCTACCATTGCTGCGGTGATAGGGCAACATGTTGTCAGGAAGCTCATCATTCTACTCGGAAGGGCTTCACTTATAATATTTATTCTGGCCCTCACAATATTTGTCAGTGCTCTCTCTCTTGGTGAGTGCTCATTCTTAATTAACTCCGTTCATGTATATTATGTGTACATTTATATGTATCTTCCCTTTTGATTCTGTTTGTGCGATATATTGGAGGACATCTCCACTTTTTGCCTTCTTTCCTGACCTGTTTAGGAATCAATGAAGTTCTTCATGCTTCGCCTAAAATACATCTTCTGAATGTAGTTCCCTTAGCATATAACTTTGATCTTCTATGCTTGCCAAGGAAAAGGAAATGTAGTAGTTAAATAGTTTTTGCATAGTGATTTCCCAGAAAACTTGGAACCAATGCCTTCAACAAACTTTTTGATGCAACTTCGTGTTTCCCTACATAAATGAAAAAGCAAAAGCTTTTTGACAACCTTTCCTACTTTTGTTGCATAGAGACATTACTTATTCTATTCCATTTTCTTTGCCCTCCTGGTTTAGGAAAGTGATCTCAGATGACTTACGAGTTTCTTTTGCATCTTTATACAGGTGGTGTTGGGATATCAAACATGGTTGGGAAGATTCAAAGGCATGAGTACATGGGATTTGAGAATCTCTGCAAGTACAACGCGTAGTCTCATCAATTCATTCTCATCGGATTTTTTTGTTCTCTTTTTTGTTTCCCATCTTTTTATTTTATTTACTTGTCATATATTGATGCCTTGTAGCATGTCTTGGCATCGTTAAATTCCCCCCCCGGTAGATGTGGAAAGTCACGTTTGTAGTTCAATGTGCTAATTTCCAACACCCCAATGTTTTTTAGATGAAAAATTCACTTTTCCTTCTTGTTTCAGATGAAAATTGTCTTGTGGGTTCGAAATAATTGCAGAAAACATTCTTGCAAGTATCACTTTTTTGGTCTTCATTGAACTGGTTACTATCAATTAAATCTCATATGTTGAGCTTGATTCGTGCTTGAGGTAGAGTGACGTCAACTTGAGATTTGCTTGAATTTGGGTTTGCCCCATTTTGGGGCACTGGAGGAAATCAAGTTGACTGGGAGTCGAGTCATTTTCAATCTGATGGTGCCATCGGGGCACCGGAGGAAATCCAGTGCCCTTGTTATGTAAAATGTTAGTGTTAAGTCCTTTCTTGCTGTTATTATATGTTTTTTACTTTAAAAATTAGATTGAAAAATCAAACAACATAAAAAATAAAAAAAAAGATGGACGAAGGGAGAGGAAATGCCTCGACAATGTTGCTACGGGGTGGTGGTCACTTACGGTAGTCACTATTATCCCATAATCATTTGATATGATTAAACAGTTCAAGAAGTAGTACCCTTGTAAGTGGATAAGATCTCCTTTTTTATTGTACCATATTCATCTTTGGTGGCTCGCCTCTAGCTATGAGTGTGCACCACGAGGTCTCAGCGTCCTCTGGTGACATCGCCTAATGCAGCAGTGGTCAGTGGAGCCTCAACCGCCTCCTTTTTTTTTTTTTATTGTATCATTTCCATCTTCTTTTTTTTTAATAGTTTTTAGCTTCATTTTTTTGTACTTTTTTCAAAATAAATAATTTTTTAAAATAAGAATTTTATGTAATGTGAGCGTTATTTAGTAAAAAATAAATATATGATCCTAAAAAGAAAAATTTCCAAAAGTTATGACCTCAATTGGTACTTTTACTGAAAAATAATTTGGTCAAATAAGTGAATGGAGTTAAGTGTATATTTTCTCAACAAATGGGGTTAAGTGTTATTTTTCTAAACTCTAAGGGAGGTGAGTGCATTTTACCCTAAAAATTATAAAAAGAATAAAATGTTAAGGCTTCTAAGGAAATTAGGCAACACGTGGTTGATCAACTCTCCAAATTCTTGTACATAACTCAACCTATTAATAATATCTTCATTAAATTTTTGTAAAAAATCAATCAACTCAAATATAGGTATGCACAAACAAAGAAATAATAAATCAATGTCCACGCTCCTTTCCTCTTCTTTTTTTCAGCCCCATCACACCATACGCCCCTGCGCCCACGCAAGACATTTTGTATTTTCTTTTCTGTATTTTACACTAATTCCGTTTATACTGGATAAAATTTTTCAAGATTTTGGATTACGGTTGAGAAAGAAATATTAGGGCCGAGGATTTTCAGGCTTTGAACTAGCAGAGACTTTCAAATGATGTAGCATGATATGGAAACGATTACTTCTGATAAATTGGACTGAGGCTTCCTACAAGAGGACTTATGCAAGCAAGGATTCGATATATCTATCTATCCATTATAGTAATTTAAACTCTTTCAATGAGAACCTTTCATTTGAGCGGTCAGGAATTTCCATGTGGGTAATATGAGTAAATTCTTAGCTCACGATTAATCATATATTCACGTTTCCAACATTAATGAGTTTTGGTTGTCTACTTTTGCTTTATTTGCACCAAAAAATTCTTTATAAATACATCTAACAAATATTTTAAATCAAAATTCCTAAATATGTTAGTCCCATGAATTTACCAAGGCAAAAGAAATTATTAAATGTAAAATAAAAAATTTCTTCAAAATCAGAATTTCTTAAAAGTTTTTTTAATGAAGGGCCAAAAAAACTATTAAGTATAAATAAAATAAATTCATTAATTTAAGATAAAGTGATTTGATAATGTAATTTTTCAATCTCCATTTAAATAATGATAAGACCCAAATTCTCTTATTATGAGTATATTCTGATGTCATTTTATTGAACTTTTGTATTTTACAATTACCTTCTCTTTAAATATATTTCAGTTGTCTTTATCAAATTTAATAATTTAAATTTCATAAATTCAATTTACCAAAGATAAACTTAAAAAATGGAACTGTGGGTGCTTGCGCAAAGCGCAGACTGGGGATTAGTATAAAATTAAATGAGACAGAAGAAAATTCAAGGAACCCAACTGGGCCATGACCCAACCAACTGGTCCGCGTGATGACCACAGCACTGTCCAATGACCGTGTCCAAGTACAATCTACCATGTGTCAATGTTCCACCTTTACATATGTTTATTTCTAATTTTTAAATTAATGAAAGGTGTATGGACGTTGGATATGTAAGTTGGGTCCTCTACTGGTGTTTAAGTCGGGATGGGAGTCGCCATTACCTATTTAAGGTTGTAGGAATTTTGGACCAGTAAGTTGCCCGAATTTAAGGAGGTACGTGATACTATACCACCTAGATCTTTATTATTCTATCTTGAATAGAATATGGATTCGGGAGTTCTATTATATACGGCCTTCAACCCGTACACTCTTTCGGCATTCTACTTGCAGATGGGTTTGCCGATTTCTCTTATTAGTCGAGTGATTAACGTCAATCTACATTTCTCACGTAATCCTAAGTCAAATCGAATTGATTGGGCTCGCTTAGACATGTGATTTTTATATGTACTTGTATGGACCTTATATGGGCCCATGTGCGTGTGATCATCTAATTCTTCTGGCATGCTTCTTTATTGATTTTTTCATGTGATGGACCTTTAAACAAGGTGCACCTCATATAGGCCCAAGCCCATTTATTTCTATTTCAACTGTGTATTTTTCTAACTATTAACCCATAGCTTCTTTTCCTTAATTTTCCATCTCCATGAGTATATTTCTAATCATCTTATTTGTCCCTAACATATCCAACCAAGCCTTTCTCATTCGATTATCCCGTGATCGCTCGGTCCTTCATTAATTCTTTAGCTCCTCCTCACCTTTTCTCCAATTGAATTTGATTGTTTTCTCGAAATCGTGAAAAAACCAGGTTTTCCATTGGGCTAAAAAATAATTTTCATTTTAATTTTTGAAATGGGATCGGGGAAGGTTCTCGGGCCAGTCCAAGGGCCGAATGGGCCTCTCGGTCCGGATTGGGAACTGGTGAGCCAACCAGCTCGCCGGTTAAGTTCCCGCTAACCTAAATGTCTCAATTGGGCCGGGATTGAACTGTTCGGGCCTGTGGTGGCTTAACAATCCCGTTCTCGAGCTAGTATTTCTCTCCTTGGCTTGATTTTGTCTCAATATTTGTGGCAAATAGGTTTAGGTTTGATCCCACAACACATTTTACCAATTTTAGTCGAGTTTACGTGATTTTATCATATTCTTGTGAGATCCAATCTAATAACGACTTAAATCATCAACCTTAACTCACAATGGTCATCACATAATCATGGATTCATCGATAAACATCATGGAAGAGATTATATGTTAGAAATCAAAATCAATCCAACCATATATATCCTTCTTGGAATAACCTCATTTGACACAAATCAACATGGATTCGAACTTAAAATCAACATCATCCAACTTGAACCTACTTGTTTGCATTCGGCCATTATTAGAAAACCCTAGATCGAACGCAGCGGAAATAGAAATTACGTCTTTTAAAATTTTAGTTTAATCTCATCAAATACGACCGTAATATAAATCGATCTAGCAAACACTTCCTTCGAGATAGATAACAAGAAAATGATCCAAGATGGGTTTACCTTGTCTTACCCTTAGAACCGATCGGATTGTAATAAGCTGTTCAAGTTAGTTCGTACACACGAACGATTACTCGCCAAGAGAATCCTCCACACAAACCTAGGAACCCTAGTCTGCGGTCACCAAGACGATCGGAGCTTCACGGACACAAAGAGGGAGTCGGGGCGGTCAAGGAGCAAAGGATGCCTGAGGGAAGGTCAAGGATTGCCGCGGTTTGCCTCAGGTGGGAGCTAGTCATGGTCGGTTCTTAGGGTTTGGGTTGGCCGAATTTCTATCTCTCTCTCACTGAACGGCTCGCTCGATTGATCTTCGATCAACTAGTTACGCAAGACGACTATATCTATATATAGAGTCTTGACATAATCCTAAGGACTAAATAGTCATTATTAATTAATCCTTATTAATTAATTAATCACTATTAAGTCCTTGCATTTTAAGTTATCTAATAACGTGCCTCACAAGCCATACAAGTAAAAGACCATAATGTCCTTGACTAGAACTTCCATTTATAGACCATCTATTTTATAAAACTTTTTAAATAAGGAAACTATTGTATTTCCTCATATGGACACACCCACAATTCGGTATTGACTTCGAGATATGCTAGCACCCCTGCAATCACATTGAAAGTCGTATCCGATAATCGATCTCTAATTAAGTGCCTTAATTAAAATCGATTCGATCTTGGATTTCACGCGTCCTATTGTGTGTGATTTACAAGGTTCATCATTGCGAGGCAATGGGATTATAAACATCAACTCTTTGACACTACTAGAAATTCTTTCCGAAACCAAAAGCAAAAATCCCAAAATGCCCTTCAACTCCCAAAGGTTATGAGTGACACATAACAGCATATCATGATAATCCTAATAGTGATGAATGCATGATTAATACAATAAAATGAACCAATGACTATACATCATATACATGCATGTCCCTTTACTATAAAATCCCGATCTAGCTAGAGTCATGGTAAATATCAAACTCTATAGCCGATCATATGAATCTATGATTTCCATTCTTAGATCGATATGACTTAAAAGTGAAACTCCTTCATGTTTAAGCTCAACTGCTTTGGCCAAAGACTACTTGATCTAGAATCAAACTCATATCCATAGGATCATTTTCCCACTTACTCAGGTTAGTAAATCCCGTTTTGATCGGTCACTTGTCTCCATATATAACTAACTAAGACCACACCTACCGGATACCCATGCAAAGCACAAGCATATAAGCAACAACAAATCGTAATCACCTATATATGAGGCAATTGTGCCATCTTAGGTCTAAGAACTATATACAACAGTATAGTCTAGATAATATTCATTGACAATAGTGAAGATACTATGTGAATAATATCTATACATCATGTTCGACCCACTTATCACATAAGTGTCGACCTGTTTGCCTAACAACCGTTGTCATATAGCATGAGACTCACTACTCCATTTTCATTAGTGTCTATATACTAATCACGGATACATACAAAGATGACGATCTATCTGGAGAGATAATGCCTAGTTAAATCTCTTACGATCGTGAATAGTTTAAAGATATTCTTATCAAACTACTCCGTCACTCATATTATTAACTCTTTAAGAATGAAGCATTCAAAATATCTTAAGCACTTTATTCTAATAAACATAGACAATCTATGAATAATATAATAAACTTCATGGCCATTAAGGGAATTATACGAATACATAAACTAGGCTCTAGAGCATATCACTAACAATCTCCCACTTGCATTAGAGCCACTCATTACTATATCTAAGACTCATCTTCTCAAGATGTTTCTCTAGTTGTTGTTGCATCATAGCCTTCGTGAGCGGATCAATAACATTGTCTACTGAAGCTACTTTCTGTACATCTACATTGCCCCTCCTGATAATTTCCCTAATGATGTGATATCTCCTCTTAATATGTTTGGACTTTTGATGTGACCTCGGTTCTTTTGCCTGAGCGATCGCTCCAGTATTGTCACAGTAAAGCTCTACTGGTAATGATATGGAGGGAACAACACTTAGCTCTCTCATAAATTTCCTTCGGTGCATTAGATGCAGTGATATACTCAGCCTCTATAATGGAATCTGTAGTCGTTTCTTGCTTGGAACTCTTCCAGCTAAGTGCACCTCCATTACAGGTGAATATATAACTTGAGATAGACTTTCTATAATCCACAACTAATTTAGAATCTGTAAACCTGTCCAATCTCAGTTCACCTCCTCCATATACTAGAACCATATCCTTAGTTCTTCTCAAGTACTTAAGGATGTTCTTGACAGCAGTCCAGTGATCAGGTTCTGTATTGGATTGATACCTACTAGTCACACAACAGCATACGCGATATCCAGCCTTGTACACAATATAACATACATCAGGCTACCTATAGCAGAAGCATAGGACACCATGCCGTCTTCTCTCTCTCCTTAGGAGTCTTGGGAGACATCGCTTTGGAAAGATGGATACCGTGTCTCATAAGGAGCAGTCCTCTTCTGGAATCTTGCATGTTGAATCTTTTCGCTACCTTATCCAGAGACAAGGCTTAGGATAGACCTATCAATCTCTTTGGTCTGTCTCTATAGATCCGAATACCCAAAATATAGGTCGCTTTTCCCAAATCCTTCATGGAGAAAGTCTTAGACAACCAAACCTTTACAGAAGTATGCATAATAACATCATTACCCATTAGCAGAATATCATCCACGTATAATATAAGAAAAACGATCATGCTCCCACTAGCCTTCTTATATACACTTGGCTCATATTCGTTCTTGATGAAACAAAAAGTCTTTACGGCTTCATCAAAACATCGATTATAGCTCCTCGAGGCTTGCTTAAGACAATAAATGAATCTCTTAAACTTGTACACTTTAGACTTATCCTTGGATTCAAAACCCTTGGGTTGGTTAATGAATATGTCTTCCTCAATGTATCTATTAAGGAAAGTGGTATTGACATCCATCTGCCAAACCTCATAATCATAGTGCGCAGCAATAATTAGTAGTATCTTGATAGACTTCAGCATGGCTACAGGCAAGAAAGTATCATCATAGTCGATTCCTTGCCTCTGGCGATAATCTTTTGCTACTAGCCTGGCTTTATAGGTCTCCACCTTTCCATCAGCACCGATATTTCTCTTGAAGACCTACTTGTTTCCTATAGGTACTATACCTTCAGGAGGGTCAATAAGATCCCAGACTTGGCTCTTGCTCATGGAGTCCATCTCGTACTTCATAGCCTCCAGCCATTTAGAAGAATCTATATTTGATATACCTTCCTCATAAGTGGTAGGATCATCTTTGTACGGATCCGAATGTGGACTCTCATCGGGGCCCGCATGCGCGCCACCGAATCGCGCGGTTTGGGAGTATCCACCTTCCCGGGGATGCGTGACGAACACGCGTGAGAATGAGTCGCCACTTACCATTTTACGACCCGAAGGTCGAGGGCCGGTAAGTTACCCGGGTCTAGGGGTAGTGATATACCTAGTTTTGCTAAGGCATTGGTCTATGCGGAACCGGAAAGTCCGAGTTTGGGGGTTCACGTTACGTGTGGGCCTATATCCCGCACGCCATTTAGGTATTCTAGCTTGCTAAGCTTGCAGTTTTATTTCATTTACCGCGTGAATTAGGTTGCACTCAGCTTACACGTTTTGACATTGAAAATTCGGTGAACTAAACGATGTCGGTTGAGTAGCCGAGAGAGAAGTAAACCCGTATGTCGGGGAATCGGTTCACTATCTTGCGTTACAGATTATCAAACTATGATGGTTGAATTCCTACGTGAACCGGAACCGCAAGATCTTGGGATTACTCTTGTCAGGGAAAACATTGGACCGATTCGATTAATTCGACTCTCGGACCGTTTGCTCGCCAACTGGGATTCTTACAGAAAATAAATGTACAAAATAAAATCCTTACAATGCTATCAAAATACAACAAATTACAAATGGTCGAATCCCAATCAGTTCGCTTTCGGTTATTATTCCGCTCAGACTCACTATGAGTTCAATGAAACACCGAAAACTGAAATTCGACATGCGCTCTTAGTGAATAGGGTGTTGGACCCTAAGTGCAATGCGTCCTATGAGTCGGGCTCGACTCGCATGGACAAACAAGAGCACAAAAATAACAAACAACATACAGATAATAGACAATGTGTTTGTTATTGCCAAATGTACATGGATTAATAGATTATTAACCAAGGGGTATTTTTGCAAGCAAATGCCATATGTTAAATAGACAAACGTGTGCAAAACATTTTGCATTCGGCTTTGTATCAAGAACCTAACAGATATGATATCTGTAGTCAAGTTCTTTGTTTGTGGATTGCCTTTAAAATTGTTTTGTATTATGACACTGAAATTCCACTGAATTAACCAAACTCGTGTTTTAACTATAGATTTGGAACCTAGAGTTCCCCTAACCATTGTCTAGTGTTTGGTTAGGTCGAGTGAAAGGTTAATCAGCATTTTGCATGTTTTGTGACAGAGATAACCGTTCTAGTTACCCGAGTCTACGATAGGATAACATAAACTCATCAATGGATAAGAAAAGGCTTTGCAGATGAACCTTGCAGATGAACCTGCACTTGAATAGGTAGCCCGTCCTTATCCTGACACCGTAGTGTTTCTAGGGGTGTCGCTAAATTGTGAAAAGATGATTTTGCCATTTATTTGAAAATTATTTTCAGAAAAGGAAAACATCACAGTGCGGGCCACCTTGGCATGTCGCCGGTGTTGACCAATTCCTTGGATCTTCCAGGGTTACGTAAGAACCCCGAAAAAGTCAAAGAAACGGTCGATCTAATCGGAAGTGATCTAGAAAGATCTTTTGTATCCTAACCTGAGTTACCTGAAATCAGGTATAAACTCAAGTTGAGACACACAAGTCCTTTCTAGACGTCCGTGCTACATCGGACTGCGCGTTTCGGGTTTTGAAATAAACAAGTTTTGAAAAGGGCATTAACGTCATTTGACAACTCATTGATGCGAGTTATCAGTTAATTACCAATTCATACAAAACTTATTAGTGCCAAGTGGGTTTAATCATGTGAGCGTCCCGATTAACCCGTTTGTCATTTTATACCTTAAAATTAAATGCCGACTGCAGTAAATGTGTGGGTTACAGACAATCAGATAGATCATGAAATGATCCACTAAATGAAGTCTGAGTACTCGAAAAGCTTAATATAATAAAAACAATTCATGGCACGACAACCTAGACGGGTCCAGGAAGGTCAAGGATAGTTTGGTCAAAATGACCAAAATACCCTTGGAATCCAAATGGCGCCGAAAGAGTTATCGATACATGAATCCATGCATTTTATTTAGAAAACAATATTCTAAAAGAGGTTTTAACGTGGGATTTGTGATGATATTGAAATTGCAACTTGCACAAAAATCCGAGAAATGAATTTCATCGAGGTAAAGAGGCTGTTCTTGACTCGAATGAGGTCAAAGAACTCTCGGCTCTTTCTTCTTGGGAATAGCCGTGAGTTTCCTTGACCCATTTCGGGTTTCAAGCGGTCTCTTTAACCTAATTTGGACTATTTCTCACATGCTCAAATGTTAAACACGATAAATGACACGTATTTAACAAAAACGGTATCGTCATGATTTGGAAAACGCATTTCAACATTCAAACATGCACAAACACGTTATTTATAGAATCAATAAAATGATACCGACTTCATGGATGCGGGAAAACATAAAAATTCAGGAAATAACTTAAATCGGGGCAAGGAAACCGGTCATAACCCGAAGAACCAATAAAAGGGGCCACGGTTACCTTTCCTCAAAGGGAACCTGTGAGCTTCCTTGGTCGTTCGGGTTTAAAACGGTCTCCTCGACTTCGATTTAAATATTTCTCGACATGCTAACATGTAATACGATGATAAACGTGCATGACATAACATGAAAATGAATAAAAGAAGTGATCATGAAGATAAAACATGCTAAAACGCCCTATAACTCTGTAAACACAACAAAAGTGTAAAAGTCTTAACTCCTCTAAGTCAGAAATGGTTATACCTAGTCCCGGAATGCGGGATGGGACCGTTAGGAGTCGGGTTAGATCATCGGTGGATCGGGTTTCGACTGTTTTTCGTTGAACAGACCCGGCTGGACGCAGCTGACCCGACTGGAGCTGTTTTGACTTGACCGGATCAAAGAAGAGAGTCTCGGATCAACCCGATCTGCAAAGAAAACCACAGAAGAGACAGAAAATCCGACCCGACTGGGCAGTCGGGCTGTTTCTTCGTGCTGGCTCAGAACCAGCGGGTTTTTTTCGAGATTTCTCGACTCCTTGACACCCTAGGGTCATGTGGGGGAGGTGTTTGATGGGTTTTGGCAACTCAAACCGGTCTAGAAATGCTTAAAAGCCGGGTTGCCATTTTTGACCCAATAAGACAGTTTTCTGAGTTTGGTTCTGTGTTGGGCTGTTCCGATGGGTTGGAGGCTTCAAACTTAAAATCTAAGCTCGGAAATGGATAGAGAAGGTTGAAAACATGTGGGATATGAAGTTCGGTCAAGTTTGGATTCAAACTTAGGTTCTTGAGGGTTTTGCTTGGTTTTCTCTTTGCTGAAGCTTGCTGTGGTTTTCTTCAAGTTCTTGAGAGCATTTGAAGAGTGAGAAAGCTTAAGAGAGAGTGCTTGAAGGTGTGTGATTAAGTTAATGACATTTGGGCAATATATAGGTAAAGCTTAAATGCAATTAAGTGAGAAAAAGTGCAATTAAGGGCAAGGATTAGGGGGATCCGAATTTTTAATCAAGATAGGGATAAAGACTTTTTCAAAATGCATTAATGAAGAAGGGATGGGTGCAGTGATGAAGATGGAGTGTTGTCTTGGAATTGTAGGCTTGATATTCTGAATAAAAGACAAGGCAAGTTGCATGGAGAAGAGGCCAAGGAGATGGGCGGCATTGGGCAAGGTTACTGCTGCCCTAGGGCAAGCCGTGGGTTCCACAAGCCTCGAGGGAAGCTCGGGACAAAGTTTGGGTCTCGATTGATTGCATGTTCAAGGTTCGTGGCTCAAATGAACGTCAAATTGTCAATGTGTGCTCGAAAACGGTTCAAATGAGCTCGAAATCATCCATTTTGCCCAAAGGAATGTTCGTGTGGCTTTTTGGCTCGGAAGCCGGTTTTGCTCATTTCAGACGATCAGAGCAAAGTTAACCATTTGTGAATCCACATCTCGTATCTGCATTCCGTGTTGGTCATTTTGATATACATTGTCAATCAGACTGCAAATTTGACCAATAAGCTGGTATTGAAAATTTGAAGTGGGAGACATCCTAGGGGTCCGAAGCCAGATTTATCAGAATTCTTTCTGAGTTGCTTTGATGATCACTGCTGTACGGACCCGAATGTGGACTCTCGTCGGGGCCCGCATCGCCCGCTTTTGGATCACGCGGCTTGGGAGTGTCCACATTCCCGTGGGGACGCGTGAAAAGGAGTTGCTACTTATCATTTTACGACCCGAAGGTCGAGGGCGGATAAGTTACCCGGGTCTAGGGGTATGGAACACCTAGTTGTTGTTAAGGCATTGATCTGTGCGAAACCGGAAAGTCCGAGTTCGGGGGTTCATGTTACGTGCGAGCCTATATCCCGCACGCCCTTTCGGTAGTCTAGTTTGCTAGGCTTGCATGTTTTATTATTTACCGCATGAATTAAGTTGCGCTCGGCTCGCACGTTTTGACACCATAAGTTCGACGTATCAAATAATATCGGTTGAGAAGCCGAGAGAGAAGTAAATCTGTGTGTCGGGGAATTAGTTCACAATCTCGCGTTACAGTTCATCAAACCATGGAGGTTGAATCTCTGCGTGAACCAAAACCGTGATATCTTGGATTTACTTTCCTTTAGGCAAGCATTAGACTGACTCGATTAATTCGACTCTCGGACTGTTCGCTTACCAATTGGAATTCTTACAGAATGAATATACAGAATAAAATCCTTACAATGGTCTCGAAAATAATAAATTCAAATTACAAAAAAGAGTCAAATTCCAGTTGATTCGCGTTCGGTTATTATTCCGCTCCAACTCACCGTGAGTTTAGGGAAAAAAACCGAAAAAATGGAACTCGATGCACGCTCTCATTGAATAGGGCGTCAGACCTTGTGAGTGATGATTAGGGCGTTGGACCCTGTTGAATGATGATTAGGGCGTTGAACCCTAATATTATTCGACCTAGGGATCAGGCTCGACCCACATGGCAAACAGGTGCAGAAAGGTAACACACAACATGTTAATAACAGACAAAGTGTTAGTAATTGTCAAGTGTGCGTGTTTTAACAAATTGTTAGCCCGAGGTATTTTGCAAGCAAATCCTACCCAAGACAAACAAACGCGTGCTAATGTTTTAGCATTCGGCTTTGGTTTGAGAACCTGACATATTGGATATCCGTAGTCAAGTTTCTTGTGTGTGGATTGCTTTTATAGTGATTCGGTGTTGTGACACTGAAGTTACACTGAATTCATCCAAACTTGTGTTTTGACTCTAGATTGGGAACCTAGAGTTCCACTTAACCATTTTCTAGCATTTGGTTAGATCGAGTGAAATGATTAGTCAAGTAATTGTATTTTGATACAGAATACCCGACTAGTACCCTAAACTATGCTAGGATGATAGAAACTCATCAATGGAAATAAGAAAGGCTATGTAGATGAACCTGCGCCTGAACAGGTAGCCCGTTCCTATTCCGATACCATCGCGTTTCCATCAAACTAACCCCTGAGGTGTCGCCAAATCACAAAATGATGATCTTGCCCTTGACTTGAAAATGTATTTTCAGAAAAGGAAAACAACGCAATACGGGCCACCTCGGCCTATAACCGGTGTTGACCAATTCCTTGGATCTTTCAGGATTATACGTGAACCCCATAAAAGCCAAAGATTTGGTCGATCTATCCGCAAGTGGTCTAAAAGGAGCTTTTGTATTCCGACCTGAATTACCTGAAGTCAGGTGAAACTCAAGTCAAAACACACAAGTTTCTCCTAGATGTCCATGTTACTTCGTATTGCATGTCTCGGGTTTGGAAGTATGCGTATTTTGAAAAGGGCATTAACACCATTTTGTAATTCGTCGACGTGAGTTACAAATTAATGTCCAATTCATGCAAAGTTGTTTAAATTGAATGAATTAATCGTGTGAGCATCCTAATTAACTCGTTCGTGAAATTAATGCTTAAGGGTTGTGCCGAATACATTAATTATGAAAACGATTCGTGACTCGGCGATCAAGACGATTCCATAAGGATCGAGGATAATTTGGTCCAATGATCAAAATTACTCTCATAACCGAATGGACCCAAATGAGTCATCGATACCCGAATCCATGCATGTTTTGTTGGGAAAAGACATTTTCATGCGATATTACGACAATAATGTAGATTGTAAATTACACAAAATCCGAGAACTGACTTAAAATGGGGAGAGGAAGCCTCGTGCAACCCGTACGAGTCTAAGAGACTCTCGGCCATTTCTCATTGGAGAAAACCGAGAGGTCTTGTGGCCCACATCGGGTTCCACGAGTTTTCCTCATCTCGTTTCGAATCATTTCTCACATACTCAAGCAACAAACATGATAAATGACACAATTAAACGAAAGTCGGTATTACCATGATTTAAATAACACATTCAAACATGCAAACATGCACAAACAAGTTATTTAGGGAATCGATAAAACAATACTGACTTCATGGATGTGGAAAAACATAAAAATTCGGGAATCAACTCAAATCGGGATAAGGAAACCGATTATAACCCGAAAAACCAACAAAGGGGTCACGGTTACCTTTCCTCAAAGGAAACCAGTGAGCCTCTTTGGTCATTCGGGTTTAAATCGGTCTCCTCGACTTCGATTTAAATGTTTCCCGACATGCTAGCACGTTAAACGATGATAAACATGTATGATATAATAAGGAAATTGCATAATATTAAAGTTCGGAAGTAAAACTTGCATAAAAATGGCTTATAACTCCGTAAACACAAAAAAAAGAGTAAAAGTCCTAGCTTTTCTAAGTCGGGAATGGCCATACCTAGTCCCGAGATGTGGGATGGGACCTTCAAGAGTAGGGTTGGATCACTGGTGGGTCGGGTTTGGGCTGTTTTGGCTTGAACAGACCCGAATGGCAGCAACAGACCCGACTGGAAGGGTGGACAGACCCGACTGGCACAAGTCGGGTCGGACGTCGCCACGGAGTCTCCCAATGGAATTTTAAGGCAAGGTCAACGGCTATGGGTAGCCAAGGGACCCCTCTAGGTGACCACGGTGGTCGTTTGCTCCCAGAGTTATCGGGTCGACCCGTATAGACCTGCAAATATCACGGAAAACAGAGCACGTCTGGAATTGCGGACCCGTCTGGCACCAGTCGGGTCGGACATCGCCACGGTGTCTCCCGATGGACTTTTGAGGCAAGGTCAACGGCTCCCGACTCCTAACTGACCCCTGGAGGTGAATGTGGTAGTCGTTTTCCGAAAAGAGTCTCTCATCGACCCGATCTGCAAGAAAATAGCACAAACAGTTAGAAATTTTGACCCGACTGGGCAGTCGGGCTGTTTCTTCTTCCTGGGGTTAAACCGACGGGTTTTTCTTGGATTATTTGACTCCTTGACACCCTAGGGTTGTGTGGGGAGGTGTTTGATGGTTTTGGTAGCTCAAACTGACTTGGAAAGGCTTGAAACCCGGGTTGACATTTTTGACCCGAGAAGGACCAAATCTGTCCAGATTCTGTTCAAGGCTGGTTCTATGGCTTAGAGGCTTCAAACTTAAAATCTAAGCTCAGAAATGAATAGAGGGGGTCGAAAACATGTGGGATATGAAGTTTGGTAAAGTTTGGATTTAAGCCGGGATGGATTCAGACTTAAAACTTTGCCCGGTTTTGCTTGGTTTTGCCTGTTTTTCCTGAGCTGCGATTTTGCTGGAGCTAAAAGGGAGTTTGAGAGCTTCTTGATGAGTGAGAAAGCTAGTGAGATGATGTGTGATGACTTCTCCTCAGCTTAATGACAATAATGCAATATATAGGCTAAGTTTAAGTGCAATTAAGTGAGAAAAAGCTTGATTAAGGACATGCTTAAGGGAAAATCGGTTTGGCTTAATGGAAGAAGAAGATATTTGTGCAATTGGCATTGATGGAGAAGAGATAAAACATTAATGAGCATTGATGGGGAGTTGGAATGCAAGAATGAAACACTTAGATATTTTAGGGGATAAGTGTGCAAGTTGTCTTCTTATCTTCATGGAGATGAAGAAGACAAAGGAGAGGACACCTAGGGCAAGGATGGGGTGGCTAGGCCTGATCCATGGGTCCCACGGCCGAAGAGAAGAAACCGGGAGAAAGCTCGGGTCTCGATTGGTCACGTATTCGAAGTTCGTGGTTCAAATTGAACGTCGAATTGTCGATATACGCGAGAAAACGGATTAAATGAGCCAAAGATTAGCACTTTTTGAGGAGAAATGCCCCGGGTCCATATGAGGCTCGGAAGCCGGCTTTGCTCATCGTAGGTGACCGGAGCAAAGTTGTCCACTTCTGACAGCATATTTTGCATCTGCATCCCACGTCGGTCATTTTGACATAAATTGTCAAATCACGTGGACCCTTGACCCTTAAGCAGGTAATGCAAATATCGAGCCGGAGATGTCCTAGAAGGCCGAAATTGGATTTATCAGATTGCTTTGTGAGTTGCTTGGGCGATCCGGAGATCACCGTGATCTCTGTTTGTCGAGATTGGGCCCCTAAGGACATGAAAAGTGCATCTGAGACCCTTAAAGGATTGCTCAGGAGGTCTAGAGTTGTGTGATTCATTCCGACAATTCCACATTGAGCCTTGAGAAGACTAGCACTGTGTAAGGTAGGCATCCGGCGTCAAGTTTCCCCAAAAAGGACCTCCGGATATGAATTTCCACTGAAAATGACCTTTTATGCTCCTCGGAGGTTACTCGGGAAACTAAAAAGGGTTTTGCTGTCTGATTTGCCCAATTGTGTCTGTCTGCTGGAGTTTTCAGGGAAATACAGGGTCAACTTCGTTTGCCGTTATTCCATCAGACCAGTCTCCAGTTATGCTCTTCGGAAGAGGGGTATGCCCGTTTTGTCGCTCGGAAGTCATTCGGGGTGTCTGTATGGCTTCCAAAAGACAATTTGAAGCACTGCGCGTGCTCTGTATGATTGTGGGGGCATGGCCGCATCTGATATTTGGAATTAACTTTTCTCCAAGAAACCGGCATTTTGGACTTCCACTGAAAAGTTGTCTGTATACAGAAAGTTGTTCTGTATAGAGCAGATGATTTGCGAAATGCATTTGAAGACACTTTTCACCTGTTTGGCATTGATGTGGATTTTTGAAGTCCAATATTGGCTATCTTCCGACGGTCGAGTGAACTATCGGAAAATAGGACTATCCATGTGGTACACTGGAAATGCCGGTTTTGGACATTGTTGAGGTCTCTAGTCACTTTGTTGCCTTTTGGTGACCCCTGGAGTCATTCTGTCATATGCCTATGTCATCCGCTCAATTTTACCGACTTGAGGATGAATAGTGATTTCTTGCTCTGCCGAGCCGTTTTTTGTATTCCTGCTCAAGTTGTGACATGGATCACTGCTTGGTGAGCCAAAATGGGGTGCTGACAACTGCGACCTCTATTTGTTGAGAACGAACTCCGAAGGATTGAAAAAGTGCATCTGAGACCCTAGAAGCAATGTTCTGAGGGCCTAGATGGATTGTGCAATTCTGTCTGAGGAATTCACATTGAGCCTTGGGATGAGTAGCACTGTATTGGCCAACTATCTGACGTCAAGTTTTTGCCAAAAAGACCTCCAGTTATGAATTTCCATTGAAAACAGTCTTTTCTGCTATTCGGAGGTCATTCAGGAAACTGAAAGGGATATTGTAGTCTTATTTGCCCAATTGTGTCTGTCCGCTGTAGTTTTTGGGGCAATGCATGGCTAACTTGGTTTGCCGATGTTCTGTCAGACTAGTTTCTGGATATGGTTTTCCGTTGAAAGGTATGCTTGTTCTACCGCTCGATAGTCATTTGAGGAGTCTGTGTGACTTCCGAGAGACAATCTGAAGCAATCCTCATACTTTGTATAATTGCTAGATGTGACTGCATCTGACATCGGGTATTAACTTTTCTCTGGTGAACCGGCGTTTTTGGACTCCCACTGAAAAGTTATCTGTATTCAGAAAATTGCTCTGTATAGCGCAAATGATCTGCGAAATGTGATTGAAGACACTTTTCATCTGCTTGGCACCGCAAGGGATTTTTGGAGTCCAATATTGACTTTTTTCTGATGATCAAGCGAACCAGTAGAAAATAGCACTGTGGGCGCTGTATTTTGAAAACACTGGTTTGGATGCTGTTTAGGCTCTCTGTTTGCTCTGTATATCGCTTATAGCCAAGAGAGTTCTTTTGTCATGTGCTTGAGTCCTCTGCTTATTTCAGTTAACCTGAGGATGAATAGTGACTATTTGCTCTGTAGAGCCTTCTTCTATGTCGTTGCTCAAATCATGGCCTGAAATGTTGCTGAAGTGCATCACTTGAATTGACGAGCCAAAACGGGGTACTGACAGCTTATCCCTCTTTGACTGGATGCTCGGATAGAGGCTTCGGCCAAAGACCTACAGAAGAGCCCCGTTTTGGTTGCAGTGATCCACCGTGGCATCTCAAATTGCCATTTTCTCCTCTTTGCTTTGGATGTATAGGGAGGATTGTACCTAGCTCAAAGGTATATAAAGCAAAAATGAAATATGGATAAGCTTTGGTAGAGAATAAGAAAAACGTTTGCATAAAGGAAAAGGTGGCAGAGAATAAGAAAGATTTTTGCATAAAGGAAAAGGTGTGTGAATATGGGAAAGAGTGTATGCATAACATAAAATTGCGTGCTTAAAGGAAGAGGGCGCCTGCGTCAGGAAAATGTGTGTGCATGTAGGGGAAGGATGCTTGCTGTAAAGAAAAGTGCTTGTTCAATTGAAGGTGCGGTGCTTACCGGAAATTGCTTTGTTTAATTGAAAAGGCAGTGCTTAATGAAAATGCTTTGCTTAATTGGAAATGCAGTGCTTAATGAAATTGCGGTGCTCAGTGGAGAATGCAGTGCTTGATGAAAATGCTTTGCTTAATTGAAAGTGCGATGCATTGTTTAAAGAAAAGTGCATTGTTTAATCGAAATGCGGTGTCTAATGAAAAGTGCAGCGCTTAATGAAAAGTGCGGTGCTTAATGAAAATGCATTGCTTAAAGAAAGAGCGTTTGCAAGAGGCACGGGCGCCTGCCTGGCGAGTTGCGGGGTGCACGGGCGCTTGCCCGGCGGATTTACAATATGTACGGGCGCATTGCCCTATGGATTGTGAGGTGCACGGGCGCTTGCCCGGTGGGTTTGCAATATGCACGGGCGCATTGCCCTGTGGATTGCGAGGTGTACGAGCGCTTGCCCGACGGATTTGCAATATGCGCGGGCGCATTGCCCTGTGGATTGTGGGGTGCACGAGCGCTTACCCAACGGGTTTGCAATATGCACGGGCGCATACCTAATGGACTTGCAGAGAGCACGAAGCACTTGCCCGGCGAATTTGCAATATGCACGGGCACATTGCCCTGTGGATTGCATTGCTTAAAGAAAGATGCATTGCACTGCTTAATGAAAAAGTGCTTTGCTTATTGAAAATGTGCATTGCTTAATGAAAATGTGCTTGCTTAATGAAAGGTGCATTGCTTAATGAAAAAAAATACTTGCTTAATGAAAAAGTACATTGCTTAATGAAAAAGTGCTTGCTTAATGAAAATGTGCATTGTTTAATGAAAAAGTGCTTGCTTAATGAAAATGTGCATTGTTTAATGAAAATGTGCATTGCTTAATGAAAAAATGTTTGCTTAATGAAAAAGTGCATTGCTTAATGAAAAAGTGCTTGCTTAATGAAAATGTACATTGTTTAATGAAAAAGTGCTTGCTTAATGAAAAGGTGCATTGCTTAATGAAAATTGCAGAGCAGAGCTTAATGAAAAGTGCATAACTTAATGAAAAGTGCAGAACTTAATGAAAAGTGCAGAGCTTAATGAAAAGTGCGTTGCAAAAGTGCACGGGCGCTTGCCCGGCAGATTTGCAAGAAGCACAGGCGCTTGCACGACGAACTTGCGTAACTTATTGCTTTGTCAGAGGCCTTTTTTGCTGCTGCAAGGCTCGAGCTCTAAGGAGAAGTGCCTACGTACCCCATTGGGCACCGGTGCTTTTGGTGAACATCTGCATTGCCTTGCTCCACTTATTGGCTGGTTTTTCCCGCTTCTTTTCGCTCTGGATTTTTTTTATCTTACAATTGGGGTTTGTTTTGTGTCCCGTGTCTTTGTTTGAAGCTTCTCGACTTTGCATTGCTGCGATCGCTTTAATGTGCTTCGCATTGTGGAGACTTGTTGCGTGTTGCTAGCCCTATTTTGTGAGGGCCAGCTTTCTTGGAAGTTTGACTATTCTGCACTTGGAAGTCGAACTTCGTGTCATTTTCCCTTGCAAGCTTTACAGGTGAATTTCCCCTATCGTCTAGGAAAAGAAAATGCAGAATTGTCCCGTAGGAGTAGACAACCTAGGTTGCCTTGGTGCGAATGTTGGACCAGGATGCCCCGGTCTTCATTTGTTGAAGTGGCCCGTGGCAGGCGCCTTGTGCGATCGTCGTCCCCAATAATATCTTGTTGTTCTTACGACGCATGCTTTTTCAAGGGTACACGCTGCTGAAGCCGCTGGATGTTCGAGGAAGATGGTTGCATCAATGCTGAGTTATTAGCTCGATTGTCCTTTTCTTCGGCTTTGTAGGGGGTACCTTATCGTCGGAAACCTCCCTCGTCGAAGTATAAGGAAATGGTCCGAGATGAGTTCTCAAGGAAGCGCGAGCCCGTGCATTGCTCTTTACTTGCAACTGACGTGTTCCTGTGAAAATGGACAAGGAAGATGGTGTGTCAGGTGATTATGCAGTATAATATATGGTAAGAAATGTAGAGTGGGCCCATGGGAAAATCCCTTTCGTCCAGTACGCGACTCATGGGATGCCGCGTGCGGATGATATTTGTTTTCGGAAATCTGGTCATTACCACCCTAGAGTGGTTAGATCGTGACTGGGGGCCGCATAAGCGTATTTTTCCGGTTGTAGGTGGGCATGCGCAGCCGTTCTAGGGAAGGCTCGAGGAGCCGGGTCCCATGAGGACAGGCGAGTCGAATAGGTCCGACAGAACTAATAGGGCGTGTCTATGACTATCCTAATGTCCTCTTTGAAGGGCTTGCTCTAGCCGGGAACTTGCTCAAGAATGCATTTGAATGAAAGCAACAGAGAATTTAAAGAAGAGTGCGCGTGTTGTCCCATTGTGTAGTCGGTGGCAACGGCGGATGGCAGGTGGGACCCATTCTCTAGTTGGAGGTGACTTTCGCAGCATATGGGCTGGGCCCATACTCTGTTTGGTCAAATAGTTGCTTGTGATCTTTGTGGAGGGAGAGTGGGAACTCAGTGTTAAAATCACAAGGAGTTGGATGAGAGACGTTTGCTGTCTAAATTGTGGTCGTTTAGTATTCAGGCTGCCTTCTTGTTGTGGATTTCTTGCAATGGGAAAAGGAAACAATGAAGGAGCATGAACTGTCCTGAATTTCAATGCAAGAGTGTAGGGAAACGAACTGGCCTGGTAGGCTTCGTGCGAACATGCCGAGAGACGTGCATTGGTACCTTGAACTTGCATGCATGGGCTGGTGTAAATATGCTTGGACATGTGTGAGGCGCGTTCGACCACTGGTAGATGCGCGGGGTCACGCAGAGGGATGTGTGTCCGATCCTGCAGTGATGCTCTCTGTTAAGAAGAAGTTAGTGTTGGTTAGTCTTGCTTGGGAAGGTGGGTCAGCCTTCGGTCCATAGCTCTCCTTGCCCTTGAGGAAGGGTGAAGGCCGCAGGTGGCCTGCCCGCGAAAGTGGGCATGACTCGCTTGTCGTGCGGGGTGGGTGGCCAGGATGGACGGCCTCTAGTTACGGCACTGTCAGCACCCCATTTTGGCTCACCGGCTCCTGACATAGAACGCCTAGACAAAGCCTTGATCACTATTCACAGTCGGGCCAACGGAGGCGAACGCTCGGACATGGGGGCACGGACTACGGAAGAGAAGCAGGGTCCACTAGAAAAGCACATGAGGGCAATCAGAAGAACACATGAACAATGAACCCCAAAAACAGCAGAGACCGGTACTGTGGCACTATTCATCATCGGATCACTGGAGCGTTAGAAGGTACCCAATATGGGACTCTAAAAATCCCTCTTGGTAGCAAAATGACCAATGGCACCTCCGACCACATTTCAGAAGTCTCCTGCTTAAGCCGGGGCACCCCCGAACATCAGTAGACGCCTTTCTTAACAAGGCCTCTTTTTGCACAGAAACATGGCCAGAGACCCTTTTAATGAACCGTCAGCGCACGAAATCCGCGCCAACCAATCCCGAGGACCTCAAGGCCCAGGGAAATGAATCCTGATCGCATTGCACAATCCATTCAGGTTTCTCGAGTTCCATTCCAGCAACAAAAGGGCCCCTTTCACGCGGAATCTTGAGCTCAGAGCTCATTCGGGGAAATGTTGACGTCCGAGCTTCACACCACTCACTCCTTACAACTCCTAGGACTGGGGAAATCATTTCGCCTTGGGCCAACCAAGTCAATTAAGTCTCCCAACTGACATTTCAGTGGCCACGAACGCCTCTCAGCAAACCTTCGGGGCACGTTCTTGGCAAGCTTAGACCACAATGGTCTCCGAACACCTCAGAACATTCGAAAAACACTAAGGAAACCCCGATCGCGGACCCCTAGGTCACCTCCGGCTATTGGTCTTCGATCGAGGACGACGGGTCAACGGTTCCGCATGAGACAAGAAAGCACACCGAGACGAACAATACAGTGCACGAAGGAGCGATTGGACAATGGGGATGATCAACTCTACTCAGAATGCCCGAATAGAGCAAAATCGGCTTTGGAGCCCCGAGCCACCCGAATAATCCCCCATGAGAAGAGTGCCAATATTGGGCTCATTTAAATCGTAATCACGTGTGCATCAATAATTCATGGCTCAAGCAAACCACGAAAGACGCGCGCGTGATCAATCGAACCTTGAGCTTCTTCCGACTTTTCCTCGAGCCAAGAAGAGCCTGGGGCTCAATTCCAAGCCACGGCTCAACCCTAAGCCTCGGCTCCAACCCCAAGCCACGGCTTGGCCGTACCTAGCCACGACTAGATCCCTCATGGCCGACCCCTCCATTCTTCCCTCCACCACACAATTCAAATATCTCTTACACACTCTCACATCCATCACCTGCCATCACCTCCCATCACTTTTCCTCTTGCTTCCTTTACATTCTAAATGACATAAACCCCACCCTAATCCCCTCTCAAAAATCCAGTCACCCTAACCTCCCCCTCTAATCACACTTAGCTTTGCTTAATCGCACCAATAGGGCATCCTTTATAAGCCCTAAGCCTCACTAAGCTAATCACTTCTTCAACTCCACTCTCTCTCAAGCCAACTTCTCTCTAGAAACCTCTCAACCCCCCATTACCGTCCATCCATCATCCAATCCACGCCGAAGCTGAAACAAGCCAAAACTGACGGGAAACCACCTGGTTTTCCGGTAACCACCCATCCCGACTTAAGCCAATCATAACCAAACTTCATATCCCACATGTTTTCCACATCCTAAACCCATTTCCAAGCTTAGTTTGAACATTTGAGGTCTCCAACACGTCGTTCCAGCAAGTAACCCGAAACAGCGGCTACACGAGTTTTCGGGTGCACCCGAGCCCTCACGCGTGCCATTTCCTCCCGCGACTTTGGTGAGTCGTGCCGTCACGTTCAAAGGGTTCCTAATAACCCTCTCTCTCCCCCGTGAAGAGGCGGTCACGGTCCGAGAGCCGTTCATCCGTGCTCAACCTCCGTTTTGCTCTTTTCTCTTTACCGGGTTTCGGCGGGTTTTACCGGTTATCTTCTCACCGTTTTCGAGCTTGTCCAGACTCTTGCACGCTTGAGCCTTGTCACGAATATATAGATCTGTCCCTTAGGAGTCCGAGGAACTTGACCTTGCTTGATGCCGTGATCGGAGCTGTCGTGCGGACCACTTTTCCTCCTGGTTGCCGCGGTCGCTGCTCTCGGGTACCTACTGCCCTCGACGTCCAGCCAGGTCACCCGACCCTCTTGCCACTTCTCCGACTCCTTCCCTCGCGAATCGAGGCTAGGTAAGACTCCTCTACAACTTAGAGAAGTTAGGTTCTTGATATTTGCTTGTCCAAGGGTGTTAAGGTGGTTATTAATCGAAAAACATGCAAGTTCGAACCTTTATTCATTCCCATGCACGTTCACGTTGTTTATTATGTCCGAATGTCGTTTACCACGTATATCATGGCCGGAAACAACCAAAGTCGAAGTGAGAGAGATCATTTGAACCACGGTTGAATCACCGAAGCTCACGGCCTAGTCCCAACGGGGGGATCCGTGAGCCTCTTTGGTTCGCCCAAGGTCATCGTGGTCTCTCCTTCTCCGAAATTGGTTGGTTTATGCATTTTATGTTCGCTCATCACATATTACATGTCAGTATGATGGGAAACGGCTAAAATCGAGGTGGGAGAGACCGTCTTGGCGGTGGTTGAACCATGGAAACTCACGGCCTAGTCCCAAGGGAGGGACCCATGAGTTCCCCTCGGTTCATCCGAGGCCACCATGGCTTCTCCATCCCCGAAATTAGATGGTTCCCATGTTGTCTTCCCTCCACGCATATATTGTTGAACGAGTCGACGTTGTTTTATCGACTCCTTCTAAATTTAATGTTTGTGTTTGCTTCATGTGTTTGTTTGTGTAACCGAGATCGTGGCAGCGTCGATTTAGCGAATGTATGTGTCATTAACATCTTTAGTGTATGAAGCATGCAAGAAACGACTGAAATCGGCGTAAGAGACCACCCATGATTCAGGTTTGAGCCAAGGAAGCATTCGGCTACTTCCCCCGGGATATGGCCGAGTGTCCCGTGGTTCCCTTCGAGTCTAGGCCGGCCTCTTCCTCCGCTTGGAAGTTGATTCTTGGAATTGTTTGTAATTGCGCTCTCGTTTAATTGTTGGTTACCTATTAGTCGCATGCTAGGCGCGCTAGTTTCGGACGATCACCCATAAATCCATAATAATTGAAATCCAAGATCTCAATCATTGAATAATTCCACAAATGAAGAAACAGGACGCGTCATTCGGTTAATGAAACCATTTGGCCTAAATAATTGGACAAATCAAATATTAATTTGTAAGTGCATTGACAAATCACCAAATGACGGAAATGCCCTTTTTGAAAATCCACAATTTCAAAGCATTGAAACGCATAACACGAATAGAATCAATGTCTAGGGAGCACTCGCGTGCTATGACTCGAGTCCGGGCCCAATTTGAGGTGGCTCAAGGCGAAACACGCGAGTCCTCTTTAGACCTCTCCGTGTCATGTAGTCTCAATTTTACGAGTGCACTTCACATATCTTGCCATCCAAGGGCATAACTGTCATTTTATGACTCGCCGATACCCTAGGCATTAAGGAGACCGAAACACCTTGATCTATGGATGGAAAAGGGCGGCCCGTTCGGGTGCGAGTTTCATTCGCATGACCCATTTCATTCACTTTCGGTGTTTCTATATTCTTATCGTAGATTCGATAGTTAACATTGTTATTTCTATCACAAAACATGTAAAATCAAATTAATCACGCATTTGGCTTAACCAAACATTAGATAATGGATAGGCGGAATGCTAGGTTCCAAATCTAGAGTCAAAACACTAGTTTGGTATATTCAGTGAAGCCGCAATGACATAATTAGCCTAGAACCATGCCATAATTCCTTTCTTTGCTTGCCTAGGTTAGATACATTGTTTGCTAATCAATCCCGGTTAATAATTGATTAAATCACGTATATTCGGCTTAATGCACAACTTTTCTGTATCCATCTGTATTTATCAGTTTTTGTCTTTTTTTATTAGTTTTCTTCTGTTTTCCACTTCCTTTTGTTGGTTTGTTGTGGTTCGGGTCCGAACCCGTAGGTTACGTACTGCGCGGGGTCCAACGCCCCAAATCACCGAACATGGGGTCCAACGCCCCTCACACACTGAATGCGCGCAACCCGAGTGCAGAATGGGATCTAACCTCTAGTCACCATTACGCTCGAAGTATGGCCTATGTGGAAGGTGACTTAGATCGAATGTGTGAATTGCAGTTAGATATCACTCGGGAGCTCGATCGGTTCAACGGTTACAGCGAGAATCGATTCTTCTATCACCGTCGGTCCGATCGGACCCGACTCCTGGCTCTCTGAGCCCGTGTTGCTTTAATTTATTTATCGATTATTCAAAATACACGGTGAGCCATAGCGGAATATTGACCCAACGTGAGCTGATCGGGGATTCATTTATTCAGTTGTAATTTGTATTTCTTTGAGAGTACATTGTGAGGAACTTTATTCGCACATTCATTTGTAAGGATCCCCGATCGGTGAGCGAAAAGTCTGAGTGCAGAATTAATCGAGTTGATTTATTTATCCGGAAGGCAAGTAAATTTAATGCTTCGTGGTTTTGGCTCGCACAGGGAATCGATCACCGTGGCTCGACGAACCGTAGCTAGGATAGCGAGCCATTTCTTCGACGCGCGAACTTACTTTCCTTTCGGATTCCTGATTCGAATCAATTGATTCACCGACTTTACAGTGTCAAAACGAGTAAGGAGAGCGCAACATAACTCACGCGGTAAATAAACAATAAATGGCAAGCCTAGAAAACTAGAGTACCGAAAGGGCGTGCGAGATATAGGCCCGCACGTAATAGAACCCCCGAATTTGGAATTTTCGGTTCCGTATGACCAATGCCCTAGCAATTAGGTGTACCCTGTACCCCTAGACCCAGGTAACTTACCGGCCCTCGACCTTTGGGTCATAAAATGATAAGTAGCGATTCTTTCTCAAGTGCATCCGTCGCGCGTCCCTGGAAAGGTGGACACTCCCAAGCTGCGTTGCATAAGCGCGCGCATGCGTGCCCCGACGAGATGAAATTCGGGTGCGCACAGGCACGTCTCGCCATGGAGAGGTGAAGACCGTGGGTTGTCTACCCGCGAAGGTGGACACGACTCGTCCGTTGCGTGAACATGCGTTGTAGCTGCAAGACAATAAATAAATGAAATGCATGCGATGCGTGAGGTTTGAAAGCTAATGTTGTCTTTCGCATTGATTCAAAGAGTTTAAGATACAATGCAGTTTGGAAAATAAAGACTTAAGTCGATCTTCCATCGCGCTCGGGGTGCAAGTGACCATTGCCACGGAAAGCACCAATTCCAAGCGAAAGCCTAGTGAAGGTATCTATCCTAAGATGGGTGGGGACCTCCCCGGGCCCTTTTCCTGGACCTCTCTAGGGCAGTGTTTGCACGTGCGAACTCCTGATCGCGCTTCTATAACTCAGCACGTGCCTGGGCGAGCTCCCTTTGAAGCTGGCGTTGATTAATGACTTGCTCGTCGTTCTCGGCGACCTCCCGACGAAGGCAGTCCCTCTTGGACCGTAGGCTAGTGAGTTCTGCTTGGACGGCCATGCTCGAAGTTGAAGGTGCCCCATATGATGTGCTACCCTCGGGTACTGGAGAGCCGGTAAAATCTTCGTGTGCTGGCGGACTCCACCGGTAGAAACGGAGGATGTACACTTCCGTAGGGTAGAAATCCCGTTCCTCTTGAGTAGGGTGTTCGGGGAAGTAAGGTAGCTTCGTAACCGCGGTGCGCCATGCGGATAGGACCTGTTCGATATCACTTTGGCAATCTATGGACGTTTGATCCTCCCGCCAAGTGTGTTTGAACCTAGTCCGTGCCATGTTCTCGGGGACTGTCTACAGGCTGCCGAACTGCCTCGTTACTCGCATCGAGAAGTAAGTGGTGGACCCCGCATGGCTCAAGAGTGGGATTCCGTTAAAATCAGGACATCTAAGGATCATGGGTTTGGGTGGCATCTACGCGGCATGCCACTTAAAACCCTTAGGTGATACTTCGCAAAAAATTGTGATCCACTCGGAAACCTTGTGTTCTTCCACGCGCACTAAAGGTAGTTATCGCGAAATGATCGATTCCGAGCGGTTGAAAAACCGGACTGGGCGCACGAGGCCGAAGGGGCTTGCGTGATTCTGTAGGCAAATTTGCAAAAGGATTGGGGACCCCCTCAACCTTCGATCAGCTATTCGCGTAACGCGGTCGAGCGACCATATGGTCTCAGCCACTAGGGCTACCTCGTACCCGCTGTCTCTGACGACTTGGAGGACGACGCTAGCCAGAGCTGCGTCTATGCGATCGGCTGTGCTAGGAAATAAAGGGTCTCGAAAATTAGGAGCAAAAATGCATGGCATAAATTCGTTTGAAAAATGTCCCCTCGAACCTCGCGTGCTCGTGATTCGATAAAGCAGAGAAGTTTCGTGGTTACTATCTCAGTGCCTCCGGAGTATGTAAGTTCGGCATGCAGCTGAGATCTGTGCACCCCTGAGTAGGCGCGAGATTGAGACCAGTCGAGTAGTACGGAGGTTGGGCTTCATAATGCCGTGGGCAATCGTAGTCCTGTCAATGAGGATCTAATACTCCTCAATGGTGGGCGTGAGCTCTATACCCTGGATGTTGAAGATGGCATGGGTCGAATCACAAAACGTCATGACTGCTCCAAGGAAATTCCAGTCTACTCGGCGTGTGGATAGCATGAGCATCTCCGATGAAGGCAGTGGTGTAGTCTCGGTCAATTTGGCGCAGATTGGTCCATATGTGACTGATCTGCTCAAACGGTGGCGTGACTCTATCAAGACGTGGAAAGGAAGCCGAGTGTGATATCCCTTACCTAGATGAAAGGAATATCGGTTTAGGACTCATCAATGCGAATGACACCCTAATTTTGAAAACTGCATGATGCATGAGTGCGAAAAATAAATGCCCATGGCTAAATAGAAATTACAAGGTACATGTCCACCGCTCTTGAAATGGAAAAGACTCAAATGGCTCGCAGGCCGACTCAATAGACTGTTGTCGGAGTCGGGTAGAAGGCTTGCATGGAAGCATAACACGATGCATGGTTCAGTGCTACAGGGACCGTGCTACCTAGGGATGGAGGCCCCCGACTCAAGGGTGTCAATTCCTTGAAATCGGGCGAGATTCCTTTCAAGGCCTAAGCAATAGTCGAACTGTGCGTCGTACCACTACTTCGAACCCCTGTCTAACCTGGGTTGCCTAAAATCGATCGTGGGACGCGACCCATAGGTACCTAATGCTAGCGTGATATGCAATGCGAGTGCTTTAAAAAGAGCGTAAAGTAGATAAGCGGAAAATTGCGGAATGTAGTAAATAAACAAGCAAGCAAAACAAGCGGGAACGAGGCTGAACCCTCTAAAAGAACTCCCCAGTGGAGTCACCAAGCTGTACGAACCCGAATGTGGACTCTCGTCGGGGCCTGAATGTGTGCGACCAAATCGCGCGGCTTGGGAGTGTCCACCTTCCTGGGGACACGTTTTGACACCGAAAATTCGGTGAACTAAACGATGTCGGTTGAGTAGCCGAGAGAGAAGTAAACTCGTATGTCGGGGATTCAATTCACTATCTTGCGTTACAATTCATCAAACCATGATGGTTGAATTCCTGCTGTCAGCACCCCATTTTGTTTCACCAGTTCAGGCAACGCCTATCAACAAAAATTCAAATTACGACTTGAGCATCGATACAGAAGATGGCTCGATAGAGTAGCAAATTGCTATTCATTCTCAAGTCAACAGAGATAAACAGATGATTCAAGCATAGGACAGAAGAACATACAGAATCATCCAGCAACATGCAGAGCAAACAGACAGCTCAGACAACATCTAAATCGACATTTCAGAATACATCGCCGATAGTGCTATTTTCCACTGGTCCGCTCGACCATCAGAAGATAGTCAATATTGGACTTCAAAAATTCCTCGCGACGTCAAACAGATGAAAAGTGTCTCCGAACACATTTCGCAGATCAATTGCTCCACACAGAGCAATTTCTGAATACAGACAGCTTTTTAGTAGAAGTCCAAAAATGCCGGTTCATCCAAGAAAAGTTAATGCCCGATGTCATATACAATCATGTCCAACAATTATGTAGAGCATGATCATTGCTTCAAACTGTCTTTCAGAAGTCATACAGACTCCTCTAAGACTCCCGAACGACAGAACAAGCATATCTTTCAACGGAAAACCTTATCCGAAGACTGGTCTGATAGAACATCGGCAAACCAAGTTAGCCATGTATTGCCTAGAAAACTGCAGCGGACATATGCAATTGGGCAAATCAGTCAGCAATATCTCTTTCAGTTTCCCGAGTGACCTCCGAAGAGCAGAAAAGTCCGTTTTCAACGAAAATTCATAAACGGAGGTCCTTTTCGTGGAAACTTGACGCCGGATGGTTGGTAAACCTAGTGCTACTCATCTCAACGCTTAACGTGAAATCCTCAGACGGAATCTCACAATCCATCTAGACCCTCAGAACACCATTTTAGAGTTTCAGATGCAATTTTTCACTCCTTTGAGCCCAGTTCTCAACGAACAGAGATTACAGTGATCTCTGGCTCGCACAAGCAACTCAGAAAGTATTTTGAGAGATTTCTCTTCGGACTCTTAGGACGTCTCCGGCTTCACATTGACAATATCGGCTTATTGGTCAATAATTCAGTCTGATTGACAATGTATGTCAAAAAGACCGATTCGGAATACAGACAAAAGATACACATTCAGAAACGACTAACTTTGCTCTGATTGCCAGAAACGAGTAAAACCGGCTTCCAAGCCCGAAAATCACACGAACATTCTTTAGGGCAAAATGGACAATCTTAGGCTCATTTGAATTGTTTTCGCGCGTACAATGACAATTCGACGTTCGTTTGAGCCACGAACCTCGAACACGCGATCAATTGAGACCCGAACTATGTCCCAAACTTTCCTTCAAGGCTGTGGGGCCCACGGCTCCTCCATGACCAGCCATGACTCCCTCTTGACCACCCTATCTCCTTCGGCTACTTTTCCATGCAAGTTGCCTTATCTTCCATTCAAAATATCAAGCCTACAATTTTATTTCAACACTCCAACTTCACTTCACCATCAATGCATTTGGCTCTTCTTCATTAATGCATTTCAAGAAGTCTTCATCTCCATCTTCATTAAAAATTCGGATCCCCCCTAATCCATGCCATTAATCAAGCTTTTTCTCACTTAATTGCACTTAATTTTTACCTATTTATATCCTTTAAGTCATTAACTTAATCACAAGTCACCACACATCATCTCTCTAGCTTTCTCACTCTTGAAATCCTCTCAAGAACTCAGAAAAATCGCAGCTCTAGTTCAACAAACACCAAGCAAGAACATCAAAGACTTAAGTCGGAATCATCCCGGCTTAAATCCAAACTTCACCAAACTTCATATCTCACATGTTTTCGACCTCCTCTATCCATTTATGGGTTTAGATTTTAGTTTTGGAGCCTCCAACCCATCGGAAAAAGCAACCACAGAATTAGATCCCGTTTTGGTCTTTCTCGGGTCAAAACTACGAACCCGGGTTTCAAGCCCTTCCAAGTCGGTTTGAGCTACCAAAACCCATCAAACACCTCCCCACACAACCCTAGGGTGTCAAGGAGTCAAGAAATCCAAGAAAAACTCGTCGTTTTAACCCCATGAAGAAGAAACAGCCCCACTGCCCAGTCGGGTTGAAATTTCTGACTGTTTGTGCGATTTTCTTGCAGATCGGGTCGATCCGAGACTCTTTTCGGAAAATGACCACCACAGCCACCTCCGAAGGCGAGTTAGGAGTCGAGAGCCATTGGCCTTGCCTATAATTCCATCGGAAGAAACCACAGTGATGTCCGACCCGAAAACTGCTTAGTCGGGTTTGTTTTCCAAACGTACTCTGTTTTCCGTGATCTTTGCAGGTTTATACGGGTCTGTCAGCACCCCATTTTGGCTCACCATTCCAAACAATGATATTAGCAATGACCCAAGCCACGACTTGAGCAGAATACAGAAAACGGCTCGGCAGAGCAAGAAATCACTATTCATCCTCAAGTTGGCAAAATTGAGCAAATGGCCCATGGACATGACAGAAGGACTCTAGGGGTCACCAAAGGGGAACAGAGCGACCAAAGAACTCAACAATGTCCAAAACCGGCGTTTTCAGTGTACTACACGGACGACACTATTTTCCGATAGTTCGCTCGGCCGTCGGAAGATAGTGAATATTGGACTCCAAAAATCCACACCAGTGCCAAAAAGATGAAAAGTGTCCCCAAAGACATTTTTCAAATCATCTGCTCTATACAGAACAATTTTCTGTATACAGACAACTTTTCAGTGGAAGTCCAAAAATGCCGGTTTCCTGGAGAAAAGTTAATTCCAAATATCAGACGCGGCCATGCCCCATCAACACACAGAGTATGAACAACGCTTCAGATTGTCTTTTGGAAGTCACACAGACACTTCAAATGACTTCCGAACGACAAAACAAGCATACCCCTCTTCAGAAGAGCATAGCCGGAGAAGGGTCTGATGGAATTACGGCAAACGAAGTTCATACCGCATTGCCCAGAAAACTCTAGCAGACATTCACAATTGGGCAAAACAAACAGCAAAACCCCTCGCGGTTTCCCGAGTAACCTCCGAAGAGCGGAAATGACCATTTTTAGTGGAAATCCATATCCGGAGGTCCTCTTTGGGGAAACTTAACTCCGAATGCTTACGTTACACAATGCTAGCCTTCTCAAGGCTCAATGTGGAATCGTCGGAATAAATCACACGACTCACCTAGACCTCCCGAGCAGCGCTTTAGAGGTCTCAGATACACTTTTCAAGTCCTTGGAGGTTTGATCTCGACAAACATAGATTACAGTAATCTCCGGAGTGCCCAAGCAACTCAGAAATCATCCTGAGAAATCCAGTTTCGACCTCCTAGGACGTCTCCGGCCCCACGTTAGCATTACCGGCTTAAGGGATAATTGTTCACGTTGTCTGACAATTTATGTCAAAATGACCAACGTGAGATGCGGACACAAGATATGCTGTCAGAAGCAGACAACTTCGCCCTGGTCACTTGCAATGAGCAAAACCGGATTCCGAGCCTCGCACACATCCGGGACATTTCTCCATGAAAAATGTCAATCTCGGGCTCATTAACTCCGTTTTCTCGCGTATATCGACAATTCGACGTTCAATTCGAACCACGAACTTCGAATGCGCGACCAATCGAGACCCGAACTTTGGCCCGAACTTACCTCGCGACCCGTGGGACCCACGGCCAACTCATTGCCGCCTCACCCATGCCCATTGCCCTCCATGTCTCTTGTCATCTTCTTCTTCAAGCCAAGAAGACAACTTGCATTTGTCTTCCTTTTGCAAAATATCTAAGTGTTTCAATTCAACACTCCAACTTCCCATCCAAGCCATCAATGCTCTTATCTCTTCTCCATTAATGCAATGGATGAGGATTGAGCTTGATATTTCCTTAAGAAATTCGGATTCCACTAATCCATGGCCCTAATTGCACTTTTCTTCACTAATCTTGCATTTAAGCTTTTCTATATATTGTCCAAATGTCATTAACTTAAGGGGACCTTAAAACACTCTCTCTCTAGCATTTCTCACTCTTCAAAAGCTCTCAAACTCCATAGCAAACCGCAGCAAGCTTCAGCCATTTCCAGCAAGCAAAACCAAGCAAAACCGGGCAAAGTCTTAAGTCGGAATCCATCCCAGCTTGAATCCAAACTTTACCAAACTTCATATCCCACATGTTTTCGAGCCCCTCTATCCATTTCTGAACTTAGATTTTAAGTTTGAAGCCTCTAAGCCATAGAACCAGCCTTGAACAAAATCTGGACAGATTTGGTCCTTCTCGGGTAAAAAATGTCAAACCGGGTTTCAAGCCTTTCCAAGTCGGTTTGAGCTACCAAAACCCATCAAACACCTCCCCACACAACCCTAGGGTGTCAAGAAGTCAAGAAATCCAAGAAAAACCCGTCGGTTTAACCCCAGGAAGAAGAAACAGCCCGACTGCCCAGTCGGGTCGAAATTTCTGACTGTTTGTGCGGTTTTCTTGCAGATCGGGTCGATCCGAGACTCTTTTCGGAAAACGACCACCACAGCCACCTCCAGAGGTGAGTTAGCAGTCGGGAGCCGTTGGCCTTGCTCAGAAATTCCATCGGGAACCTCCGTAGCAACGTCCGACTCGACTGGTGCCAGACGGGTCCGAATTTCCAGACGTACTCTGTTTTCCGTGATCTTTGCAGGGCTGTACGGGTCGACCCGATAACTCTGGGACCAAACGACCACCACAGTCACCTCCGGGGGTCAGTTAGGAGTCAGGAGCCACTGACCTTGCCTCAAAATTCCATCGGGAGCCTCCGTGGCGACTCCGACCCGACTTGTGCCAGTCGGGTCTGTCCAATATTTCAGCCGGGTCTGTTTGATGCCATTCGGGTCTGTTCAACGGAAAACAGCTCAAAACCGACCCATCAACGGTCCAACCCGACTCTTGAAGGTCCCATCCCGCATCTCGGGACTAGTTGGAGCTCTCGGGTGACCAGCGTCCGTCACCGAGCGTCACCGAGCGTAGCCAGCGCCCGTCACCGAGCGTCACCGAGCGCAACCCTCGAGCGTCACCAGCGTCCGTCACCGAGCGTCACCGAGCGCAACCCTCGGGCGTCACCAACGTCCGTCACCGAGCGTCACCAGCGCCACCAGCACCCATCACCAGCACACCCGGGCCCGTCACCCGCGCACGCCCGTGCTCGTCATCGAGCGCCACCCGCGCCCATCACCAGCACACCCGCGCCCGTCACCCGCGCACGCCCGTGCTCGTCATCCAGCGCCACCCGCGCCCATCACCAGCACACCCGCGCCCGTCACCCGCGCACGCCCGTGCTCGTCATCCAGCGCCACCCGCGCCCATCACCAGCACACCCGCGCCCGTCACCCGCGCACGCCCGTGCTCGTCATCCAGCGCCACCCGCGCCCATCACCAGCACACCCGCGCCCGTCACCCGCGCACGCCCGTGCTCGTCATCCAGCGCCACCCGCGCCCATCACCAGCACACCCGCGTCCGTCACCCGCGCACGCCCGTGCTCGTCATCCAGCGCCACCCGCGCCCATCACCAGCACACCCGCGCCCGTCACCCGCGCACGCCCGTGCTCGTCATCCAGCGCCACCCGCGCCCATCACGAGCACACCGCGCCCGTCACCCGCGCCCGCCTGTGCTCGTCATCTAGCGCCACCCGCGCCCTTCACCAGCACACCCGTGCCCGTCACCCGCGCACCCCTGTGCTCGTCATCCAGCGCCACCCGCGCCCATCACCAGCACACCCTTGCCGGTCACCCGCGCACGCCCGTGCTCGTCACCAGCGCCACCCGCGCCCTTCACCAGCACACCCGTGCCCGCCACCCGCGCACTCCCGTGCTCATCATCCAGCGCCACCCGCGCCCTTCACCAGCACACCCGTGCCCATCACCCGCGCACTCCCGGGCTCATCATCCAGCGCCACCCGCGCCCGTCACCAGCGCACGCCCGCGCCCGTCACCAGCGCACGCCCGCGCCCGTCACCAGCGCACGCCCGCGCCCGTCATCCGCGCACGCCCGCGCCCGTCACCCGCGCCCGTCCGTGCCCGCCATCCGCGCACGCCCGCGCCCGTCACCCGCGCACGTCCTTGCCCAACACCAGCGCTTGTCAGTGCCCACCAACGCCCGTGCACGTCCACCCTTGCGCCCGAATACCCTTTTAAGGGTTCCACCGAGTCACCCGACTCTCAAACACTTCCCCGACTCTTTCCTCGTATTCCGAGGCTAGGTAAAACACTTTTGACTTAGAGGAGTTAGGACTTTTTATATTTTTGCATGGCTATGGAGTATTATGGTGTTTCATGCATGTTTCATTTGCAAGATTTAATTTTTATGCAATTTTATGTTATATTATGCACGTACACTATCTTAGGACTTGCTACCATGTCGGAAAGGGGCTTGGATCATCATAAAGAAGACTATCCCGACCCTATTATGGCACATTAAGTCTCGGCCAATTCTCTAAAGGAGAGGGTTGAGATTTAAATTGCTCTTTTCGGGTTAAGATCGGTCTCCTTAGCCTATTCAAGTTAATTTCCGTGTTTGTTTATCATTATTGCATGCATGAAGCCGGTGTTATGTTATCCTTTTCCTTAATTAACACGTTTGTGAATGTTTGTATGTTTGAATGAGCTAAACAAATCGTGATAACGCCGGCTTTTGTTAAAAAAGGGTGCTATTTATCACGGTTGATGTTTGAGCATGCGAGAAATAATTAAACCACGATTAGGAAATCATTCGTGACTCGGATAGAGCCATGAGAACCTTCGGCCACCCTTCACAAGATGAAGCCGAGGGCTTCTTGGCCTTCCTTGGGTCAAGAATGAGTTCCTTATCTCAAGTTTAATTTGTTGATCGGATGATGTGAAGTTTTACTTCAATGTCTTTACGATTCCCATTAAAATATCATGTAAAGACTCTTTCAAACGAAGCATGCATGGATTCGAGTATCGATGACTCATTCGGGTCCATTTGGTTATGAGGATAGTTTCGGTCATTAGACCAAATTATCCTCGATCCTTATGGAATCGTCTTGGTCGTCGAGTCGCGAATCGTTTTCACAATTAATGCTTTCGGCACAACCCTTAAGCATTAATGCCACAAACTGGTTAATCGGGACGCTCACACGATTAAACTCACTTCACACTGATAAAGTTTACCCGAATTGGACATTAATTGATAACTCGCGTCGACGAGTCGTCAAAGGACGTTGGTGCCCTTTTCAAACTTATCAATTTCAAAACCCGAAACGCGCGGTCCGATGTAGCATGGATGTCTGGAAAGGGCTTCTGTGTCTCAACTTGAGTTTTTACCTGATTCTAGGTAACTCAGGTCAAGATACAGAAGATCTTTCTAGATCACTTCCGGGCAGATCGACCGGTTCTTTGGCTTTTTTGGGGTTCTTGCACAACCCTGGATGATCCAGGGAATCGGTCGACACCGGCTACAGGCCGAGGTGGCCCGCACTGCGATCTTTCCCCTTTTCTGAAAACAATTTTCAAATAGAGGGCAAAATTGTCTTTTCACAATCCAGCGACATCCTTAGGGTTAGCATAACAGAAACACTACAGTACGGGATAAGAACGGGCTACCTGTTCAGGTGCAGGTTCATCTGCATAGCCTTTTCTTATCTAACTGATGAGTTTCTGTTATCCTAACATAGACTCGGGTAACTAGAACAGTTGATCCCTGTGAGAAAACCTGTGAAATGCTGATTAACCTTTCACTCGACCTAACCAAACACTAGATAATGGTTAGGAGGAATTCTAGATTCCAAATCTAGAGTCAAAACACGAGTTTGGTTAATTCAGTGGTAATTCAGTGTCACAATACAGAACAACTGTAAAAGCGATCCACACACTTGAGATTTGACTCTCTTTGTCAAGTTCTCAAAACAAAGCCGAATGCTAAAACGTTGGCACATGTTTGATTGTTTAGCATATGGCATTTGCTTGCAAAAACACCCCTGGGTTAATAATCTGTTAATTCACGTAAACACGACAATAACAAACACTTTGTCTGTTATTAACATGTTGCGTGTTATCTTTCCGCACCTGTTTGCCATGCGGGTCGAGCCTGATCCCTAGGCCGAATAATATTAGGGTTCAACGCCCTAATCATCGAGCACAGGGTCCAACACCCTAATCAACAGTCACAGGGTCCAACGCCCTATTCAGTGAGAGCGTCCATTGAATTTCAGTTCTTCGGTCTTTTCCCTAAACTCACGGTGAGTTAGAGTGGAATAATAACCGAACGCAAAACGACTGGAATTCGACCCTTTTGTAATTTGTATTTATTGTTTTGAGAGCATTGTAAGGATTCTATTTGGTGCATTTATTCTGTAAGAATTCCAGTCGGTGAGCGAACGGTCCGAGAGTCGAATTAATCGAATCGGTCTAATGCTTGCCCAGAAACAAGTAAATCCAAGATCTCGCGGTTCTGGTTCACGCAGGGATTCAACCTCCATGGTTCGATGAACTGTAACGCAAGATTGTGAACCAATTCCCTGACATATAGATTTACTTCTCTCCCGGCTTCTCAACCGACATCGTTTGGTTCATCGAATCTCCGGTGTCAAAACGTGCGAGCCGAGTGCAGCTTAATTCACGCGGTAAATAATAAAACATGCAAGCCTAGCAAACCAGAGTACCGAAAGGGCGTGCGGGATATAGGCCCGCACGTAACATGAACCCCCGAACACGGACTTTCCGGTTCCGCACATACCAATGCCTTAACAACAAACTAGGTGTTCCATACCCCTAGACCTGGGTAACTTATCCGCCCTCGACCTCCGGGTCGTAAAATGATAAGTGGCGACTCCTTCTCTCACGCGTGTCCGTCACGCGCCCCCGCGGGAAGGTGGACGTTCCGACCAAGCCGCGCGATCCAAAAGCGCGCAATGCGGGTCCCGACGAGAGTCCACATTCGGGTCCGTACAGCTTGGCGACTCCACTGGGGACATACTTAGTGGGTTTAGGCTCGATCCCGTTTGTTTGCTTGCATGTTCATTTACCGCTTTCTGCAATTTTCCGCTTATCTACTTTATGCACCTTTACTTTCCGCACTTGCATTGCATCATACTAGTGGATTTAGGTACCTCGCCTGAAATCCCACGGGCGCCAATTTAGGAAGCTAGGTTAGTCAGTGGTTCCGAGTAAGGGAACGGATCGAGTCGGCTCCGCCACCGAACCGGCCCCCAAAGATCCTCGCTCGATTTCAAGGAATTGACACCCTTGAATCGAGGGCCCCCATCCCTAGTTAGTGGTTTTCCCAGTAGAGCACTGAAACCATGCATAAACAGGGACCGTCATGCTGGACCAAAAGTAACCTTCACGCCGCCTACCGACCCAAAAGTTGAGTCTTTGAGTCGGCTCGTAGTTTTTCTTTTAGGCGGGCCTTTTGTTGTTTTTCTATAATGAGCGATGTACATTGTAACAGATACAATTATAATTTATTCTTTCTGCACCTGCATGCATGTTTTCAAATAAACTAGGACATTGCATTGGTTTATTGCTTAAGTTCCCTTTTTCAAATGAACCATCTTCGTAAATCTGGGAACTTGAATCAAATCAATGCAACGGCATTAGCTTTTGAAAACTCATACATTGCCTGCATCCAATGTTTGCACAGCGACTACCATGTCCCGCACGACAGGCGAGTTGTGCTAACCTTCGCGGGTAGACCACCCACGGTTTTCACCTCTCCATGGCGAGGCGTGCTATGACCAGAGGCCGTCCATCCCGGCCACCCACCCCGCACGACAGGCCAGTCGTGCCAACCTTCGCGGGTAGACCACCCGCGGTCTTCACTTCTCCATAGCGAGACGTGCTATGACCAGAGGCCATCCAGCCCGGCCACCCACCCCGCACGATAGGCGAGTCGTGCCCACTTTCGCGGGCAGGCCACTCGCGGCCTTCACCCTTCCTCCACAGCAAGACGAACTGTGGCCCGAGGGCCGATCAACCTTCCTAGGCGAAGTTAACCAACACTAACTTCTTCCTAACAGAGAGTGTCACTGCGTGATCGGACGCACGTCCCTCCGCATGACCCAGCGCATCTACCAGCGATCGAGCGCGCCTTACACATGTCCAAGCATGTTCACACCAACTCATACATGCCTGCTCAACGTATCAATGCATGTCTCTCGATGTGCTTGCACGAGACCTACCAGGCCAGTTCGCTTCCCTACACACTTGCATTGAAATGCTGAACGGTTCATGCTCCTTCATTGTTTTCTTTTCCCATTGCAGGAAATTCTCAACAAGAAGACAGCCTGAATACTAAGCGACCACAATTGAGACAACAAACGTCTCCCATCCATCCAGCTCCTTGGGATTTCAACACTAAGTCCACATCCCTGCTCCATAGAGCAATACCGCAAGCAAATCGGCGTCACTGCATTGCAGCGCCTTGCGCTATTCCTCAGCATTGACCTTTGCTCTTACATCTCTTACATTTTCCTATCGAGCATGCATTTACTGCATCGGACCTCAGTTCTGCATTTACTGCTTTCGGGCCTCGGCCCAGCATTTACTGCTTTTGGGCTTCGGCCCCGCATTTACTGCTTTCAGGTTTTGACGCCTCGCATTTACTGCTTTCAGGCTCATCTGAAATCCAAAATCGACTTGGATACAAATTCATCCAAGCGATACTTCAAGGAGCAAGTCTAATCTTTCCACTACAAAGACAGAAAGTGACAGCTCCACAAACAGAGCATGACCCAACTCTCCATCGCAGACCAGCACGGTCATGCCTCCGATCAAAGAATGGATCTCATCCACCTCCGTTGTGATCACCGACTAAACACTGGGGCAACACGCGCAGTTTTCTTTAAACTCTCTGTTGCTTTCATTCAAATGCATTCCCACAAATAGGCTCCCGACATGAACAAATCCTTCAATGGAGCATTAGGACAGTCTCGAAGACGCCCTATCAGTTCTGTTGGACCTGTTCGACTTACCTGTCCTCGTGGGACTCGGCTTCTCGAGCCTTCCCTAGGACGGCTGCGCATGCCTACTCGCAATTAGGGAAAACATGCTTATGTGACTTCAGTCATGGTCTAACCACTCCAGAGTGATGATGACTACATTCCCGGAAACAAATGTCATCCACACGCGACACCCCATGGGTCGTGTGCGAGACAAAAGGGATTTTCCCATGGGTCCACCCCATATTTCTTACCGCATACTCCACCGCACAATCGCCTAACACACTATCTTCTTTGTCATCTTTTACAGGGACACGTCGGTCACAGGCGAAGAATGATGCACAGGCTCACGCCTTTCTGAGAACTCCTCTCGAGCCTTCTCCCTTATACTTTGACAGGGAAGGGGCTCGGCACGGAGATACCCCCTACAAAGCTAAAGACAAAAACAACTGAGCGAGCCTTATGCCATCAACGCAACGATTTCAGTTGACATTGACGACATGAGACGGCCAGGGGCGACAGTTGCAGAAACCGCCCACCACGAGTCACATCGATGACAAAAGACCGGGGCATTCGCGTTCAACGCTTGCACCGAGACCACCTCGGACATCATCCACCCACGAAAAGCATTTCCAAGTGACGTACACTGGGGCATCCCCGGTTGAAGTTCGCACTAGCACAACTTTTCCAAGCGACGTACACTGGGGCATCCCCGGTTGAAGTTCGCGCCAACACAACCTCGGCAAGCGACGTACACTGGGCCTCCCTGGTTGAAGTTCGCCCCGAGGTCGCCATCGTGGGTCACTCCAGCAAGTGACGTTGGAACGCTCCTGGTCATTTGCGTTAAGTCCAGGCCTCCTCCGCAACAAGCATCAAGACAACTCCGACCACTGGTTCCCTAGGGCAAATTTGTATTTTCCTTCTAGACAATAGGGGAATTCACCTGAAGAGATTGCAAGGGAAAATGACACGAAGTTCAACTTTCGAGTGCACGGGAGTCAAACTTCCAAGAAAGCCGGTCCTCACAAAATAGGGCTAGCAACACACAACAAGTCTCCACGAGGCGAAGCACACCAAAGTGGCCTCGGCGATACAAAGTCGAGGAGTTTCAAACAAAGACACGGGGCACAAAACAAACCCCAGCTGTAAGAAAAAAACAGAGCGAAAAGAAGCGGGAAAAACCCGCCAATGAAGAGAGAGAGAAAAGATGCAGGAAAAACCTGCCAATGAACAAAACAAGGCACCGCCGAGATTTAAAACTCCGACGCCGCCAATTCTGAGAAATCAACAAACCCCGACAAAAGGGGAGCAGCAGACACAACTCCTCGACGGAGACAGAAAACAATGCATTTGGAGGTTGAATCCTTCAAACCCTTCGCCCTTGCAAACTCGAGAGATAAAAGAATCGAGCCCGCTAGGTCGAAAACCCCTTTTTGGGGCGACCTAGGCAAAAGCTAGGGTAAAAGAGAGGCACGACCGAAAACCCTTTGGGGCGGTCGTGGCAAAAGGAGAGCTCTTCCCCTTTAGATTGAGAGGTGCGGCCCTAAGGTGGGTGACCGTAGCAAAAGGAGAGCAAAACGAGAGATAAATAAAATTGCCCCTAGTCTCTCACACATCGTGTGGACAAGAGATCCCCAAGGGAAGTGGCCAGTTTATCTATTCCAACACGATCCCCGATCGGCTCTCCAATACCACTCAACCGTCCAAGAGGAAACCTTCCTCAAGCACAGTGGGTAACTGAATATGCCGTCCAAGCAGTTCAGTGCAACCTACACAACAGAAGGACGAAGAAAAATGGGGGTACATCTCATTGCAGGCGTGAACCCGTGTATCCTTTTAGCCTGCGGGCAACATGCTTCCCAAGCTTTCTCTTTTCACTTTGTCTTTGCATAACTCCGAATGGGTCACAGCCACCCTTCAACAGGCTATCACAGAGCCAAAATCCCAGACATTCCTCTCCAAGAGTCTAGTCACAACGCTTTGGAAATGGTCAGACCGAGTCTGACCAAATCTGAATAGAAATCCCCAAGCGGGTTGCAAATGCAGCGCCCTACTGTACCCTATTGAGAAGGGTTCAAAGCCGACGGGCGCGTCGAACAAACGATAGAATTGCTAGGGCATCGTCGGGGAAGTCTCGATATGCCCAATACATAGCTAACGGGAGCCCCTGGAGGCCTCGCATCTAGGCCTCCGAGAACGGGACCTACTTATACTGTCAAAGCAAAAATCTTCATGGGTTGTTTAGGTGACCCAAAACTGAAGATCTGCGTGTCGCAACAACATTTTCATGCTTACCTGTGTCCATTACTTGTTAGTATTTCTAACATGATTTACTAGTAATGTCAGGATCACAGGTACTGCAAACAGCATGAACTACGACAGACTCTGATTCCTAGTTCCACGGGATACGTAGGCGCTCTGTCTTAGAGCTCGAGTCTCGCAATACAAGACGCCGACTTTTGGCGAACTTCTTGCAGGTCAAAGCATGACCGCCCAAGCAGCAGAGCTGGCCTCCGACAAAGCACAATCATTCCTCAGCAGCAAAGTCGGTTTCCGGCAGCCCAATAGGTAACCGCCTAGCGGCGAGCCCGGCTTTCGGCAGATCAAACACATCACTGCCACAGAGGTAAGGCTTCAGTGAAATGACTTCGTCCCAGCATCAACGCTTGCCTCCGACAAATCAACGCTCCTTAAAAGATATCTCCCCAAGATCGATTCATCTCTACTTCATGTGACGGATGACAATCTCAACCCAAGAGGAGAATCTTCAGAGCAGCACTCCAGGCACTCAGTTGCATCGCAATCAGTTGGCAAATAACGAAGCATTTTGCCACCACATCGATTGCAACATGGACGAAATCAACGAGGGAAGGAACACAATGATTCCTTCCACACCTCACACCACTCCCCAGTGTTTGCATTTACTTCTCACACATTTATTTCTGCAATGCACTTTCATTAGCGTGCACCCTCTCAGGACCGCAGTGCACATTTATTTCCGCAATGCACTTTCATTAGCGTGCACCCTCTCAGGACCGCAGTGCACATTTATTTCCGCAATGCACTTTCATTAGCGTGCACCCTCTCAGGACCGCAGTGCACATTTATTTCCGCAATGCACTTTCATTAGCGTGCACCCTCTCAGGACCGCAGTGCACATTTATTTCTGCAATGCACTTTCATTAGCGTGCACCCTCTCAGGATTGCAGTGCACATCGCAAGTCCACCGGGTAGGCGCCTTTGAACTATGCAGTTCATTCGGTATGCGCCCCGTGCATATTGCAAACCAGCCGAGCAAGCGCTCGTGCACATCGCAAGTCCACCGGGTAGGCGCCTTTGAACCATGCAGTTCATTCGGTATGCGCCCCGTGCATATTGCAAACCCCTTCGGGTCAGTCCCGACTACCTTTCTTGCATTGGGGTCAGTCCCCTTCGGGTCAGTCCCGATTACTTTTCCTGCATTGGGGTCAGTCCCCTTCGGGTCAGTCCCGATTACTTTCCTGCATTGGGGTCAGTCCCCTTCGGGTCAGTCCCGATTACTTTTCCTGCATTGGGGTCAGTCCCCTTCGGGTCAGTCCCGATTACTTTTCCTGCATTGGGGTCAGTCCCCTTCGGGTCAGTCCCGATTACTTTTCCTGCATTGGGGTCAGTCCCCTTCGGGTCAGTCCCGATTACTTTTCTTGCATTGGGGTCAGTACCCGTCGGGTCAGTCCCGACTTTAATTGCCCGTTTCAGCTTTGTTCCGAACTCTACATGTTTATTGTGCACATCTCACCATATTCCCTCTTATTAGGTACAACATCCTACATATCCAAAACAAAAAGGAGAGGGCCATATAGGAAATTCCATTTTGATCATTGCTATCAAACTGGGGTGCTTTTGAAATCTTTGATTGCATCCTCTATTCGAGCAAGCAGTCAAAGAGGGGCAAGCTGTCAGCACCCCATTTTGGCTCACCATTCCAAACAATGATATTAGCAATGACCCAAGCCACGACTTGAGCAGAATACAGAAAACGGCTCGGCAGAGCAAGAAATCACTATTCATCCTCAAGTTGGCAAAATTGAGCAAATGGCCCATGGACATGACAGAAGGACTCTAGGGGTCACCAAAGGGGAACAGAGCGACCAAAGAACTCAACAATGTCCAAAACCGGCGTTTTCAGTGTACTACACGGACGACACTATTTTCCGATAGTTCGCTCGGCCGTCGGAAGATAGTGAATATTGGACTCCAAAAATCCACACCAGTGCCAAAAAGATGAAAAGTGTCCCCAAAGGCATTTTTCAAATCATCTGCTCTATACAGAACAATTTTCTGTATACAGACAACTTTTCAGTGGAAGTCCAAAAATGCCGGTTTCCTGGAGAAAAGTTAATTCCAAATATCAGACGCGGCCATGCCCCATCAACACACAGAGTATGAACAACGCTTCAGATTGTCTTTTGGAAGTCACACAGACACTTCAAATGACTTCCGAACGACAAAACAAGCATACCCCTCTTCAGAAGAGCATAGCCGGAGAAGGGTCTGATGGAATTACGGCAAACGAAGTTCATACCGCATTGCCCAGAAAACTCTAGCAGACATTCACAATTGGGCAAAACAAACAGCAAAACCCCTCGCGGTTTCCCGAGTAACCTCCGAAGAGCGGAAATGACCATTTTTAGTGGAAATCCATATCCGGAGGTCCTCTTTGGGGAAACTTAACTCCGAATGCTTACGTTACACAATGCTAGCCTTCTCAAGGCTCAATGTGGAATCGTCGGAATAAATCACACGACTCACCTAGACCTCCCGAGCAGCGCTTTAGAGGTCTCAGATACACTTTTCAAGTCCTTGGAGGTTTGATCTCGACAAACAGAGATTACAGTAATCTCCGGAGTGCCCAAGCAACTCAGAAATCATCCTGAGAAATCCAGTTTCGACCTCCTAGGACGTCTCCGGCCCCACGTTAGCATTACCGGCTTAAGGGATAATTGTTCACGTTGTCTGACAATTTATGTCAAAATGACCAACGTGAGATGCGGACGCAAGATATGCTGTCAGAAGCGGACAACTTCGCCCTGGTCACTTGCAATGAGCAAAACCGGATTCCGAGCCTCGCACACATCCGGGACATTTCTCCATGAAAAATGTCAATCTCGGGCTCATTAACTCCGTTTTCTCGCGTATATCGACAATTCGACGTTCAATTCGAACCACGAACTTCGAATGCGCGACCAATCGAGACCCGAACTTTGGCCCGAACTTACCTCGCGACCCGTGGGACCCACGGCCAACTCATTGCCGCCTCACCCATGCCCATTGCCCTCCATGTCTCTTGTCATCTTCTTCTTCAAGCCAAGAAGACAACTTGCATTTGTCTTCCTTTTGCAAAATATCTAAGTGTTTCAATTCAACACTCCAACTTCCCATCCAAGCCATCAATGCTCTTATCTCTTCTCCATTAATGCAATGGATGAGGATTGAGCTTGATATTTCCTTAAGAAATTCGGATTCCACTAATCCATGGCCCTAATTGCACTTTTCTTCACTAATCTTGCATTTAAGCTTTTCTATATATTGTCCAAATGTCATTAACTTAAGGGGACCTTAAAACACTCTCTCTTTAGCATTTCTCACTCTTCAAAAGCTCTCAAACTCCATAGCAAACCGCAGCAAGCTTCAGCCATTTCCAGCAAGCAAAACCAAGCAAAACCGGGCAAAGTCTTAAGTCGGAATCCATCCCGGCTTGAATCCAAACTTTACCAAACTTCATATCCCACATGTTTTCGAGCCCCTCTATCCATTTCTGAACTTAGATTTTAAGTTTGAAGCCTCTAAGCCATAGAACCAGCCTTGAACAAAATCTGGACAGATTTGGTCCTTCTCGGGTAAAAAATGTCAAACCGGGTTTCAAGCCTTTCCAAGTCGGTTTGAGCTACCAAAACCCATCAAACACCTCCCCACACAACCCTAGGGTGTCAAGAAGTCAAGAAATCCAAGAAAAACCCGTCGGTTTAACCCCAGGAAGAAGAAACAGCCCGACTGCCCAGTCGGGTCGAAATTTCTGACTGTTTGTGCGGTTTTCTTGCAGATCGGGTGGATCCGAGACTCTTTTCGGAAAACGACCACCACAGCCACCTCCAGAGGTGAGTTAGCAGTCGGGAGCCGTTGGCCTTGCTCAAATATTCCATCGGGAACCTCCGTAGCAACGTCCGACCCGACTGGTGCCAGACGGGTCTTAATTTCCAGACGTACTCTGTTTTCCGTGATCTTTGCAGGGCTGTACGGGTCGACCCGATAACTCTGGGACCAAACGACCACCACAGTCACCTCCGGGGGTCAGTTAGGAGTCAGGAGCCACTGACCTTGCCTCAAAATTCCATCGGGAGCCTCCGTGGCGACGTCCGACCCGACTTGTGCCAGTCGGGTCTGTCCAATATTTCAGCCGGGTCTGTTTGATGCCATTCGGGTCTGTTCAACGGAAAACAGCTCAAAACCGACCCATCAACGGTCCAACCCGACTCTTGAAGGTCCCATCCCGCATCTCGGGACTAGTTGGAGCTCTCGGGTGACCAGCGTCCGTCACCGAGCGTCACCGAGCGTAGCCAGCGCCCGTCACCGAGCGTCACCGAGCGCAACCCTCGAGCGTCACCAGCGTCCGTCACCGAGCGTCACCGAGCGCAACCCTCGGGCGTCACCAACGTCCGTCACCGAGCGTCACCAGCGCCACCCGCACCCATCACCAGCACACCCGGGCCCGTCACCCGCGCACGCCCGTGCTCGTCATCCAGCGCCACCCGCGCCCATCACCAGCACACCCGCGCCCGTCACCCGCGCACGCCCGTGCTCGTCATCCAGCGCCACCCGCGCCCAACACCAGCACACCCGCGCCCGTCACCCGCGCACGCCCGTGCTCGTCATCCAGCGCCACCCGCGCCCATCACCAGCACACCCGCGCCCGTCACCCGCGCACGCCCGTGCTCGTCATCCAGCGCCACCCGCGCCCATCACCAGCACACCCGCGCCCGTCACCCGCGCACGCCCGTGCTCGTCATCCAGCGCCACCCGCGCCCATCACCAGCACACCCGCGCCCGTCACCCGCGCACGCCCGTGCTCGTCATCCAGCGCCACCCGCGCCCATCACCAGCACACCCGCGCCCGTCACCCGCGCACGCCCGTGCTCGTCATCCAGCGCCACCCGCGCCCATCACCACCACACCCGCGCCCGTCACCCGCGCCCGCCCGTGCTCGTCATCCAGAGCCACCCGCGCCCTTCACCAGCACACCCGTGCCCGTCACCCGCGCACCCTTGTGCTCGTCATCCAGCGCCACCCGCGCCCATCACCAGCACACCCTTGCCGGTCACCCGCGCACGCCCGTGCTCGTCACCAGCGCCACCCGCGCCCTTCACCAGCACACCCGTGCCCGCCACCCGCGCACTCCCGGGCTCATCATCCAGCGCCACCCGCGCCCGTCACCAGCGCACGCCCGCGCCCGTCACCAGCGCACGCCCGCGCCCGTCATCCGCGCACGCCCGCGCCCGTCACCCGCGCCCGTCCGTGCCCGCCATCCGCGCACGCCCGCGCCCGTCACCCGCGCACGTCCTTGCCCAACACCAGCGCTTGTCAGTGCCCACCAACGCCCGTGCACGTCCACCCTTGCGCCCGAATACCCTTTTAAGGGTTCCACCGAGTCACCCGACTCTCAAACACTTCCCCGACTCTTTCCTCGTATTCCGAGGCTAGGTAAAACACTTCTGACTTAGAGGAGTTAGGACTTTTTATATTTTTGCATGGCTATGGAGTATTATGGTGTTTCATGCATGTTTCATTTGCAAGATTTAATTTTTATGCAATTTTATGTTATATTATGCACGTACACTATCTTAGGACTTGCTACCATGTCGGAAAGGGGCTTGGATCATCATAAAGAAGACTATCCCGACCCTATTATGGCACATTAAGTCTCGGCCAATTCTCTAAAGGAGAGGGTTGAGATTTAAATTGCTCTTTTCGGGTTAAGATCGGTCTCCTTAGCCTATTCAAGTTAATTTCCGAGTTTGTTTATCATTATTGCATGCATGAAGCCGGTGTTATGTTATCCTTTTCCTTAATTAACACGTTTGTGAATGTTTGTATGTTTGAATGAGCTAAACAAATCGTGATAACGCCGGCTTTTGTTAAAAAAGGGTGCTATTTATCACGGTTGATGTTTGAGCATGCGAGAAATAATTAAACCACGATTAGGAAATCATTCGTGACTCGGATAGAGCCATGAGAACCTTCGGCCACCCTTCACAAGATGAAGCCGAGGGCTTCTTGGCCTTCCTTGGGTCAAGAATGAGTTCCTTATCTCAAGTTTAATTTGTTGATCGGATGATGTGAAGTTTTACTTCAATGTCTTTACGATTCCCATTAAAATATCATGTAAAGACTCTTTCAAACGAAGCATGCATGGATTCGAGTATCGATGACTCATTCGGGTCCATTTGGTTATGAGGATAGTTTCGGTCATTAGACCAAATTATCCTCGATCCTTATGGAATCGTCTTGGTCGTCGAGTCGCGAATCGTTTTCACAATTAATGCTTTCGGCACAACCCTTAAGCATTAATGCCACAAACTGGTTAATCGGGACGCTCACACGATTAAACTCACTTCACACTGATAAAGTTTACCCGAATTGGACATTAATTGATAACTCGCGTCGACGAGTCGTCAAAGGACGTTGGTGCCCTTTTCAAACTTATCAATTTCAAAACCCGAAACGCGCGGTCCGATGTAGCATGGATGTCTGGAAAGGGCTTCTGTGTCTCAACTTGAGTTTTTACCTGATTCTAGGTAACTCAGGTCAAGATACAGAAGATCTTTCTAGATCACTTCCGGGCAGATCGACCGGTTCTTTGGCTTTTTTGGGGTTCTTGCACAACCCTGGATGATCCAGGGAATCGGTCGACACCGGCTACAGGCCGAGGTGGCCCGCACTGCGATCTTTCCCCTTTTCTGAAAACAATTTTCAAATAGAGGGCAAAATTGTCTTTTCACAATCCAGCGACATCCTTAGGGTTAGCATAACAGAAACACTACAGTACGGGATAAGAACGGGCTACCTGTTCAGGTGCAGGTTCATCTGCATAGCCTTTTCTTATCTAACTGATGAGTTTCTGTTATCCTAACATAGACTCGGGTAACTAGAACAGTTGATCCCTGTGAGAAAACCTGTGAAATGCTGATTAACCTTTCACTCGACCTAACCAAACACTAGATAATGGTTAGGAGGAATTCTAGATTCCAAATCTAGAGTCAAAACACGAGTTTGGTTAATTCAGTGGTAATTCAGTGTCACAATACAGAACAACTGTAAAAGCGATCCACACACTTGAGATTTGACTCTCTTTGTCAAGTTCTCAAAACAAAGCCGAATGCTAAAACGTTGGCACATGTTTGATTGTTTAGCATATGGCATTTGCTTGCAAAAACACCCCTGGGTTAATAATCTGTTAATTCACGTAAACACGACAATAACAAACACTTTGTCTGTTATTAACATGTTGCGTGTTATCTTTCCGCACCTGTTTGCCATGCGGGTCGAGCCTGATCCCTAGGCCGAATAATATTAGGGTTCAACGCCCTAATCATCGAGCACAGGGTCCAACACCCTAATCAACAGTCACAGGGTCCAACGCCCTATTCAGTGAGAGCGTCCATTGAATTTCAGTTCTTCGGTCTTTTCCCTAAACTCACGGTGAGTTAGAGTGGAATAATAACCGAACGCAAAACGACTGGAATTCGACCCTTTTGTAATTTGTATTTATTGTTTTGAGAGCATTGTAAGAATTCTATTTGGTGCATTTATTCTGTAAGAATTCCAGTCGGTGAGCGAACGGTCCGAGAGTCGAATTAATCGAATCGGTCTAATGCTTGCCCAGACACAAGTAAATCCAAGATCTCGCGGTTCTGGTTCACGCAGGGATTCAACCTCCATGGTTCGATGAACTGTAACACAAGATTGTGAACCAATTCCCTGACATATAGATTTACTTCTCTCCCGGCTTCTCAACCGACATCGTTTGGTTCATCGAATCTCCGGTGTCAAAACGTGCGAGCCGAGTGCAGCTTAATTCACGCGGTAAATAATAAAACATGCAAGCCTAGCAAACCAGAGTACCGAAAGGGCGTGCGGGATATAGGCCCGCACGTAACATGAACCCCCGAACACGGACTTTCCGGTTCCGCACATACCAATGCCTTAACAACAAACTAGGTGTTCCATACCCCTAGACCTGGGTAACTTATCCGCCCTCGACCTCCGGGTCGTAAAATGATAAGTGGCGACTCCTTCTCTCACGCGTGTCCGTCACGCGCCCCCGCGGGAAGGTGGACGTTCCGACCAAGCCGCGAGATCCAAAAGCGCGCAATGCGGGCCCCGACGAGAGTCCACATTCGGGTCCGTACAGGGTCGACTCGATAACTATGGGAGAAAATGACCACCACGGTCACCTAGAGGGGTCCCTTGGCTACCAAGAGCCATTGACCTTGCCTCAAAATTCCATTGGGAGCCTCTATGGCGATGTCCGACCCGAGTTGTGCCAGTCGGGTCTATTAAGTTTTCAGCCGAGTCTGTTAAGGCTATTCGGGCCTGTGCAAGGCCAAAACAGCCCAAAACCGACCCAACAAAGGTCCAACCCGACTTTTTGCAGTCCCATCCCGTATCTCGGGACTAGGTATGACCATTCCCGACTTAGAGGAGCTATGACTTGTACATTTTGTTGTGTTTACGGAGTCATAAGGCATTTTTATGCAAGTTTTACTCCCAAATTTAATATTATGCAATTTCCTTATTATATCATGCATGTTTATCATCGTTTAATGTGCTAGCATGTCAGGAAATGTTTAAATCGAAGTCGATTAGACCGATTTAAATCCAAACGACCAAAGAGGCTCACGGGTTTCCTTTGAGAAAAGGTACCCATGGCCCCTTTGTTGATTTTTCGGGTTATAATCGGTTTCCTTATCCCGATTTGAGTTGATTCCCGAATTTTTATGTTTTCCCACATCCATGAAGTCGGTATTGTTTTATCGATTCCCTAAATAACTTGTTTGTGCATGTTTGCATGTTTGAATGTGTTATTTAAATCATGGTAATGTCGATTTTCGTTTAATCGTCTCATTTATCGTGTTTGTTGCTTCAGCATGCAAAAAATGATTCGAAACGAGACGGGGAAAACTCGTGGAACCCGATGTGGGCCATGAGACCTCTCGGTTTTCTCCAAGGAGAAATGGCCGAGAGTCTCTTAGACTCGTACGGGTTGCACGAGGCTTCCTCTCCCTGTTTTAAGTTCGTTCTTGGATTTTGTGTAATTTGCAATCTACATTATTATCACAATATCGCATGAAAATGTCTTTTCCAAACAAAACATGCATGGATTCAGGTATCGATGACTCATTTGGGTCCATTTGGTTATGAGGGTATTTTTGGTCATTGGACCAAATTATCCTCGATCCTTATGGAAACATCTTGGTCGCCGAGCCACGAATCGTTTTCATAATTAATGCATTCGGCACAACCCTTAAGCATTAATTTCACGAACGGGTTAATCGGGACGCTCACACGGTTAGTTCATTCAATTTAAATAACTTTGCACGGATTGGATATTAATCTGTAACTCGCGTCGACGAGTTACAAAACGGTGTTAGTGCCCTTTTCAAAATACGCATACTTCCAAACCCGAGACATGCAATACGAAGTAACATGGACATCTAGGAGAAACTGTGTTTTGACTTGAGTTTCACCTGACTTTAGGTAATTCAGGTCAGAATACAGAAGCTCCTTTTAGACCACTTCCGGATAGATCGACCAAATCTTTGGCTTTTACAGGGTTCTCCCATAACCCTGAAAGATCCAAGGAATTGGTCAACATCGGTTATAGGCCGAGGTTTTCCCTTTTCTAAAAATACATTTTCAAGTCAAGGGCAAGAACATCATTTTGTGATTTGGCGACACCCCAGAGGTTAGTTTGATGGAAACACGATGGTATCGGAATTGGAACGGGCTAACTGTTCAGGCTCAGGTTCATCTGCATAGCCTTTCTTATTCCCACTGATGAGTTTATGTCATTTTAGTATAATTCAGGGTGCTAATCGGCTTTCTGTATCAAAATACAATTACTTGACTAATCATTTCACTCGATCTAACCAAATGCTAGAAAATGGTTAGATGGAACTCTAGGTTCCAAATCTAGAGTCAAAACACAAGTTTGGATGAATTCAGTGTAACTTCAGTGTCACAACATCGAATCACTGTAAAAGCAATCCACACACAGAAAACTTGACTACAGACATCCGATATGTCAGGTTTTTAAATCAAAGCTGAATGCTAAAGCATTGGCATGTTTGTCTGTCTAGGGTAGGATTTGCATGCCAAAATACCTCGGATTAACAATTTGATAAAACACGTACACTTGACAATAACAAACACTTTGTCTATTATTAACATGTTATGTGTTACCTTTTTGCACCTGTTTGCCATGTGGGTCGAGCCTGATCCCTAGGCCGAATAATATTAGGGTTCAACGCCCTAATCATCGTTCAACAAGGTCCAACGCCCTAATCATCACTCACAGGGTCCGACGCCCTATTCAGTGAGAGCGTGCCTCGGGTTCCATTTCTTCGGTTTTTTTTTCTAAACTCACGGTGAGTTGGAGCAGAATAATAACCGAACGCGAATCGACTGGATTTCGACCCTTTTTTTTAATTTGTATTTATTATTTTCGAGAGCATTGTAACGATTTTATTCTGTATATTCATTTTGTAAGAATTTCAGTTGGTAAGCGAACGGTCCGAGAGTCGAATTAATCGAGTCGGTCTAATGCTTGCCTAAAGGAAAGTAAATTCAAGATCTCACGGTTTTGGTTCACATAGTGATTCAACCTCCATGGTTTGATGAATTGTAACATGAGATTGTGAACTAATTCCCTGACACACATATTTAATTCTTTCTCAGCTTCTCAATCGATATTGTTTGATTCGTCGAACTTATGGTGTCAAAACGTGCGAGCAGAGCGCAACTTAATTCATGCGGTAAATAATAAAACATGTAAGCCTAACAAACCAGAGTACCAAAAGGGCGTGCGGGATATAGGCCCACACGTAACATGAACCCTCGAACTCGGACTTTCCATACCCCTAGACTCGGGTAACTTATCCGCCCTCGACCTTCGAGTCGTAAAATGATAAGCAGCGAATCCTTCTCATGCATGTCCGTCACGCGTCCCCACGGGAAGGTGGACACTCCCAAGCCGCGCGATCCAAAAGAGCGCATGCGGGGCCCGACAAGAGTCCACATTCAGGTCCGTACAGCGGACACGCGTGAGAAGGTGGACACTTCCAAGCCGCGTGATCCAAAAACGCGCATGCGGGCCCCGACGAGAGTCCACATTCGGGTTCGTACAGCTTGGCGACTCCATTGAGGACATCATAGTGGGTTCGGGCTCGATCCCGTTTGCTTTGCTTGCATGTTTATTTATTACTTTTCGTACATTTATTTCAAACATATTTACTTTATGCACTTGTATTGCATCATCCTTGCGGAATTCTAAGTACCTCGCCTGAAATCCCACGGGCGCTGAAATAGAAAGCTAGGTTAGTCAGAGGTTCCGAGTAAGGGGAACGGATCGAGTAGGCTTTGCCACCGAACCGGCCCCCAAAGATTCTCGCTCGATTTCAAGGAATTGATGCCCTTGAATCGAGAGCCCCCATCCCTAGTTAGTGGTTTTCCCAGTAGAACACTGAAACCATGCATAAATAGGGACCGTCATACTGGACCAAAATTGCCTTCATGCCGTCAACCGACCCAAAGTTCAGTCCTTAAGTCGGTCACTAGTTTTCTTTTAGGCGGGCCTTTTGTTATTTTTCTACAATGAGCGATGTACATTGTAACAGATACAGTTATACTTTACTTTTCTGCATTGCATGCATGTTGTCAGCACCCCATTTTGATCCACCGGCTCCTGACACAAGGACTTCCGGCCGAAACTCGGGTCACTATTCATAATCGGGAAACCGGAGGTGAACGTGCGGGCACAGAGTCATGATTAACAAGAGAAAAGCAGGGTCCACTAGAAGAGCACAGGAGGGCAATCGAAAGAGTAAACAAACGACGAGCCACGAAGCAACAGGAGCTGGCACAGTGGCCCTATTCATCACCGAATCACCGAAGCATCGAAAGGTGCCCAATATGGGGCTCTAAAAATCCCTCTCGGTGCCAAAGTTACCAATGACATGTCCGCGCGCGCTTCGGAGGCATCCTGCTTGAGCCGGGACACCCCGAACTCTCACAGACGCCTATTCTAACAAGGCTCACGGGGGCCCGATCCAAGGACAAGTAAACGGCACCCGGAAGCTGGCCTGCACGCACCCAAGGACCACCTGGACCTTGGAACAGGTTTCAGATTGCCCTTCGAAACTCATATTGGTCTCCCGAGTGGACCCCGACCTGGAAAAAGGGCCTCCTTTCAAACGGGATCCAGCGCTCAAAACTCATTTAGTGGAAAGTCGACGTCCGAGTTTCGCACCCCTCACTCCCTACAACTCCTAGGACTGGGGAAATCATTTCGCCTCAAGCCAAACGAGCCAGTTAGGTCTCCCAAGTGGCATTTCAGTGGTCGCGAACGCCTCTCGACAAGTCTTCGGGGCTAGTTTCCGACAAACGGAGGCCACAGTGGTCTTCAAACACCTCAAGGCATTCGGAAAACACTGAGGAAGCCTTGATCGCGGATCCCTAGGTCACCTCCGGCCAATGATCTTTGGTCGAGGATGGCGATCCAACGATCCCACACGAAATAAAAAGCTCACCGGGACGAACATTACAATGCACGGAGGAACAATTGTAGAACGAGGACGGTCAACCCCACTCTGGATGTCCAAACGAGGCAAAACCGACTCTCGAGGTGCCGGGTCACCCGATTATTCGTTCACATGAAATATGGCGATATTAGGCTCATTCAAATTCTCTTCGTGCAAACATTCCAAATTTGTCAATTAATCGGACTTCGGAGATCGGACGCGCGATCAATGGAGCCTCGAGCTTCTCCCGGCTTTTCCTCGAACCAAGAAGAGCCTATGGCTCCATCCCAAGCCACGACTAAACCCCGAGCCATGGCTTGGTCTCATCAAGCCGTGGCTAATTCCCCCCACCGGCGGCTCAACCCTTGCCCCAATGGCTCAATCCCAAGAGCTTCCCTCCTCCACACATTTCAGATATCTCTTACACACATCACCCTTCCATCACCTCCCATCACTTCTCTTCTTACTTCCCCTACACTCCAAGTGACATAAACCCCACCCTAATCACCTTTCAAAATCCGACCACCCTAATCCACCCCTCTAACCACACTTAGCTCATACTAATCACACCATTAGTCATCCCTATAAGTTCTCATCCTTCATTAAGCTTAATCACTTCTTCAACCTCATTCTCTCTCAAGCCAATCTCTCTCTAAGATCCTCTCAAACCCCTGCCCTCTTCCTCATTGTCGACCGCCCATCCCAAGGCCAAAACCGGCCAAAACCGACGGAAAACCATCCGGTATTCCGACAACCACCCGACCCGACTTAAGGCAAATACAACCAAACTTCATATCCTACATATTTCCCACCCCCTAAGTCCATTTCCGAGCTTAGATTTTCCATTGGAAGTCCCCAACATCACGTTCCAGCCGTGAAGAGAGTCGGGTCCCGAGAACCCCCACCGGGTGCACGTAGCTCCCTAGACGTGCCATTTCCATCCACGACCTTGGTGAGTCGTGCCATCACGTTCAAAGGGTTCCTCACAACCCCCACTCTCCCCCGTGAAGAGGCGGTCAGGGTCCGAGAGCCATACAACCGTGCACAACCGCCGTTCCGTTCCTTTCTTCTTATCGGGTCCCGTTAGCCCTACCGAGTTTTCTCTCACTATTTCGGGTTTGTCCAGGGCTTGACACGTTCGGGACTATCCACGAATGTCTAGATCCGCCCCTTAGGAGTCCAAGGAGCCCGATCTTGCATCGTGCCGTGGCCGGAGCTAGCGTGCCGACCCGTTTTCTCCAAGTTGCCTTACGGGTATCCTCCGTCCGTGACGTCCAACCGGGTCACCCGACCCCCTCGCCACTTCCCCGACTTTTTTCCTCGTACTCCGAGGCTAGGTAAGACCCCTCTACGACTTAGAGAAGTTAGGATCTTCATATTTGTTTGTCTTAAGGCGTTGAGGTGACCGATTAATCGAAGAACGCGCAAGTTAGTTTCTCCCATGCGGATCTATGCACTTACATGCAACTCCATGCAACGTTATATGTTTTATTCTTTTTGTGATGTCCATACGTTGTATAAACGCGCATGCCATGATGGGGAAGGACCACGCTCAGAGCGGAAGAGACCTCCATGTCGGGGAGGAACCATGAGGGCTCACGGACGGTACCCATTGGAGGGTGCCGTGAGCTTTCCTAGCTCATCCAAGGACACGAGGCTCTCTCCTTCTTCGAATGTGTTCATTTCCCCCACGTTTTAGATTTTTGTTATAATACGACATGCATGCATAACGTGAAACGGCTCGAATCTAGAGGGATGAGGTCGACATAGACTCGAGAGAGCCGTGGAACCTCTTGGCCGAGCCTCATATGGGGAGCCGTGAGCCTCCTTGGCTCTCTAGGGTCCATGACCATCTCATCCTTCCGGATTTAGTCGTTCCCACAATCGTGACGCCTCTATTTGTGATTGAAATGTGATAGCATGATGAGAAACGCTCGGAATCTAGGAGGGAGAGATCCTACGAGTCGGTTGTGTCAAGGAAAGCCCACGACCATCTTCCTTGCAAGAGGGCCGTGAGGTTCCTTGGTTCACCCGAAGCTTCGGATCTCTTCGTTCCATGATGTCGTGAGTTTCCCGTGATTTACTTCCGAGTTTATTAGTAATTGAGTTAATGTCGCTTGATGAACTTTTAAATTCCGATTGTTTATGATCGTATTACGTGTTCATTTGCACAAATTAGAGCATGTCAACATCGACTTAACGGAATGTGTGTTATCCTCATGTATACGTTACTTGATGCATGCAAGGGTTGGTTAAGGGTGATGGAAGAGACCCATCGACACTCACATTGGGTCGAAAGGTATTCGGCCGATTACCTTTAGGGAATAGCCGAATTCCTCGAGACCCCTTTTGAGTGAGGGTTGGCCTCTTCTACCATTTTAAAGCCGATTCTTGGAATTGTTTGTGACTATGTTTCTCTTTCATCGTTGACAAAAAAATGCAAATCACTTATTAGGTACGTTAGGTTCGGACAATTATCCTTCGAAACCATAACCGCAATGTGGAATGATGATCACTGAAGAATTTCATAAAAAGGGAGAAACGGGACGTATCATTCGGTTAATTGAATCACTTGGACTAAATAATTGGATAAATTGATCGCTAATTCGTAAGCGCATCGATGGTTCACGGAACGGCGGAAATGCCCTTTTCCTTAAAAGCTCATAATTTCAAAACATCGAGACGTGTAACACGAATAGAATCGTGTCTAGCAAGTACTCGCGTACGATGACTCGAGTCCGGGCCCAATTTGAGGCGGCTCGAGTCGAGATGCGCGAGTCCTCTTTAGACCTCTTCGTGTCACACGATCTTTAATTTGTATATGAACATCACATGTTTTACCACTCAAGGGCATAGTCGTCATTCCGTGATTCACCGATATCCTAGGCTTTAGGGAGTCGGAAACACCTCGATCTATGGATGGAAAAGGGTGACCCGTTCGGGTGCGAGTTTCATTCGCACGGCCCATTTCGTTCACTTTCGGTGTTTCTATCTCCCTATTGTAGATTCGGTGGTGAGCATTTTATTTCTGTTGCAAAACACGAAAAACCGAATTAATCATGCATTTGGCTTAATCAAACATTAGATAATAGATAGGCGGAATGCTAGCAAATGTCATATGCTAAACAATCAAACATGTGCCAATGTTTTAGCATTCTGGTTTGGTTTGAAACTTGAAAATGAGAGTCAAATCTCATGCGTGTGGATTGCTTTTACAGTTCTGTATTGTGACACTGAATTTTCACTGAATTAGCCAAACTCGTGTTTTGACTCTAGATTTGGAATCTAGAATTCCTCCTAACTATTATCTGGTGTTTGGTTAGGTCGAGTGAAAGGTTAATCAGCATTTTACATGTTTTCTGACATAGATAACTGTTCTAGTTACCCGAGTCTATGTTAGGATGACAGAAACTCGTCAGTTAGATAAGAAAAGGCTATGCAGATGAACCTGCACCTGAACAGGTAGCCCGTTCTTATCCCGTACTGTAGTGTTTCTGTCATGCTAACCCTAAGGGTGTCGCTGAATTGTGAAAAGACGATTTTGCCCTTTATTTGAAAATGGTTTTCAGAAAAGGGGAAACATCGCAGTGCGGGCCACCTCGGCCTGTAGCCGGTGTCGACCAATTCCATGGGTCTTCTAGGGTTGTGCAAGAACCCCAAAAAAGCCAAAGAACCAGTCGATCTGCTCGGAAGTGATCTAGAAAGATCTTCTGTATCTTAACCTGAGCTACCTGGAATCAGGTAAACATTCAAGTTGAGACACAAAAGCTCTCTTCAGACGTCCATGCTACATTGGACCGCGCGTTTCGGGTTTTGAAATTGGTAAGTCTGAAAAGGGCACCAACGTCATTTGATAACTCATCGACGCGAGTTATCAGTTAATGACCAATTTGTGCAAAATTGTTTAGATTGAATGAATTAGCTGTGTGAACGTCTCGATTAACCCATTCGTAGAATTGATGTTTAAGGTTATTGCCGAATGCATTAATTAAGAAAACGATTCGTGATTTGACGACTAAAACGAATCCATAATGATCAAGGATAATTCGGTTGAATAACCGACAATATCCTTATAACCGAATGGATCCGAATGAGTCCTCGATACATGAATCCATGCACGTTTATTTTAAAAAGAGTCTTTAAACGATACTTTAACATAGGAATCGTAAAGACATTGAAATTAAAAATTCACACAATCCGATAAACGAATTAAACTCGCGATAAGGAAATCATTCTTGATCCAAGAAAGGCCAAGAAGCCCTCGGCTTCATCTTATCAAAGGTGGCCGAAAGTTCTCATGGCTCAATTCGAGTCACAAATGATTTCCTAGCCACGGTTTAATTATTTTTCGCATGCTCAAGCATCAACCATGATGGATAACACTTCCTTTTAACAAAAAGCCGGTGTTATCATGATTTGATTAACTCATTTAAACATGCAAACATTCACAAACATGTTACTTAGGGAATAGATAAAATAACACCGGCTTTATGCATGCAAGAACAATAAAATAAGCTCGGAAACTAACTTGGATCGGCTAAGGAGACCGATCTTAACCCGAAAAGTGCAATTTAAGTCTCAACCCTCTCATTTAGAGACTTGGCCGAGAGTTAGTTTGCCATTCCCGGGTCGGGATAGTCTTCCTTACGACGATCCAAACCTTTTTCCGACATGCCAGCAAGTTATAAGGTAGTGCACATGCATAATATAACATAAAATTGCATAAAAATTAAATCTTGCAAGTTAAACATGAATGAAACACCATAATACTCCATAGCCATGCAAAAATATGAAAAGCCCTAACTCCTCTAGGTCGAGAATGTTTTACCTAGCCTCGGGATACGAGGAAAGAGTCGAGGAAGTGTTTGAGAGTCGGGTGACTCGGTGGAACCCTTGAAAAAAAGTATTCAGATGCAAGGTTGGACGTGCACGAGCACGGTCAAGCGCGGTGACGGGCGTCGGGCACGATGACGGGTGTTGGCAGGCACGGTGACAGGCGCTGGTGATGCTGGTGACGGACGCTGGTGGCGCTGGTGACGGACGCTGGTGGCGCTGGTGACAGGCGCTGGTGATGGGCGCTGGTAGCGCTGGTGACGGGCGCTGGTGATGGGCGCTGGTGATGGGCGCTGGTAGCGCTGGTGACGGGCGCTGGTGATGGGCGCTGGTAGCGCTGGTGACGGGCGCTGGTGGCGCTGGTGACGGGCGCTGAAGACAGGCGCTCGCGTATGGTGACGGGCGCTGGTGTGCTCGGTGATGAGCGCTGGTGCCGCTGGTGATGGGTGCTGGTAGCGCTGGTGACGGGTGACGAGTGTGACGAGCGTTTTTGAGGGGCACGGACGTGCTCGATGACGGACGCGGGCGTGCTCGGTGACGCTAGTGACGAGCGCCGGTGACGGACACGAGTGTGCTCGATGACGAACGCTGGTGTGCTCGGTGACGCCGGTGATAGACACGGGCGTGCTCGATGACGGACGCTGGTGACGGACACGAGCGTGCTCGATGACGGATGCTGGTGTGCTCGGTGACGCTGGTGACGAGCGCTGGTGACGGACACGAGCGTGCTCGATGACGGACGCTGGTGTGCTCGGTGACGCTGGTGACGGGTTACTGTTCACCCGAGAGTTTGAATTTCACCCGAAATGACTAAAACGACCCAAAACGATGAGCAAATGACTTCAAACTGAAAAACTGAGTTCAGAATTGGAATCCTTGGGTCCAAAACATGCGGTCCATGAAGTTTGAGGAATTTTGGACATAAGTCAGAATAGTGCCCGCTATGGATTCCGACCTAAACTCTAGGGATCTTTGGCTTGGTTTTCGGTTTTCATGGAGTGATTTGCTTGCTGCTGGTTCCTAAGAAGTTGAGAGTATTTTCTAGAGGGAGAAACTATAAAGATCATGTGTGCCTCATGAGTCATTAACTTAATGACAAATATGCAATATATATGTGAACCTAATGAGCAATTAAGCAAAACAAAGCACCATTAAGGGCCTCATTAGCAAAAGTCGGCTGCCCTAATGGAGATGAGGATGAATGTCATCCATGCATCTTGATGAGGAAGAGCCAAGAAGCATTAATGGAGATGGAGTTAATGGCTTGAGTGTTGTCTTCAACTTCCCAAGATATTTTGGGCTAGGTGAGGGCAAGAGAGGAAGAGGAAGAGGCCGAAAATTTTGGGGCAAAGGGCGGTTGCCCTTGGGCAGCCCGTGGGTCCCACGGCCCATGAGGAGAAATCGGGAGAAAGCTTGGGTCTCGATTGGTCGGGCATTCGAAGTTCGTGGTTCGAATTGAACGTCGAATTGTCAATATGCGCGAGAAAACGGTTTTAACGAGCCTAAGATTGGCATTTTCCATGGGGAAATGTCCCGGAAGCATACGAGGCTCGGAAGCCGTTTTTGCTCATTGCAGGTGACCAGAGCGAAGTTGTCCGCTTCTGACAGCATATCTTGTGTCTGTGTCTCACGTTGGTCATTTTGACATAAATTGTCAGACAACGTGAACAATTATCCCTTAAGCCGGTAATGCAAACGTGGAGCCGGAGCCGAAACTGGATTTCTCAGAATACTTTCTGAGTTGCTTGGGCGCTCCGGAGATTACTGTAATCTCTATTTGTTGAGATCAGACCTCCAAGGACTTGAAAAGTGTATCTGAGACCTCTAAAGTACTGCTCGGGAGGTCTAGATGAGTCGTGTGATTTATTCCGACGATTCCACGTTGAGCCCTGAGAAGGCTAGCATGGTGTAGGATAGACACCCGACGTCCAGTTTCCGTAAAAAGGACCTCCGGATATGCATTTCTATTGAAAATGGCCATTTCCGTTCTTCGGAGGTTACTCGGGAAACTGAAAAGGTTTTTGCTGTCTGTTCTGCCCAATTGTGAATGTCTGCTAGAGTTTTTTGGGCAATGCGGTATGAACTTCGTCCGCCGTAATTCCATCAGACCAGTCTCTGGCTATGCTCTTCCGCAAAGGGGTATGCTTGTTTTGCCGCTCGAAAGTCATTTGAAGTGTCTATGTGACTTCCCAGAGACAATCTGAAGCATTGTTCATGCTCTGTGTGCTGGTGGGGCATGGCCGCGTCTAATATTTGGAATTAACTTTTCTCCAGGAAACCGGCATTTTTGGACTTCCACTGAAAAGTTGTATGTATACAGAAAGTTGTTCTGTATAGAGCAGATGATTTGCAAAATACCTTTGGGGACATTTTTCATTTGTTTGGCATTGAAGTGGATTTTTTGAGTCCAATATTGGCTATCTTCCGACGATCAAGCTAGCTATCGGAAAATAGTACCGTCCGTGTGATATACTGAAAATGCCGGTTTTGGACATTGTTGAGCTCTCCAGTCACTTTGTTGTTGCTTGCTGACCCCTGGGGTCCTTCTGTCAGGTGTATGTGTCATTTGCCCGATTTCGCCGACTTGATGGTGAATAGTGATTTTCTGCTCTGTTGAGTCGTTTCTCTGTATTCTGCTCAAGTCATGTTTTGGATCATTGCTGATAATATAATTTGGAATGGTGAGCCAAAATGGGGTGCTGACAGCTTGCCCCTCTTTGACTGCTTGCTCGAGTAGAGGATGCAGCCAAAGATTTCAGAAGCACCCCAGTTTGATAGCAATGATCAAGATGGAATTTCCTATATGGCCCTCTCCTTCTTGCTTTGGATATGTGGGATGTTGTACCTAATAAAATGGAGATATAGTGAGATGCGCACAATAGAAGTGTAGAGTCCGGAACAGAGCTGAGATAGGCAAATAAAGTCGGGATTGACCCGACGGGGACTGACCCCAGTGCAGAAAGTAGAGTCGGGATTGACCCGAAGGGGACTGACCCCGGTGCAGAAGGGTAAAGTCGGGATTGACTCGAAGGGTTTGCAATATGCACGGGGCGCATACCGAATGAACTGTATGGTTCTAAGGCGCCTACCCAGTGGACTTGCGGGGTGCACGAGCGCTTGCTCGGCGGGTTTGTAAGGTGCACTGCCAATTGAAAGTGCATTGCGGAAATAAAAGGTGCACTGCGTTCCTGAGAAGGTGCACGCCAATTGAAAGTGCATTGCGGAAATAAAAGGTGCACTGTAAATGCAAACGCTGAGGAGTCGTATGAGGTGTGGAAGGAATCATTGTGCTTCCTCCAACACTGAGCTTGTTCGTGTTGCAATCGATGCTGTGGTAGAATGCTTCATTGCTTGCCAACTGATATTGATTTCGCTGAATGCCTGGAGTGCTATCTTGAAGGTTTCTCCTCGGATTTTGACTGTAGTCTTTGGCATATGGCAGACATGCATTCGTCAAAGAAAAACTCTTTTCGGGGTTCACATCCTGCTTCCTGCATCTAGAACCAAAGGAGCTAATAGTGGTTGTCAATCTTACTCTACAGCCATAATGAAGATGCGTAAAGAAGTCTGAATAATAATGCTTTGGGGATTTGAACGTAATGATCATTTAAAGGGGTGGTCATCTCCCGCTAAATTGTGACTTGACAAGAAAGGCTTTTTTACAGAACGGGCATGACCCGTAGAATTTGCATTAAGGTAAACGGAGGGATTTTGGGATCCTCCAAATCAAGGATACGACGATTTGACTGCATGTCGAAACGTGTCTTGTGCTGTGAGAGTCAAAGAGAGTTTGCTTGCACCGAAGACTGCCAAACCACTACTTGTTGTCGCTTCACACTGAGTGTAGCTGTCATTTCATGGTCGAGTTGCCAAAGGCCCCTAACTTTTGCCTAGGTCGCAAGACGCGTGACGACCTAACGAGGTATTTTTTTCGACTTTTCTCTCATTTAGAGCTCACCTTTTGCTATGACCGTCCTGATTAGATCTGGTCATACCTCTCGGTTCCTCTAACTTTTGCCTAGGGCACCCTTTCGGGTTTTCACTCTAGCGAGGATTTCGTTTTGTACTCTCCTTTTGCCACGGCCCCCCTTTGCGGGATTTTAAACCGTGCCCCTCATTCCCTAATTTTTGCCTAGGCCGCCTCAAAGAGGTTTTCAACCTAGCGGGAGATTCATTATTTTTCTCTCAGGAGAAGTTCAGAGAAAGGGGAAGAGCAGAAGAGGGGAGTACATTAGTAAGTAGAAATGAAAGTGCTGGGAATTGTACACGCGAAGGAAGCTAAAAATGTAATGTGCATTTGAGAAAAACATCCACAGTGGAATGAGAGAAACACCATCACGGATAGTATTTCTTAAGTGTATCAGCGTTGACCGGAAGAGCGTTCTCGTTCCCGTCCATATTATTGAGAATGATTGCCCCCCATCAAAGACTTCTTTAACGATGAGGGGACCGTCGTATTTGTAAGCAAACTTGCCCCTGGAATCAGGGGCGATATGCAAAACTTTCCGCAGGACGAGGTCACCGGGGCTGAACTCGCGGGGACGAACTTTCTTATTAAAAGCTCGGGCCATTCTTTGCTGATAGCACTGACCGTGGCAAAGTGCTGTTAGCCGCCTCTCATCAATGAGATTAAGCTGTTCGTACCGTTGTTTCGCCCATTCTGCTTCCTTGAGCTTGGATTCAGCAAGGACCCTCATAGAGGGAATCTCTACTTCGATTGGAAGAACTGCTTCCATGCCGTAGACCAAAGAATACGAGGTTGCTCCAGTAGACGAGCGGATAGAAGTCCGATACGCCAAGAGTGCGAACGGGAGCATCTCGTGCCAGTCTTTGTAATTCACTGTCATTTTTTCGATGATTTTCTTTATGTTCTTGTTTGCTGCCTCTACCGCGCCGTTCATTTGTGGACGATACGGAGAGGAGTTGCGGTGTAGGATCTTGAACTGTGCACAGAGCTCGTTAATGAGCTTATTATTCAAATTCTTGGCGTTGTCTGTGACAAGGGTCGCAGGGACCCCGTAACGTGCGATAATGTCGCGTTTGAGGAAGCGTGCCACGGTCTTTGCAGTGACTGATGCAAGGGTGATAGCTTCGATCCATTTGGTGAAGTAATCGATAGCTACCAGTATGAACAAGTGCCCATTGGATGCTTTGGGGTTGATAGGACCAATCACGTCCATGCCCCACATTGAAAAGGGCCACGGAGCAGCCATTGGATGCAGCTCGTTGGGTGGTGCTCTGATTTGATTCGCGTAGACTTGACACAAGTGACAATGCCTGACATGTTTGGCGCAGTCAGTCTCCATGGTGGACCAGAAATACCCGAGTCGCATGAGCTTCTTTGCTAGCATGAGCCCGTTCATATGAGGTCCGCAATTTCCCTCGTGCACTTCTTCCATGAGGCGTTGTGCCTCATTCTCATCAACACACCGAAGCAGTGTAGCATCGAATGAACGGCGGTAGAGGGTCTCACCACTCAGGAAGAAATTTGCTGCAATGCGCCGAAGAGTCCTCCGGTCATGTCGATCGGTGAACGCCGGGAATTGACCTGTTTGCAACAAGTGTTTGATGTCTGCATACCACGGTTTGCCGTCGACAGCGTCGATTACATCGCAATGGGCAGGACCCTGAGCAATCTCGAACTCGAGGGGCTCGATGAGATTCTCTTTTGTGATGCTAACCATAGAAGCGAGCGTTGCGAGTGCATCGGCGAACTGGTTCTTCATGCGTGGTGTGTACGTAAATGAAATGTCTTCGAAGTTCTCTGTCAAGTCTTCGAGGTACTCATGATATGGCACCAGTTTCGGATCTTTCGTCTTCCACTGTTTGAGTGTCTGAAAGATTGTGAGCATAGAATACGTAAATGAAATGTCTTCGAAGTTCTCTGTCAAGTCTTCGAGGTACTCATGATATAGCACCAGTTTCGGATCTTTCGTCTTCCACTGTTTGAGTGTCTGAAAGATTGTGAGCATAGAATCTCCAAACACTTCAAGCTCCTTGACTTTGAGGTCGATCGCCGCCTGCAAGCCAAGGATACATGCCTCATATTCGGCTATGTTGTTGGTGCAGGGGAAGTCAATCTTCGCTGCAACAGGGAAATGACGCCCTTCAGGGGATATCAGCACTGCGCCAATACCTGACCCGGTGGAATTGATTGCACCATCGAAGTACATCTTCCATCCAGTAATTTCCTCCTCACCACTCATTTGGAGGATTCCTTTGTCTGGAAAGTCAGAGTTGATTGGTGTGTCATCGACAATTGGGAACTCTGCTAGATGATCTGCTATCGCTTGGCCCTTCACTGATGTGCGCGACACATATTTGATGTCGTACTCCGTCAGTTGGCAACGCCATTTTGCTATGTTCCTCATAGAGGACGGACTGCTAAGTAGATACTTCAAAGGATCTGTCTTCGACAGCAGGCGAACAGTATGGTAGAGAGTGTATTGCCAGAGCCTTTGCATGACCCACACAAGTGCGCAACACATTTTCTCTATCTCAGGGTAGTTGGACTCCCCTTCAGTGAACTTTTTGCTTAGATAATAAATTGCTCGCTCTGCGTGAGAGGAATCGTCCTTTTGCCTTAACATGCATCCGATGGATTGTCGGCGTACCGTCAGGTACAAAATGAGAGGACGATCTGGTGAAGGTGGAACCAACACCGGCGGCTGAATTAGGTATGCCTTGATGGTATCAAAAGCTTTTTGACACTCGTCATCCCATTCGACCGCTGCATTTTTGCGAAGCAAACGGAAGAGTGGTTGGCACTTATCTGTCAAATTTGCAATGAAACGCGCGATATAATTCAGCCGTCCTAAGAAGCTCCTTACTTCGCGCACTGTCGATGGAGGGGGCAATTCCATGATCGCTTTAACCTTGTCGGGGTCGACCTCGATGCCTTCCTCACTAACTATAAACCCTAACAATTTCCCTGACTTGACGCCAAATGTACATTTCGCTGGATTAAGTCGGAGTTTATACTTCCTGAGACGGTCGAACAGTCGCTTGAGGTTAACCAAATGATCTTCTCCTTCTTTGGACTTCGCGATCATGTCGTTGATATAGACCTCGATCTCTTTATGCATCATGTCATGAAAGAGAGTGACCATTGCCCGTTGATAGGTTGCCCCGGCATTTTTGAGACCGAAAGGCATGACCTTGTAGCAAAATGTACCCCACATCGTGATGAATGTGGTTTTGACTTTATCCTCCTCGGCCATCTGAATCTGATTGTATCCAGAGAAACCGTCCATGAAGGAGAATTGTGTGTGGCGTGCTGTATTGTCCACCAAGACATCGATGTGAGGCAGCGGAAAGTTATCCTTTGGGCTAGCCCTGTTGAGGTCTCGGTAGTCGATGCAGACTCTGACTTTTCCATTCTTCTTCTCCACTGGAACAATGTTCGCTACCCATTCAGAGTAATTGCATACCTCCAAGAATCCCGCGTCTACCTGCTTGATGACCTCTTCCTTAATGCATAAGAGAAGGTCAGCTCGTTGACGTCGCAAGTGTTGGCGCTTGGGTGGAAATCTTTCAGTGTCGAGTGGAAGGAAATGCTTTACGATTGAGGGGTCTAGGCCTGGCATATCAACGTAGGACCAAGCAAAGACCTCCTGATACTCTGTTAAGAAGTCGATCATTCGGGCCCTCTGTATAGGGTCGAGTCCAGTCCCGATTCTAAGGGTGCGTGGTTCTTCTGTATTGCCTATGTTGATGTCTTCGGTTGGCTCGACGGAAGTGAGTTGGTGGTTTTCGAGACGATGCAAACTCTCTTCTATCTCGGGCACGCGACCGTCCTCGTCAAGTCCTTCCCCGAAGTATATGGGTAGGGATTTTTCGAGGTGTGTTTCGAGTGAATCCGAATCGTTATATCCGTGATTTGGATTCGATTGGAGCCTGGACATGAAAGTGAATTGTTTTAGAAATTAAAGGTGCTAGAAGTAAGTGCAAGAGAGAGAATTTAGACATAGGAAATCAAAAAGCACGCAAGGATTCTATTAACAAGCCATAACAAAAACTCATCTTCTGTCATGTGGCTTATGGCGTTGCCGACATGCAGGTAGCATTATTTATAAAGACCATCTTACACATCGGCACCTATGGCCAAGTAGAGCGGAACTGAAGTCCAGTTGGTAAGCTCCTCATCCTCCCGTACAGGGCGGATATGAACCCTAGAAGATGTCTCCTCAGTGACGGCATATATGGCTGGCAAAACCAAAAACGCTTCATCTGCATCCGAAGAGAAGTCATCTGTTTCAGTGATTGGGCTCTCAGAGGTGCCTCCCATGATTTGCGGTGGTGCTGCAAAAAACTGTGAGAGCGGTGGAACTGGAATGCCCCTACAGAGCTTTCCGTAATATGCAGCAAGGCGGTGTAGATGTTTTCCACGACGAGCTTGCATGATCTCATGGCAGGAGGGGCGAAAGCCGAGTCCTCTCCTATTGCGGTATTCCTCCATTTTAATCGGTTGGAGGATTCCCTGTGCACGTGCCCCGAGTCCAGTTCCAGGGACATAATTGTTCTTCAAGAGAACCTTTCCAATCATGCGATCAGTTCGTGATGGACTGACCTCTCCGTAGTCTCGAATTACGGAGATCGTGTCGAAAGAATGAAAGGGAAGATTCTGGTCTTCGCCAATGCTGATATAAGGGATGGTCGTTTCTTTATAGACTGCATAATCTTCCTCGCCGTTGACAGTGATGAGTTTGCCTTCGACAAAGAATTTCAACTTCTGGTGCAATGATGAAGGAACGGCGCCGGCGGCGTGAATCCATGGCCTCCCGAGTAGGAGACTGAAAGCATTAGGTATTTCAAGGATTTGGAAGGTAACAGAGAATGAGCAAGGACCCACATCAATTAGGAGATCAATTTCTCCGTTCACTACTCTCTTAGAGCCGTCAAAGGCTCGGACGGTGGTCTTGCTTGCACGAATGCGACTCATGTCCACGTTCATCTGTTTCAGCGTGGAGACGGGGCAAACGTTAAGAGCAGAGCCGTTGTCGATCATGACTCGACCAACGACGTGGTTGTTGCACTTGCAAACTATGTGCAATGCCCGCAAGTGTCCTTGTCCTTCCGAGGGAATTTCGTCTTCCGAAAAGGAAATCTGATTCGAGAAAATAGAGTTCACAGTCTCCTCGATTCTATCAGGTGCAATATCTTTCGGGACTTGTGCCGCAGTGAGAACTTTCAGCAAAGCGTTCCGATGAGGTTCGGAGTTCAAAAGCAATGCGAGCAGCGATATATGAGCTGGTGACTTGCCCATTTGCTCGACCACTTTGTATTCGCTTGCTTTGATCACCTTCATGAAAGCTTCGGCTTCTTGATCGGTGACCTTCTTTGTAGGGAGTGACACGGCTTTTGGAACGGTTAAGAACTCAGTAGCGGGAGCCTTTCCTTTGTCAACAGGCTCTGGACCCTGATAAACCCGTCCTGAACGCGTGATTCCCATCGCGCTCATTTCTAGTTTTGCACTGGCAACCTCGCTCTCATATGTCCAGGGAACTCGGCTATCGTGATAAGGCTCCTTTGTAGGAACCTCGACAACGAACGGGATGGGAGCGAATGCAACTTCTACTGGAGCATAGTTAATGACAAATGGAATTGAGGCCTTTTGCGAGTCCTCTTCCTCATCAATAGCAGCGGTGCTAATCATGTTGACAGAAGGTCCTGAACCTGATCCATGATCCGGAAGAGGATTTGCACGGACATTCGGCGGCTTCACCTCATTAAAGGAGATTTGTCTTGTATCAATCATCTCCTGGATTTTATCCCGGATTCTCCAACAAGTATCCAGATTGTGACCAGGAGCACCCTGATGAAATTCACAGTGAAAATTTTGGTTCTGCATGGAAGGATCGAAATGGGGACCGGGTGCTTCTGTTTTGATCTTGTTGCCTGCAAGAAGCTGCCTGAATATGTGAGAGGGGGGAGCTGGTAAAGTGGTGTATTGCTTGCGTGGACGCGGTTGAGCAGCACTGCTTTGTTGAGTTCTAGGAGCTGGAGCACGTTGAGCCGGCTGAGGAGATCTCGTAGCTGGGGGTCTAGCTTGTTGAACTTGAATAGGAGCGTACTGTTGCGGAGGTTGTGACTGGATAACAGTTGGCGAGGTTGAGAAATAAGCTTGCGGCGTTTGATAGGGTTGCACATAATGCACGGGATGCGCATATGCCTGAGAAGTTGGTAATGCAGGGGTGTAGTCCACCGAAATCGGCTATGAAGCCTGATGTCCAGAATTGACGATGCCAATAGTCGCGTCTTTGCCTCTCCTGGATGTTCCGGCGGTTTGTTTCTTCGGTGTCTCTCCGTCTTTCTTCCTTGACGGGCCTTCAATTCTTCCTAGCTTAACACCCATATCCAACTTCTTTCCTGCCTCACTCAGGTCTGAGAAAGAGGAGGTATGAGCCAGGAGATGTGAGTAATATGCGCCTCTGAGCGTAGAGTGAAACAGTTGAACTTGCTGTCGCTCAGTGATTGGAGGAATGTGCTTTGCCGCTTTTCCCCTCCATTCCGTTGCGTATGCTTCGAAAGTTTGATTTTCTCTCATCTCTGTCATGCTAAGATCAAGAAGAGTAGGAGGTGCCTCTGCACAGAATCGGTATTGGTCGAGGAATTTCTGAGAAAGATCTGTCCATGTAGGGATGTTACCGGCTTTCAGGGTCATAATCCAATCTAGCGCCGATCCCGTAAGACTGTCTTGGAAAGTCTGAATGACAAATTCCTCGTAATCCCAATACGAAAGCATTTTGCTATGATAGTGACGGAGATGATGCCGAGGGTCTTTGGTCCCGTCGTACCTCTTAAAATCTAAAATCTTGATCTTAGGGGGCAACAGCATGCCCGGAAAGAGATTCCAGTCACTGTCACCGAAGTCAGGACGGGACGTGCCTGCTTGGAGGGTTCGAATGGTTTCCTCCATTCTCTTCATTCTTTTCTCCTATTCATTTTCAGGAGGAATGTTTGTCGGTAGAACTGCAAGAGCGGCATGAGTAGGCGTGCCTGGTTCAGTGGGGGGAATATTTAGGGGTGGTGGAGTTTGGTAGGAAAAGCTCATTTGGGTTGTGGAGCTTGGAAGGAAAAAGGTTCCGTAGTGGGAGAAGGGATTTGTGTGATCGCGACTGGAGGAACCGTCGGTGGTGGAACGGTGTAAATTGGAGGTTGAGTAGGTATGGTGAGCGGCGGCAAAGTGAGCATTGCGAGATCTGTTGATAGGAACGTCGCGGGTGGAAACGGTACCGATGTAGGAGCCGGTGGTGGTGGCATAGGATCACTGACTGGGCTGACTGTCGGCACATATGTCATTGCTGAAAAAGACATATCTTCGCTATCCGTCACATAAATAGGCGGGTCGATCGGATTCAAGTGCACGGTCGTCCTGCGTTCAGGAGGTGAAGTATGGCTCGAGGAAGCTCGGTTTTGATCCCGAAGCATAGCCATGAGCTCTGTCATATTGGTATTCATGTTGGCAGCTAACTGATTAACCATCCCTTCGAGTGCGGCGAAACGCACGGGATCGACAACATTGGATGGCGCCTGTGCAGGAGAAGGGAGGTGCGTTGGAAGAACACCAGAGTACGCTATAGATGCTGGAGATGACATCACGTGCGTGTCTTGCGGAAGGGAGTGTGCCGGCATTGGTGGCGCGTCTTGCTCCGAGATAACGGATTGTTGCTCTTCGGCCATTCTTCCGCGTGCACGAGTAGGATATCGATGCGACGCCAGTTGTTAGTACCTACATGTATGTGTAAGTATATGAGTGTAATTGTTGTGTGTTGACCATCTTCAAGATGTAAATGACAATGTATGAATGCATGAGATGTATGAGTTTAAAAACACTAATGCCATTACATCAGTTTGATTCACGTTTCATAATTTACAAAAGCAGTCTGTTTGAAAAGGAAACGTAAACATTAAACCGACAACTACTACAACCCGTAGCTGAGTGAGCGCTACGCGGGTCCTGTACAGGCAAAAATGCTCATCAACTGAGCTTAAGGATGGGAGATCCTGCGCGCTCTTGCCCGCGCTCGATCCAACGTAGCGCTCAAACGCGCTATCTCCCTGTTTTGGCTTGCTACGCGTGCACGAGTTTGAGCCAACTCGCTCTGGAGCTCTCTGTGATCAGTGAGTTCTGCACAATTATCCACAAGCTCACAGCGGAGTCGATCTCGCTCTGCTCTAATGACTTGCAGCTCTGTGTTTATGGCTCCTTGGATTGAGCTCTCTGCGTCTGAAATGTCTGCCTGCAGTGTCTGCAGCATCTGTGGCACGCGTAGCCGATGAACAGGTGCGAATCCATACGGATGGAACTGCATCACATACGCTGCTGTAGCTGAGAAAGCTCGCTCCTCGTCAGTGGGATGCTCCGGGAAGTACAGTTCCTGAACGATGCGCGTGCTCCATAAGCGTCGGACCTCTCTAACCCGTAGAATCCTATCCGGGAGTGAAATTGTGGTGTTTGCCCACCTGAAGCGGTGTGAAGTGCGATCTGCCTCTATAGGAATATCTTGTAGTCCACCGAGTTGTCTGATGACTCGGGCTGGGAAGATAAGTGTGCTCCCTAAATGACTGATTAAGGGAAGTCCTATAACTGAAGGACATCCAAGGATCATGGGACCGCCAGGATTCCAACGTGTAGTCCATAAAAACTGTGCTGGGGTGAGCTCTTCCATAAACCGCGTCCAGTCGGTGTAGTTACGGTCGGAGGGTCGAAACACATGAAGTAGACGAGCGATGAGTGAGCATTCGTCGGTGATACATGGAAAAGGATGGGATAAGCAGAACGACCTGATGTGTGCTAGAAGCCAAATCTGAAGCAGATGTGGGGATCCTCTCATCCTGCCCCGTCGATTCTCTCGTACATAGTCAAGAGACCGAATGGTCTCAGCCAAAACGGCTTCCACATAACTATGGCCTCCTACCACTTGGAGGATGACCTGAGCAAGTGCCCCGTCTGTGAGGTTCGACGAGTACGGGAATAGCATAGTCCTGAAGATGAGCAAAAGAAATCCGTGACAAGCGTCACGTTGATAGGACTCTCCCGTGGCATTCAGAGCACGGGCTTGTATGAAATCTATGAGCCATGTAGTCCTAATGCTGTGCTCCCCTCCATACTGAAGCTCGCAACTAATTTCTTCATTGCGGAGACCTAAAAGGATGGCTAGTCTGCTCTGTATCGTGGCAAATTGGTTAGGCACCACAATGTC